>NW_027287205.1:1197500-1636947 GCF_022747635.1 Hetaerina americana
ACTCTCTACGAAATAATATACTTTATTTCACTCAATTTCATAAACTTTATTTACGGCACTATATGATTTAATAAATGTCACATTTTTATTATTTTGTTTGGGAAAATACCAAGTTTATGCATTAACTACTTCAGTATTTTTCTTTAGGAGGCCTTTCTCATTATACGAGCATGAATTCTCTAGAGACAGGTACTGGGGGCAAGGAATGCCTAGGATGTTAGATACAATTTTCTATTTTAGGAAAAAACGCTTAATATTAAAGTCTGTAGATCTTGTGTTATTATGAGAATAAGGAGATTTGGTACAGCACTATATTCAACAATCACATGCAATACTGGGAAAGTGATTTTACAAAAGATTTTGAGAAGGAAAGACAAAACTAGAAATCGAATTATTTTTTAGAATTGACAATAAATAAAATCTGTTTACTGAAAACTCAAAAAAAAGGGCAAGGGGAATTATTTTTCATAATCTGGAAAAGCAGAATTGTATTAATATACATACATTTAGCGGATGCACTCCGATAAAAGTTACTGTCGCGGCATCTCCTGCAGTTTCTTGGAATTTAAAAACCTGAAGTTTGAAAAGTGTTTTTCGGAGGAAGTTCCAATTTCTTTGACCATTTCGTTCAACTTTAAAAAAAATATCAGCCTTTTCCATCGACCTTTGTCAGCCTTTTAAATGTTCGCATCGTTTTGGCAGAAGCGAAAAATTATGTATCCTTATTTCAATTTTAGAATGATAGCTGTTTTTCCATTGAAAAAACACTTATTTCTCTTTTTTGCAAATGCTCTAGGTTATATCTAATTCAGAAACGTCCACAAATATAGATTCCAATCAAACAAAATGGCGCATTCCAGGAACGCCATTTTTATACATTGTTGTGAACAGGACTGGGGAATGTTAGAATCTAGTGTGCATCTTACTAAACAGTCGTCTTCAAGTCGATTACTTATTGATATTTTAGTGATCTCGAGTTTTTAGAAGTTCTTGAAGAGTTTGTTCTTTGCTATGTTTTAGAGTTTTGCAAGCATTGGCAAATGCTACGTCAAAAGTGTAATCAAGGGAATTCGGAGTATTTTGGGTCTATGAATATCTTCCACATGCAGCCCTCCTCCTTATGACGTGAAATTCCTAGTTTGAATTTCCCTTCTATTTGTATTTAAGAAATCCTATTTCTTTACTTATCGATCCATTTTTAATATTCAAAATCATGTCGAAACACTCTCAGGTCAGCTGGTCCTTGCCAAGCTTCGCCAAGAAAAAATCTTAAAGCTTTCAAAATACTTTCCGATGTTCCATGTGCAAAGCTTGGCAAATCACATCCCTAATTGACAAGAACTCCCTCATTACTCGAAAAGCTGCCTTTTTCTAAGCAATCTTACTTCTGATTTCTGGCATATCACACCAATCCCATGTGATGATATTTTCCGGTGTTTTTGCACGGTCGCATTCACATTTTCGCTTGTTTTGATGGCAATGGTTTCGGATATCCTCTGCTTATGAGAAAAACGATGATCAAAAATGAACGACAGATCGTGTTTGATAAATTAGTTACTAAAAACGCTTTTGTTTGAAATGGCAAATGTGCTTGGAGTCAAATTTATAGCTCGAAGTCAAGCTAGGTTAGTGAAAAGTGGTTCAGAACCTGCTAGCAGTGTAACGACACTCTTGGAAGAATTAGGATGGGAGCCACTGGTTGACCGTAGGCTTAAGCATAGGTGGACGTTAAAATGACGGCGTACTATTTGAGTCAGGTTACTTATTTGAGGATGTTCAGGGCATGTTGCAGCCCACAAATTACTATGGTAGCTCAAATTACCAACGTTAAATCCGACAGATTAATTGTAGAATGGATAGATATTCAAAATATCGTTTTTTCCTCGAATCATTAGAGAACATAATAGACATAACAGCAATCGCGTATGAGATAATTAGAATTGGTAGTGTATGTATATATGTGAATATCTTGCATGTTTCTTCCTGGATTTTATTCTTTTTAGTTAATAGACCCATGTTTTGAACAGTTTCACAGCATGATTTGAATGTAGATACGCATCCTTTTATTGAGTAATGTTGGATGTTAGTATTTTCTTTCGTGTTTGATTAAGGTTTGTGGATTGCATGAACAAACTAACATAGGCGTAGGGGTGATGTGATTTGCTTTCATATGTGGTGTTATTCTCGTTTACGGGGGTGACCTTACACCCACCACCACACGCCCTTGAGGCAGTTTGTGGGGAATTTTGTAGATGTAAATAAAGTAATTTGAAGGTGTTTCTTGTATGGGTTACAAAATTACTTTGCTGTTAAATTTCTTCCCATGAACGGTGTTTTCAGATTTAAGAGCTAAAATCCGCACGCAAGAGATGCTTCTACAAGAGAGCAGACTCAAGTGAACCAAAAATACATGTATCTCATTCCAGACTCCAGAGTTCTTTTTTCGCGCGAGAACCCAATGCACGTCTGCCGGCTTTTTCTTTGGCCGCGAGTTATGTCCTCCTCTTTGTCATTCAGACCAAATCGACGGAAAGTTAGCGCAACATTTACGTGAGATGAAAAAGAATTTCGGGGCGGACGGCGCCGTCCATTGCTTCAGGCGTGCCCAATAAAAAGGAGACATCACGATACCACCAGGGCGAAACGATTTGCATTGATGGCTCAGGCTGTATATTGTGTAAGTACGCTAATATTGAGATGCAGTACATTATGTTTCCGAAGACTTATACGGTACATTCATGGGGCGTCTTGTATCTAGGATTATGTTCAATTAGTTGGCATTGAAGTACGTTGATGGCCATAGGCATCAATTGAGCACCAGTCACAACGTTCGGTATCAAAACTTTTATTTACATTTGTGGCGGAGTTTGCAGCGGTTTTCTTTTTCATATTATATTTTTAAAACAAAAAAAACAAGAAATATTCAAACAAAACAACTTATTATAATTAAATTATGAATGAAAGAATTTTTAAGCGATGTTTTATGATTATTTTTCAAGAATATTATTAGCCATAATCATTTCCCATAAATATCCCTGCGGTGACTATTGGTGGGAAGAAATTAGTCAGTCATTCTTACCAACTAATCGCATTCTCATAAATTTGTATGTGATTGGGGAGGATTTATTGGAATCCTTACAGCCATTGTATTGAGTATGGGTATGAGTATGGGATAGTTCACTCAGCGCCATTTCTGAAAACCTACGCTTTACTTGATCTTTTATAATAATGATAATAATACACGAATGGGCGTTTCAAAGTAAAAAATAAGCTGTTTATACACAGAATTATGACATTATGAACACGATATTCACTCTTATTTGCTAGAAAAGAGATTATTTGTAAGGGGACTCTTCTTTTGCATTGGTTGTCATGTGAGGGAACCAGAGATTAATCGGTTATGAAAATGATAATGGATAATACTATTGTTTTACAACGGGTGTCATTCAGAAACACATCTTTCTTCAAATGTTAAAAGGACTGATGAATTTTTGTGCATTTATTTAAATTTACTTCTTTCTAAAATATTGGTTGGGCTGGGTTGCCTGGTCGGGAGTTTTACTCAGGACAGCGAGCGCTTTTTATATTTGCCACTAGATTTCTTTTAATAGGAAGGTGCTTTTTCTTATGATAATTTTTCAAGATGAATATTGTCAAAATTAAACATTATAAGCCAACATGAAATATAAACTATACTCAGGCCGGAATTCACATGTGATTTCAAAAAAGACAGTATTTTTCCACACATTTCCATAAATCTATGGAAATGTACAAAGTCTTTTGAGTATGGATCTTAAATACTTCAATGAAATGAAGCCTAAAACAGCAGAATGGAATCACAAAGCTTTAATTTTAACATTATTCTTCATGGAGGAATTCCACAAAGTTACGCCTGAAACTGTTAATGCAATTTTTCAATACAAACTTAGCAGGTTCAGGAGAAGAGTGAAAGGAATGTGTCAAAATAGTGTCCTGTGTAAATAGAAGTATGTCAAAATAGCCTTTCATCAATCAATTAGTATCTTAATCAAATCGAAACTCTTGTAGTAATTAAATAAATTAACCATAAACAAATTAATCAACCCGAAGGTCGGTTTAGTAGGTGATGGTAGAGTTCACCCATTACTAATCCCGACGGCGTGTGCAATTCACACATCAGGGTAGGGGGGCCAGTTCCTTTCCCTGTGCCGAATATGGTTCCCCAGGAAGACCTGGTACCGGAAAAATCACATAGCTTGGGTGGAGCTGCAGGTGCCCAGAGTGCCTTGCCCCGGGAATCGAACTCGGGCTTGACGGTCATTAGTCCAACACTCTACCCCCTGGCCTACCGCGACTGATATATATATATATAAACATATATATACAGGGTTCGTCCGGAAAATAAGTGTACTGACTACTGATTTTTTCCCGCCGCTCCAGGCGCGCCCAGCACCGCTCTGACGAGCTGCGATTGGAGGGGGGTATGTTGGCAAGCGACGCTGGAAAAGGCAGTTGGCTCTGAGCTGTGGTGTAGTGAGGAGCTCTCTTAACGCGAACCTCCACGCTCGACCCACGTCACGGAACGCGATGCCGAAGTTTTTGGAGCAGCGTTATTCCATCAAATTTGCGGTAAAGCTTGGGAAATCGTCTACTGAAACTGTCGGTATGATTAACCAGGCTTACGGGGAGTCAGCCATGTCCAGAAACATGATCTTTCAGTGGCACAAGATGTTCGTGGAGGGCAGAGAAGAGGTCGACGACGAACCACGGCCTGGACGCCCATCAACGACACTCACCGACGAAAATGTGCGAAAAGTTCGCGATGTACTGAACTCTGATCGTCGTCTTAGTGTTCGGATGATAGCAGAGCAGTGTAATGTGCCAAAAACAATAGTGCACGAGATTATTAGGGAGCAATTACAGATGCGAAAAATTTGTGCAAAGTTGGTGCCGAAAGTGCTCAGTGATGATCAAAGACTCAATCGTTTGGAAATCGCGACACAACTTGCGGATCACTGCAAAAATGATCCACATTTTTCAGAGAACGTTGTTTCGGGTGACGAGACGTGGATCTTTGAGTACGACCCGGAGTCGAAGAGACAAAGTGCGGGGTGGCACACCCCATCATCACCCCGTCAAAAGAAAGCTCGCATGAGCAAATCTCGGATCAAGGCGATGCTCATTGTCTTTTTTGACAAAAGGGGAGTCGTCCACTACGAATTTGTACCTGAACGACAAACTGTAAATGCTGTATTTTACGTCCAAGTGCTCGACAGGCTTCGAAAACGAGTCGCCCGCGTCCGGCCAGCTATCAAAAACATCTGGCGGCTGCATCACGACAATGCGCCGTCTCACACCGCGCTTGTCGTGTCGGACTTCTTGGCCAAGCACGGCGTGGCAACGCTGCCGCAACCGCCCTACAGCCCGGCCTTGGCACCACCGGACTTCTTTCTGTTCCCCAAGATAAAGAGGAGTTTGAAAGGAACGCGATACGGAACTTAGGACGCCGTCAAAGAGGCCGTGACGACGTGTCTTCGAGAGGTTCCCGATGATGCCTTCGCGGGAGCGTTCCAGGAATGGGAACGCCGCTGGAACAAGCGTATCGACTCACAAGGGTCCTATTTTGAGGAATATTAGCTTAAGATATGTAAAAGTGTAATAAATTTTTTTTCCTGAGCTCAGTACACTTATTTTCCGGACGATCCCTGTATATATAGTATATATGTATGTATATGCATATAAACACATATATATACATAGGTACATGTATGTGTATATATTTATATATATATAAATAAATAAATATATATATATATAAATATATATATATATATATATATATATATATATATATATATATATATATATATATATATATATATACTTGTTTTCTTCTCGGTCCATTTCATCTCCACACCCACATTTCAAAAGCCTCCAGTCCACGTCTATCCTCCTGCTTCAATGACCACGTTTCCGCGCCGTACATAGCTACGCTCCATATCAAAGTTTTTACGATTATTTTCTTGACATCCTTACTAAACGTCCCTGTCATCAACTCCCTCCTACTTGAGAAAGCCTCTTTGCCTAGCGCAATTATTCTCCTTACGTCCCTAATACTTTGACCGTGTTGGTCAAAAACACTACCGAGATACAATTAATTAAAAATAGCAATTTTCCACAAAAATAAAATTTAATGCGACCGGTTTCAATGTTACTACATCATCATCAGGTGATCTGATGTACATCAGGTACACCTGATGATGATGTAGTAACATTGAAACCGGTCGCATTAAATTTTATTTTTGTGGAAAATTGCTATTTTTAATTAATCATGATATTCCACCATATCACGCCTGAAACGTCTCTTTTTACTACCGAGATACGTAAACTGTTCTACCTGCTCTAGCTTTTGCCCTCCTATTTTAATTTTTAGCTTAGTCTTTTTGGTTCTAGAAATTCGCATAACCTTTGTTTTATTAATATTGATTTTTCAGCCCATACCTGTCGCACTGAATTTCACAATTCACTCAGCAATGCTTGCAGCCCCTTGGCTGACTGACAAACTAAAGCTTGGTCATCAGCAAACCTAACTGATTTTATGGATTCCCCGCCCACTTTCATTCCTACCTCCATTTCTTCCCATGCCTCTTTGATCATTTCCTCTGCATACAGGTTGAACAGCAACGGTGATAATGGGCAACCCTGCCTTGCACCCCTTCCTAACACTGCCCATCCTGACTCCCCGTCCCCACACCGCACCTGAGCAGTCTGAGACATCTACAGGTTGCAGATTAGCCTCCTTTCCCTCCAATCTATTCCTATTTTCTGAAATATACTCATTAGTTTTTCCCCAATTCACCCTGTCAAACGCTTTTTTGAATTCTACGAAACAGGCAAATACCAGCTGGTTGTGTTTCTATATTCGTCTCGATTAATAATCTCATTACTGCAATGGCAATCACGCGTACCTCTCCCCTTCCTAAACCCAAACTGGTAATCCCCTAAGTAATCATTTGCCCTAATCTCTATCCTTTTTTTATGATCCTTGAGAACAACTTCAGCTGCGTTGGGATATCAAACTTATTGCCCCTGTAGTCCTCATATCCCAGTATTACTTTTGATCCCAGTAATTACAGACCTATATCTCTCACTTCTATCTGTTGCAAAATCTTAGAGCACATAATTGTCAGTTCAATAATGAGACACCTTGGCAATATTAACTTTTTAAGTGACAATCAACACGGATTCAGGAAAACCCCGCTCCTGCGAAACACCAATTAGGATTATTTACACATGATTTACTTTTATCTGGTGAGAGAGGTAGGCAAGTGGATGCCATCTTCTTAGATTTTCAAAAGGCATTTGATAAGGTCCCACATGGTAAACTCATTCATAAATTAAAGGTCGCGGGTATAAACAAGGGCGCCATAAGTTGGGTTAAAGATTTTCTTTCAGAGCGGGAACAGAGGGTAGTCCTTGATGGCGCTAGTTCCGACAGCGTTCGAGTCACGTCGGGGGTACCTTCAGGGAAGTGTGATCGGGCCGTTGCTTTTCTTGATTTTTCTTAACGATTTGAACCGCGAAGTGAAAAGTAAAATTAGGATCTTCGCTGGATGACACGGTGATCTATCGGGAGATATCTGGGGATGAGGATCGTTTTATTCTAGAGCAGGATTTAGATTGCATTACTAAATGGTGTTCTAACTGGGGATTGACTCTAAATTATAATAAATGTTCAGTGGTAAATTTCTTTAAAAGATCATTGGATTTGCTTACAAATTAGCTGGAGGTGACCTAGCAGTAGTTGATACGGTAAAATACCTAGGTGTCACATTCACAAAAGACTTAACTTGGGGGACTCACATACGTAAAGTCTGTGGTCAAGCATATAAAAAATTGGGATTCATTAGACGCATTGTCGGCAAAAGTGACTCGAAGGTCAAGGAACGTTGTGACCACGCTCTTGTAAGGCTTCATTTGGAATACGCATGCAGCGTGTGGGATCCGAGTGAAAAAAGGTCTCATTCGGGGAAATTGAGAAGGTTCAACGCCGGGCAGCCCGTTTTGTAAAAAATTTCCTACGATAAAACGCAAAGCGTCACCGAAATGCTCATGGATTTGGGGTATGAATCATTGGCTGAGAGACGATTCAATGCAAGATTGAAATTATTAAATAAATTTAGATCCGCATGTTTCAGCACCGAGGCCTCGCAAATTATTCGTACTCCTACATACATTGGTCGCTTGGATCATGCATATAAAATTCGGGAAATAGATGCCAGAACTAGCCGACTCAAGGACTCCTTGGAACAGGAACAAAAAAACTGCACCCCAGGATACAGCACCAAAGCCATCCTAAAAACACCGCAAGCAGGACACAACAAGCAAGAATGTGAAACATCACTACCACATGAAAATGCACCACAAAAACACTCAACCCCCCAAAGCGACAGTAAAAAGGAAGGGAATTCGACCCAACGTTGCAGGTAGCAGGAATTTCCCCCCCGCGGGAGGGAAGAGGGACTGAAAGGGAAACTTAAAAAACAGATGAACAGGAACACGAATGATGTCATGCGGAAAGAATGGGTTATTATAACAAAACACATAAGGTTAGTGGAGGAGCATGCATTTAATTAGAACTAATTATTTTTTAGACACTGAGGGTGGCAAGTGGAATTTTTACTATCTATAATCCTACTAGTTGCTATCCCGTATTGTCCGTGGGAAGAAGGAGTCCTTGAGTCGGCTAGTCCTGGCATCTATTTCCCGAATTTTATATGCATGATCCAAGCGACCAATGTATGTAGGAGTACGAATAATCTGCGAGACCTCGGTGCTGAAACATGCGGATCTGAATTTATTTAATAATTTCAGTCTCGCATTGAATCGTCTCTCTTCTAATGATTCCCACCCCAAATCCATGAGCATTTCGTAAACGCTTTGCGTTTTATCGTAGGAATTTTTTACAAAACGGGCTGCCCGGCGTTGAACCTTCTCAATTTCCCGAATGAGACCTTTTTCATTCGGGTCCCACACGCTGCATGCGTATTCTAAATGAGGCCTTACAAGAGCGTGGTAACAACGTTCCTTGACCTTTGAGTCACTTTTGCCGACAATGCGTCTAATGAATCCCAATTTTTTATTTGCTTGACCACAGACTTTACGTATGTGAGTCCCCCAAGTTAAGTCTTTTGTGAATGTGACACCTAGGTATTTTACCGTATCAACTACTGCTAGGTCACCTCCAGCTAATTTGTAAGCAAATCCCGTTGATCTTTTAAAGAAATTTACCACTGAACATTTATTATAATTTAGAGTCAATCCCCAGTTAGAACACCATTTAGTAATGCAATCTAAATCCTGCGCTAGAATAAAACGATCCTCATCCCCAGATATCTCCCGATAGATCACCGTGTCATCCGCGAAGATCCTAATTTTACTTTTCACTTCGCGGTTCAAATCGTTAAGAAAAATCAAGAAAAGCAACGGCCCGATCACACTTCCCTGAGGTACCCCCGACGTGACTCGAACGCTGTCGGAACTAGCGCCATCAAGGACTACCCTCTGTTCCCGCTCTGAAAGAAAATCTTTAACCCAACTTATGGCGCCCTTGTTTATACCCGCGACCTTTAATTTATGAATGAGTTTACCAACTGCAGGGTTATAGATAGCAAAAATTCTACTTGCCACCCTCAGCGTCTAAAAAATAATTAGTTGTATTTAAATGCATGCTCTTCCACTAACCTTATGTGTTTTGCTGTAATAACCCATTCTTTCCGAATGACCTCATTCGTGTTCTGTTCATCTGTTTTTAAGTTTCCCTTTCAATCCCTCGTCCCTCTCCGCGGGGGCAAATTCCTGCTACCTGCAACGTTGGGTCGCATTCCCTGCCTTTTAGAGACTCTGTGGGGATAGAGTGTTTCGTGGTGCATTTATATGTGGTGTTTCAATTTCTTGCTTGTTGTGTCCTGGCTTCCGTGTTGTAAGATGGCTTTCGTGCTGCATCATGGGGTGCAGTTTTTTAGTTGTTTTGCGGTATATGTGTTTGCATGAGTATTGGATGAAGGGATTTTTGCATGAGTATGTGCGCTGCTGTGGGTGTAATTTTCCGTGTTGTTTTTTTTGCATGTGGTATTTTTCCTTTTTACGGTTGGTGACCTAACATCCCCCGCCACACGCCCTTGCGGGGTATTATGTAGATGTAGATGTAGATAACATGTAGCCCTTACCCTTTTCGGAATAGGAACTAAAACTGATCTCACAAAGTCTTCCGGCCAGATTCCTTCATCATAGATACTACGAATCACCCCATATAGTCTCTTCCTCCCACATTTTCTAAACATTTCAATAGTTCCGCGGGATTGTTATCCACCCCCACGGCCTTATTTAGTTTCATCTCCCTAAATGCCCTTTCTGTCTCATCGTCGAGTATGCCTGGACCTAACCTATCTTACTCTACGTCATGCTCCTTTTCTATGTCTAAATTTGTTGGTCGAAGCTCTTTACCATACAGTTCTTCTAAATATTCCTTCCATCTCTCTTGGATCTTTTCTGTGTCAACTTTTCTCTGACCCGCTTTTTCTCTAACTGTAAGCATAAATCTTTCTTTCTTACTTCCCGATAAAGATTTAACTTTGCTGTACAGCTCACCGATATCACCCTTCCTCTGCAGACTTTCAATATCCTCGCACTGCGTCTTCCACCATGCTTCTTTTGCTTTATTTGATGCCCGCCTCAATTTATTGTTAAATTCTTTGTACTTTATTTTCCCTAACTTTGTATTAATATTCTTCCCTTTTCTCCACTGATCCATCTTTGTAATCAAATCATCCGGGATCCATGGTTTCCTAGGCCTTTTAGCGTTAACGGTTCCAATAGGGTCTTTTGCGGCTTTAGACAACCCTTTCTTGATACTTTCCCATTTTTCTTCGATAGTACTTAGCTCTCTACCATCCTTCTTGGCTTTATCTACCGCCTGTTTGTACTCCTTCCTTTTCAACCCATTTAATGCTTCTATATTCCATTTTCTAACCCGCCGCCCCTGCCTTATCTTTTTGAAACGGGCGCTACATTTCATAACAACAAAATCGTAGTCAGAGTCCGCAGCCGCTCCCGGGAGGCTGTGCGAATTTATCACACTGTCCCTAAACCTGTGTCTGACCAGGATGTAATCTAGCCGACACCTTTTTGAGTTACCTGGCATTTTCCATGTATACCTGCGTCTTTTGTGGAGTCTGAACTCTCTAAGTCTATATGTAAAGATATATATGTATAGATGATTTCGTCGGCGTAACACGGAAGTGCCGAATAGTACATTACACAGTAGCAAACAATATAGAAACACAAAAAAAGATCACTCACACGTAATTTCTTGATGATTTCGACGGAATTTCACGGAATATTGTTGGTAATTGAAAAATATATCTATTTCGGGCCGAAAACAAAAGGATTCAGGCTCACGTTTGTATGCACGTTGAAACCGTTCGGCCGTTTTCCCGCTAGTAATACGATCAGCAACCTCGCTCCTCGTGAATCCCCTGCCGCCCCTGGCGGGAGGAACCGAACCGCTTCATTTCCCCAGGGGCACTCGTTCGAGGCGGCGCGACTCGCCATGAACCTCCGCATGATTCGATTTATCTCGGTGTCCGCTCTCCGCACGACTCGAGAGAGCTGTCATCAGTCCCCGGGTGGATTGCATTGCCGGGGATGCGACCTGGAGACGAATGCCCTCCCTCTTCTCCTCTAGGGTCAGACCGGAGTCAATTACCCTTTGCCCCTCAACTAATCTACGTGCGACTCAGCAAACGGTTACTCCGCATCTGCATAGCACCCTGCAAGAGCGTGTGTGCCAGGGGGGGGGTTGTCAGGTCACCACCCGTAATTAGGAAAAAACCCCATCTAAACCCACAAATTCATGCCAATATCATGCTAACACATGATCGTATATATATTCATGTAAAAACCTTAAAAACTCACACATGCAGATACGTATACTATCAACTAACACACCTATGCACCTACGAATATACCATATCTCTTCGCAACGTATAATCTGGTCTTTAATTGTTAATGAAATGTTTTAAATATATCTACAGTGATTTTGGTTTCTTAATATTATTATTCCTGATTGTTCGGGGAAAGAACGAGTATTCCTATATCTATTTGTACTAGAATCCATCTCCCTTTTTTGATTTTTGTGGTCTACCTAAGTAAAGCGGGGCCATTAAAATACTAACTTCAGTTTCAATGTCCAACTCGTTTGTTCTGATTCCCTCCACTTATGTTGATGTAACCATAAAGACAAGAGAAGGTAGACAGACTCCATTACAGATAGATACATTTGCATCCACGCAATATCCCGCAAGCCGCCGAAAGGGCGTCTGGCGGGGGATGTTAGATCACCACCCCTTGTAAACTACAAAACTAGCACATTCAAAACCAAATCATTCTACTTCTACACAAAGTTTAGTTTGTTCATGCCCTTCAAAAACCTTAATAAAACACGAAAGAAAGTACTTACGTGCAACAATATTCAATAACGCGATACGTACATTCAAATCATACGGTAGAACTGTTAAAAAGATGGGTCTATTAAAGAACAAGAATAACATGCAGGAAGAAACGCGCGAGATATCGACAAATACAAACACTAAAAATTCTACTCACCCCCTTCGCGATTACTGCCATGTTTATAATGATCCCTATTGGTTTGAGAAAGTAACGACATTTTAAATGTATCCGTTCTAAAATAAATTTCTCGGGTTTTACGTTGGTGATATGATCTACCATAGTAAGTGGAGACCTGTAATATATGTCCTTAACATCCTTCAGATGAGTAACCTGCCTGTAATTTTCTAATATGTTGGAAATGAATGCAAAAAATTTCGGTCTCCCTTCTCGAGTGGGTCCTTTAAACTGGAAAGGAGTTTTTAAAAATTCGTTTCCGCTCTACAAACGGCAAAGTAATCGCTATTTTTGACTCAGAACCTCATCCGATGCGTAGGGATTCGGTTTGCTGTCAATAATTCGGTGGAAAGTGAATTTGGGCTATTTGGCCTTGATTTCATCTCGTTTGCGACGCGTAAAAATGGGAACAGAGATAGAAAGTCCTGCTTGCTGGGGAGTCAGCCTTAAGGCGGCGTTCGCTCGCTCTCGTCTTCGGAAGAACTGGGCGTCGAAGACGGCAAACTGAGGAGGACGTGTACGCACGTTGGGGATCAGCGGCAGCAGCGAAGAAAACGAGATATTTCGCTTTTGATTTCGGATTAAAGTGTTGCGGAAGGAAAGTTTTGATGTGTGTGTGTGAGAGAGAAAGAGAGATAGAGAAACTAAACAATTTCCGATTCGATTCACTGAATTCCTCGAATTCCCGGGATTTACTGAAAGTGGGTAACAATTTCCGCCATTGCGAAAAATATTATTTTTTCTTAACGCATTCTCTAACCACGAAATAGGACTGTCTCTTGGAAAATCGTATAAGATTTCAACAGTTGAAATTTTTTATTTCGATGCAAAATTTGTGCTTGGTACAGACAGTATTAGATACTCATATTATGATATTAATGAAATATAAATCGCCCATTATGAATGTAATGCCATGGTATTATTGTGACGCCGTTTGTATTATCCATGGCAGCGCGTTAAAACCGGTTGGGAAATGTGGGGGGGGGGGTGTCTGCCCTTCCAACGCAGCAGGACGTTCGTTTGCTCCCATGCAGTCTGAGCGGAAAGACATGCCACCGCGTGAAGTGTGTTTTTCGACTTTGTAAAACGGCAAAGACACGGTCAAGCTCCACCAAGACAATGCCCCCAGCCACATGTCCTTCATCGTAACCAACTTTCAGGTGATGAGTAGCACCCCAGTGGTCCCCCAGCCCTTTTGCAGTCCCGATATGGCTCAATGCGGCTTCTTTTTATTTCTCCAACTGACGGGAGAGAGCTGAAGGGAAAGCATTGAGAGACCACGTAGAGGGTTTGGCAGTTGGAAATATCCAAAAGCATGTTATTCAACGTTCCTGAGATAGACATTCCCGTCGAGAGGAGTTTCAGGATGCCCTCTTAGGCGTGACAGACACGTCTCCACGCAATTGTATGTATTAGTGGTGCAGGGGTAAAGAGTATTTTTAGGAATTTTATAAGCATTTATGCAAGTGCGAAAATCAGTAAATATATTTTTCCCTAACAAATTAATAAACACATGCACATTAATTTCATAATGAACCATGTCTTCTTGTAAAAAAATCAGCTTAAAGCACGTTGTTTATTTTTATTTTTAGATAATCTCAGCAAATTTTAAGGAGAGAATCGCCTTTGAAAGCCTCGTACGGAAAGAGGGAAAGAAAATCCGTGTAATCCTAAGGCAGAATATTTTCTTTATGACAGTTACTAACAGAATAATGGAAGGGGATATTAATGGACGAAAACCGAATGAATCGCTAAAAAAGCAGTAATTTGGAAGGCGTCAGCGCAAGGGACTGTGTGGGAAGAGAGAGAGAGAGAGAGAGAGAGAGAGAGAGAGAGAGAGAGGAAGGGAACGGGATTCGTAGATTGAGGATCTACAGCAAGCCAATCCTCAAATTGACAAGCCGTGAGGATTTATATGTATTTTATGCAACGAAAGGCATTTTAGGCAAGAAAAACGAATTATTTGTACATTGTATGTTTCATTCTGAATCTTTATAACCCTCTCCCAGTGCACTCCAATTGAATAGGAGTTGACTTAAAGAGGAAAGAGAAGTAACAGTTCCTTATATAAATAAATGCACTAATTAGTCTTGCTCTCTGCTCAATTGTAAGTTATCTCATTTGTCTCTGTCGCATGTGATTGCGTTAATGTTGTCTTCTTTGAGGAAAGTGCTAAATTAATGCCTTTAATGCTGTAAATTTCTAATATCAGCTGAGACTGGGGTCTAAGTGTACTTTTGATATACTTTTACTTCTAAGCATCGCGAAGCAAAAGTAGCTTTTATGGGAGGCGACCGACAGCTGAGGTCATTTGCGCCATTAAGGAAGGATTGGAAAAGAACGGAGAGGAGAGAAACCCGGAGTCGACATTAGCTACTATAATAACGAAAGGCGCCTGGGGGTCATACAGTTTAACATCCCATCCGACGGACGGCGTACTTTCTCGTACTCAAAGTGCCCTCTACTAAGCACCTCAAGTAGGGATATCACTGAAAAATATCGATCGCATTCAGGATTCTAAACCGGCCTCTAACGGTTGGAAGCAATTGTTTAAGCCACCGCACCACCCTGAACTCCACAACGTCGCAAAGAACTAGCCGCAAAATATTCTATTCCCCGCTAACAATTTCATCCTTATCTTTTTGGAAATTTGGCTTGCGCATTGACATATTTAATCACACGACAGAAATCAGCGGGAGCACCTTGGATACCATTATGAATACGTCAAGTGGCAATAATCTTCGCCCAGTGATCTAAACGGAAATAAAACTAAACTAAACTCGTGCGAGGGGAGTTTGAGGAAGAAGGCCGCTACTATGTCCATGACCATCCCGAAGGAGGGCCGCCGAATGAATCGGTGCAGGAGTGCCGTCGTGGGAGAGCAAACAAACGGTTTCATTAACTCCGGAGGGACCCACGGTGTGATAGACGTGGGGACCTCTCCGCAATTTCCGGATGCACGTGCGGAGACGCGAAACAACGCCTCTTCCCCGGCAACCGATGTAAATTCAGACTCCCTCGGGGACACCGAGGCAATGTCTCCGTGTTCCTCCGTCGGGCGAGAGATCCTTGGGGGAACAATATCTTCGGGACGCTCCAGAATGGGACGCAGACCCCTTCGGGCGACGGAGGCAACTCTCCCAGATTTCCTTTGCTTCTCTCTCCCTCTCTTCAGTGAATGTGAATACGGCGACCCAACAGACTCGCTGGTAAGTGGGTCGAGGGGAGGAGAGAAAGCATTTCTTCTTTTCTTTTCATTTTTTTTTCGTCCTCCGCGCGCGCAATCCCAAAAATCCATTGCGGCCTGCTGTTGAATTTCATGCGAACTCTTCAGTTGACATAGTTACTCGGGGAATATCTCCACGCTCACTTCCCAGGGCAGTGACATATGAAAATGTCGGGTCTCGGCGTAAGAACCTACTTCCGGAGTGACACTGCGGTGATGGCGAAATGAAATTGGCTAAGTGCGAACCAGTTTGCACTCTCGCTTTTATTTCCAATCTTATGTATGTGTATATATATATATATATATATATATATATATATATATATATATATATATATATATATATATATATATATATATATAAAACTTGGACAGCAGCAAACTATATAAAAACACATAAAAAGATAACTCAAACGGTATTTCATGATCATTTCGACGGAAATCAGCTCCCATCACTTCTATTTCTTCCGATGAAGACGGAGCTGAACTCCGTCGAAATGAACAAGATATAACGTGTTAGTTTTTTTTAAATGTGTTCTTATATTGTTTTTTGCTGTCCAAGTTTGTTATTCAACACTTCCGTGTTACTTCGACGAAATCATCTATATAAATAAATATATATATATATATATATATCCGTATTCCCTTCAGTTCTGTCCCTATCTTCCTTGATAAAGGTGGTCACGACCACCGAAAATTCGAAAAATAGTGAGTCTCTTCTTTGTGCGTTTCTGTGTTTTTGTCTGTGTCCACTAGTGCTAAGTGTTATACATTATACATTATATATATATATATATATATATATATATATATATATATATATATATATATATATATGCCCCTTAAATTCATCTTTCACTGTTAAATTCACCTCTTCCTTTTCAGACTCAACCATCACCTTTCTTCACACAGGCATCTCACTTCAAAACAACAAATTCACCGCTTCAGTGCACACCAAAGTCACTAACCATTAGCAATACCTACACCACACAAGCTGTCATCCTCAACACACGAAACGCTGGATTCCTAACTCTTTCTTTATCCACGGACCCCGAATTTGCAACACCATAGCCACTATCAACAAATACCTTGCCAATCTACATCTTGCACTCCTCAAACGCAGTTACCCAGAAAAGCTACTACAAAATGAAATCCACCGCTCCACCCGACCACACACACCACATAAAAACAAGCTCACATCTGACGCAGGACTTAACCTTTGCACCACCTATTTCCCCGGATCACACAGACTGAAAAACTTCCTTAAAGAACTGTTACCAATTTTACATGACAATGATGCGACCTCATTCTTACTACCCCAATGCCCATCTATCTCATACATACGACCCGCCAATCACAAAACCTTCTGAGATCCACCAACCCTTTGGCACCACCCGTGACAAATTTCCTAATATTTCGCCTACTTGCAAAAACCCTCGATGTAAAACCTGTCTACTTATTAGATCTACTCCCCTCTCCCTGCATCTTCTCATTGTCCCTTCACCTCGTTCCCCCGATAATTATCTCTCAAAAAACATTATTTATCTTTTGTCATGCAAACATTGCACTTCCTTTCACATAGGCGAATGCTCGTAGACGTAACACGGAAGTGCCGAATAGTACAATACACAGTAACACACAATATAGAAACACAAAATCAACCGGTTAAGGTAGATTTTTTGGAGGACATAATCACTAATTAAATAATTTGTGACCCCTAGCAAAACCCAACATCCTACTCTACATCAGGTCCCTCTTTATCTCTGAGTACTGTTTTCATCGCTTCATCCCGTCCAACATCGCTATATTGTTCCTTCCCTTTCCTCGTTTGCCCAACATTCTCCCCTCTATCACAGTCTTCAACATCCCACTGCCGGTCAATACCCCCTTCATCCACTTTTCCTGCCTCCATAGGATTCCTACCAACAAACCCTTCTCTTCGCCTACCATACCCAGTACTTCCTCATTTGTTTTCTTCTCCCTCCATTTCACCGTCTCCATTCTTCTCTACACCCATATTTCAAAAGCCTCCAATCTACGTCTAACCTCCTACTTCAATGACCTCGTTTCCGCGCCGTACATAGCTACGCTCCATATCAAAGTTTTTTCGAGTCTTTTCTTAATATCTCTACTCAACGTCCCTGTCATCAACTCCCTACTCCTTGTGAAAGCCTTTTTGCCTAGCGCAATTCTTCTCCTTACGTCCCTACTACTTTGACCGTGTTGGTCCAAAACACTTCGTAGATACATAAACTGTTCTACCTGCTCTAGTTTTTACCCTCCTAATTTAAGGTTTAGCTTAGCCTTTTTCTTTCTAGAAAATGGCATACCCTTTGTTTTATTAATATTGATTTTCAGCCCATACCTGTCTACTGAATTTCCAATCCACTCAGCAATGCTTGTAACCCTTGGCTGACTGACAAACTAATGCTTGGTTATCAGCAAACGAAACTGATTTTACCAATTTTCCGCCCACTTTCATTCCTACCTTCAGTTATTCCCAAGACGCTTTAATCATTTCCTCTGCATAGAGGTTGAAAAGCATATTTATATAACAGGTTTTGTCATTTTGTATATATATATATATATATATATATATATATATATATATATATATATATGTGTGTGTGTGTGTGTGTGTGTGTGTGTGTATAGGTTTTGGATGGACACAACCACCAAATCAATGTATTGTTATTCCTAACAAAACACATTTCAGTATCCTACTCTGCATCAAGTCCTTCTCTATCCTTTTGTGCTTTTATCTTCATCGCGTCCAATAACCCTATCCTGTCTCTGCCCGTTCCTCGTTTGTCTAACAGTCTACCCTCTATAACATTGTTCATCATTCCAATGCCGATCAATAAGCTCTTCATATGTATATGTATACTTAATGCATATGCATACTTTTTTCAAAGACTTTTGTTGTAGTTATTAGAGCTCTTTCAGTTTTAAAATTTGAGTTGCACTTGTAATTTTTCAGGTCACATTTGTCATTTTCAGGAAAGTATTTTTCAGGTGATGAAGTTCATCACCTGAAAAATACTTTCCTTCAGAATGGATACACAAGCCGGGAGGTCAATTTGGCCGTTAAAAGGGCCTTCACCAGAAACGACCGTCAGAGAGAGGAAAGAGAAAAACCCGTTGCCAGGGTCAGCATCCCCTTTGTTTCCACGGTATCCCATAAGATCTCCAGGATACTAAGGAAACATAAAGTGGAAACCATCCACAAGCCACAAGGAAAATTGAAGAACTTCCTTGGCACGGCAAAAGACGAACGGGGTTTGAAGGCGCCGGGGGTATACCGGATCCCGTGTGAGTGCGGCCAGGTATACATCGGGGAGACTGGCCGCACAATTGAAAAGCGACTAACGGAGCATGAGCGATGCATCAGACTCCATTACCCTGAGAAGTCTGCAGTCGCCGAACACAGCATCACGCATGGTCATCGGATTGACTGGGGGAGCACCAAAAGACTTTGTCACACGAACGGCTACTGGGACCGAGTGGCGAAGGAAGCCGTGGAAATCCGACTGGAAGGACAGAATACCTTCAACAGGGGCACTGGCTTCCAGATCAGCAGCACGTGGAGACCTGTGCTGAGAAAAATTGAAAGTACGAGACGTCACCGGGGCGGCTCGGCACTTGGGAACACATCGGACCAATCGGAGGACACCTGACCCTACGACAGGGTATAAATACTTGGCGAATTCATTGCTCTGCACTTCACCCTGAAGACGATGGCAGAGTTAGCCGTCGAAACGTCGGTGCACACCACGCTGACCCGGTGGGAAACCCGAGAGAACTTCCTGAATACAATACGCCGGGAAAAACTGAGATCCTTCACACCTCACTCACTTCCCTGGAACTTCATCCCTCCCGCGCCGAGTCGTCCATCGTGTCTAATCGATGAAAGGCATTTGAAAAGTCACTCGGATAAGATCAAGAATAGGTCCTAGTAGTATCAGAAAATATAATTTTTCGTTACCAAAATTTCGAGACTTCAGAGAGAGAAAGGGAGAAAGCATCGAAAAAATCAACCCTCCGTTGATTGAAAAATGAAACTTGACCGTTGGCACCAGGGAAATTGCTTAATTTCAACATAATTTTTTAATAATAATAATAATAATAAGTATATCCTCCTGCTTCAGTGACCACGTTTCTGTGCCGTACATAACTACGCTCCATATATAAGTTTTTACGAGTCTATTCTTAACATCCTTACACAATGTCCCCATCATCCACTCCCTCTTCCTTGTGAAAGCCTATTTTCCGAGACACAAAAACTTTTCCATTAACTCTAGTATTTACTCTTCCATTATAACCGACTCCTGTAACTGAATTTTCAAGACACTTAGCAATGATTGCAACCCCTTGCCTGACTGACAAACCAGGGCTAGGTCATCAGCAGACCTACGCTCCATATCAATAGTCTTTTCTTTAATATCCTTACTCGAAGTCCCTGTCATCAACTCCCTCATCCTTGTGAAAGCCTTTTATCCTAGCGCAATTCTTCTCCTTACGTCCCTACTTCTTTGACCGTGTTTGTCCAAAACACTACCGAGATACGTAAACTGCTCTACCTGCTCTAGTTTTTGCCATCCTATTCTAATGTTAAGCTTGGCCTTTTTCTTTCTAGAAAATCAATTAACCATTGTTTTATTAATATTGATTCTCATCCCATACCTGTCGCACTGAATTTCCAATGCACCCAGCAATGCTTGCAACCCCTTGGCTGACTGACAAACTAATTGGCATTAAGCATTTTGGTCCATAACACTTCCGGGATACGTTAACTGTTCCACCAGCTCTAGTTTAGTTTATTTGTGTGTATATATATATATATATATATATATATATATATATATATATATGTATGTATGTATATATATATATATATATATATATATATATATGTATGTATATATATACATATATATATATATATATATATATATATTGTACAATACACAGTAACACACAATATAGAAACACAAAAAAAGAAGAACACTCACACGTTATTTCTTGATATTTCGACGGAAACATTCTGTCTTCCTCTGAAGATATAGAAGTAATGACTGTCATTCCAGTCATTACTTCTATATCTTCAGAGGAAGACGGATTGTTTCCGTCGAAATATCAAGAAATAACGTGTGAGTGTTCTTCTTTTTTTGTGTTTCTATATTGTGTGTTACTGTGTATTGTACTATTCGGCACTTCCGTGTTACCTCTACGAAAGCATATATATATATATGTATGCACACACACACACACATATATATATATATATATACTATATATATTAACACAGATCATATATATATATACACACATACATATTAGTATTCAACGTATATATTGAATTTGGTTGTAATCACAATAACACAACAAAAACTACCTGGACTCAATCAATTATGACGAAGTTAAACTATAGCGTTTGTGTGGTTTATTAACGCTTCATAATCCTAAAATTTAACACGTTTAGCCCTTTAAATTAGTAGTTAATAATGAAACTTCCTAAAGGTATCTTACATATTGAAGAGTGGTTAGCCTTTCAAAACTGTAACAACTTTGGAGTTTCGGAAGTATTGACAGGAATGGTTCCCAAGAAATGATAAAAACGTATTAAATAATTTAATTGCTAATGCGTGTATATTTATACATGTATTTACGTGTATAATACGTGTATAATACGTTTATAATACGTGTATGTACGTGTATTAATATTGATACGAGTATATTAATTTTGAAACAAAAATTCTACCTTTATGCTGAAAATGTTTAAAAAAATAAATTTAATATGCGTTTCAAAGGGTAATTGTTTATTCGAAAGCTTTTATTTAAACCAATCTTTTATCCTGGCGTATGCTAGTTAACAGGGATGAGTAAATAAAGTTTTAGATATTAACTTAATTGATTCTGAGCGTACATATATCTGGCATTGAAATCCTACAATTAATCTTTGAGTGAATATGGATCTCAGGACATTGTTTACAAAATTGAATTCTGGATCCGGAATTTTTCCAGTTCCAGAATAAAAGGTGTGAATTTGCGTATACGGATGATATTCACTCGCATCTCCTCGCTCGTTGGCCTTAACGACCTTTGAGGAAAGAATACGAGAAATGGTACTGACACATTTCCCATTTCGGCTCAATAAATTATGATTTTCTGCTCAGCAGCTGAGCGTTTTTTTTAGTAAAAGGCGTCAAAATATTCTTTTTACTGCTTTCTCAAAAGACATCTTTTTTGAATGGTTGGGGTTCTATCTAGTTTATTCTCAGTATGAAGTCCTTTAATTATATTTTTCAATTTATGCACCCAGCAGGCCACCGCTAGAGAGTGTGGCAGGGGGTGAATATACACCTGACTAATTTTGACCCGAAAATGACCCTGCCGTGGTCGGACGATATTATTCTGATCCCTTATCATTCTTTGAAAAAAATACATCTTAAATCCATCCATTTAAAACTTAACCTCTCTAATTTTATTGACATGAGCTATCCTACCGGATAACAATGGGAATAGTAATACATTTTCAACATCACTGCTAAAGAGAGGTCATTCCGATGTCTGTAATTTAATCTGTAATTTAACCGTCGCTCCATTGAGTTATTCCCAGCCTAGTTGCTCTAATATTTTGATACGCTACTAAGCTTATCATGACGATGTTTTACAAATCTGGCTCATCTGCTCTTCCATCACATTTTTATTACCGTATTAATTTAATAAGTTCATTTATTCGCATTGATATATTTGTATTTCTTTGTAATTTTATTAATATATACTATATTGAATTTCATGTAAAACCACACCAACATAGCGGAATGAATAATCATTTCCTGATCCAGGTCTTTCTGTTAACTCATTTGTCCTCTTTGTACGTAGTTCACTTGCAAAGGGGGCGTGGGCTTAGTAAGGGTCGCAATTTAAATCATCACTAGTCTCAAAATGCAATTAAACTTTAGTAAAATTATTCGTGCAAAGAAATGTGTCACCTGAAGAGAACGGAGGGATAGAATACAATGACCGATATGTTGATTACTTAGCTGTTGATATACGATTGCCTTTCATTACAATGCAGTTCCAGCAACTAGTCTCTAGTACATTCGTATATATTTTAGAGCGACATTGTCTGTCCCTGCGTAGGTCAAATAAATGTCCATTAACGTTGCCGCAAAGGCATCGTAGTATTGTTGACGTAAAGGGGAAATCACCAACAGGTGATTGAATTTCAACGAATGTAATGGTCGTCATTCAAGTATTATTAAACAGCCTTGCTTTGTTAACATGGAAAATAGTCTTCCTTCTTCTTTGAGGTGATAGTTTGATATTTGGCAGTGACGTTTGAGTTGAAGGTTGTGGTATTTATTTGAAAAAAAATAAATGCCAAGGGAATGGTTAGCAGGCACGGGACTAGAACTAACATTCGGCTCTTTGTTCACTCGTGCGAATGTGGAGGAAATTAAATACTGTGCTAGTTTCCATCCAATCGCTTAATTCCTCATAAATAAAGTCACGGAGTTCAAGTTTGGCCATTTTGGTTCAGTCAACGCATTTTATGGCATGCATTCAGGCTAGTCTAACTGAACAATTCTCAAGTATGCATGAAGCGTGGATTAGGTCTACGATTTATGCTGAAAAATATTGGCTCAGCACGGGCGACTGATACTCTACTAGTTCGAAATCAAACTAAATATGATCGCAATACATGGCCAATTATGAAAGTAATGCGCATGATTTTATTGTGACGCGACTATCCCGTACACCCGCGTGAAGTGTGTTTTTTTGACTTTGTAGCACAGAGCACGACACGGTCAAGCTCCACCATGACGATACCTCCAGCCACACGTCCTTCATAGTTACCAACGTCCTGGCCCTGGGAACTACCCGTTGGTCACCCAGCACATTACAGTACCGATCTGACTCTTTGCGACTTAATTTTTGTTTCTATGACTGAAGAGAGAGCTGAAAGGAAAGAATTGGGAGACCGTGGAAAACATCCATGAGCATGTTAAAAGTTCCCGAAAGAGACATTCCCGTCGAGGAGTTTTACGGTATCTTTCTGACGTGGCAGATACGTCTCGGCAAGTATATTGGTGCAGGGGAAGAGTATTGCATAGAATTTTAAGCAATTGTACCAGTAGGATAAATAAATCTATTTCCCCCATAGAATCCGCATTAATTTTATAGTGGACCCTGAATGTATCGTCCGGAAAGGACAAATTGGAGATGGTCCTGCGAATAATGTGTGTTTATAGCGGTAATGCAAGAATATGTATCTTTCATATTCCGACAATTCTGCTATATATACCGCGTGGATTGTTGGAACAATTGAAGGAACTTATTTGGTCCATCAACACTGTCTGTGGAACAGGTAAATTGACGCAGAAATATTCTGGAGATAGGCCTTTGACGTCACGCTATATCAACGGAAGTCTTCAGAGTCTCGTATGACGTTCGACTCGAACCAAAATGGCCTTCAGTTTCGGGCGCATGCGCGCGACGCCCTGGTAGCATCTTAAAAAGGGGGAATGGGAAACTTCGACGGCTGCCGACTCACCTTGATGTCGACCAGTTCCGTGTCCGGGACGAGGGGCGCCGCCGCTGACGGGATGCCCAAGTGGCCCTGCACGGGCAGCGGCACGCCCTGGGCCACTTGCACTAGCGGCGTGGGCGGCAGTATGGGCTTTGGGACCAGGGCCGGCTCATTGTTGTACTCGTGCACCTGCGGGCCCACGTAGGGGTCATCCCGTAGACCCTCGACGCCGGCCGGTCGGAACAGTTGGCGTTGTCCGAAGCTGAAGTCCGTGCTCTGCGCGATATCCCTGGGGGCAGGGGCCCTGCCTTTGCCCTTGTACACCTCCCCCAGCTCCTCATCGCTGAAGGGTTTGATTGGCGTGTAGTGATAGACGGGCTTCTTGGGTTGAGCCAGCTGGTGTTGCTCCCGACGGGGCGCGAGGTAGGCGGTGGCCTCTTCGCCCAGGGGCGGCAGGGGCGTCGGCAGGAAGGCGGGGGCGTAGAGGGAGGCGGGGGCGTAGAGGGAGGCGGGGGCGTAGAGGGAGGCGATGGGGTCGATCTGCCGGCGAGTGTGCCTGGGCGGCTCAAGAGGCGTCGCGACGGCGGGCCGCTTTTCCATGGAAGCCGAGTTGACGGCGACAGACATCGCAGCCACCGCCAGCAGGGCCGCCTCCTGTCGGCGGGAATAATGCGACGCGTTACAGAAGAGAGACCGAGGGCCGTTGGGCAGAGTGATTCAGTGATAGGTGCGTGAATACACCATGGGAACAGGCTGCTGTCGCATAATCCAAAACGTGCGTGTGAATATGAATGCACGGGTATGGAGAGCGGATGGCAAAGCACGATGGACAGCGACGGTAAGGGTATGAAGACAGTTGTTTTATTGACATGAACACCGGAAATTTGGCAAAGGCGGCTGCAGAGTGTGTGGGTGTGGATTTTAAATGAATGGAAAACATTAATTCAGTCAGATTTTCGTTTGATCGGGTTGGAATGACGTGAATAATGCGTGCGATATATAATCATCATGGTCTCCATACTTGAGAATTCACAACTCCGGAGCGATTTCTGCATCGCCAGGAGCCAGTAATTACAAGTGCTATTCAGAAAGTAACTTTATTTCGCGTGTAGCGATCAAAGTAATTTGAGGGGTATTTAATGTATGCTGTATTGATACAGACCCACACACGCACACAGTTGGGCAGTACGCCTCAATCTGCAGTGGTTTAAATTTAAAAGCAGGACCAGTTGTCGTTTGTTTACAGTAGCAAGTCAAAATGAAAAATGCCATTGGAAATCCCAGCAAACGTAAAATCCGTTTAGTGAGAAGGTTTTTACCGGTAATAAACTTCAAAACCTGCTGACATTTATCGGAAAATGTGTGTTGAACACCGCCTAAGTGCTGAGTGACAATGTTGTGCGTCAGTGATGTCAGTGTTAGTCTAGGAGAGCACGGACAAATGTCCAAGATATCCAAGAACTGGCTCTCCGTCAGTTCATCCGTTACCACAAAGCTAGGCCACTGCAGTGTCCTCTCGATGTGAACATCGGTGCTGTGGCCATTTCTAACTGAATCCACCTGGCTGGCTGACTCTGCCATCACTCACTATTCTGCAATGTATTACGTTTTAAGAGTTCACAATGTGAGCAAAGTAGATAAACCACTGTCTGCACACTACCGCGGCAGGATGCCTACTGAGGGTAGGGACGTTTAGACAGAAAGATGCTGGTGACTCCAGCTCTATTATCCTCCGCCACGCTAGGCCGAAAGGTATCAGTTATTTCCTGGTCAGATCTCGTAGGTCTACCCAGCAATGAGGTTTACAAGACACTTCCTATATCATCTGGTAGAAAAAGTACGCGAACTTATCGCACGGGAAATATTCGTACGTGATATGGCTGTTCAACCACGGGTAATTCGATGGCATTTTTAATTGCACCCACAATTTCAAAGTGTAAATATAAATCGTAGCCCGCTATCGATTTTCATACACTTGGGAGAGCCTGCATGAAAGTTGCTGGATTCCACGAGATCCCATCCTCGAACATACCTGTATTTAGCACCTGCCTTGGAACGATTTTCCCGATATGAAGTTGTCGCCGGTCTCAATGTCGCCGGTCTCGATGAATGCAGGGTGTAGCAACATAGACTCCTCTAATTTTAAAAATTTGAAGAGCGGGCGAATCAATTAACGGAGTGGGAGTAGTGGCTTTTTGGCTGGGGAAAACAACGCCATTTTCAGTAGTCACCATGCAGTGGTCTGCTGAGCATCGAGGCTTTGTCGTAGAAACGTTCTTCGAGAGCAGTAATAGTGTGGTGGAAACGCAGTGGGCGCTGTGGTCTAGCGATGAAGCGCGTTTTCCCCTCTCTGGTTCAGTAAATAAGCAGCATTTCAATTCTTGGACGAGTTACATTATTCGCGAACTTCAATCAGGACCTCTTCATAGACCCAATGTGACAGTTTGGTGCGCTGTGCCCTCCATGGGCTACACTCGTATTGAGCTTTAATTTTTTGAATTTCGAGGTTCAACTGTTACTCTGAACTCTGTGCACTATTGTGAGATGCTGGAGAACGTATCACTCCCAAAAATGGCAGAGTATTGAAAGGAATACGACACAGAAGTCTTTTGGTTTCAACAGGATGGTGCCACGGCTCAAATCGCCCGTCGTTCATTCCAAATCCTGCAGGAACAATTTCCCGGCTGCATGATCTCCTAACGGGGAGGGGATGTTCCGTGGACCCCTCGCTCCCCGGTCTGGTCACATATGATTATTTTCTTTGGAGATATCTCAAAGTTGAGCTTTACCAATTTCAACAAAGGCCTTGGAGGCAATTACAGATATCGCTGGAATAATGCAATATATGTTGAGAAGAATCTTCGAAAACATTTTGAAACGACTCAATATGTGAAGAATTCTGCATTCTCGGGTTTCACCTCGTCGTTGTTTGATCTGACAACAGTTTCGCCGAAGTTGCATTCGGCGTCTTCAGGTCGGAGACGCCAAATCTTCGACCTGAAGACGCCGAATGCAACTTCGGCGAAACTGTTGTCAGCATCAAACAACGACGCAGTGAAACCCGAGAATGCAGAATTCTTCAAACCACCGCCGCGAAAACTTATGCAGACCCATATGTGCATCGCTCAACTGCTCAAATGCACGGATGTTTCGATGCGTCTCCTCCCCGTATGAGTAGCTCTTTACGATTCTAACGGAAAACTTTCTAAAGATTTCAGACTTGGTTATGACTATATAAGCGCCGGCTATCGCGACCGTTTTCGTCCATTTTTACGTTTGGCAATTGATCGTTCTTCACAGACGGGAGGCCCCTTCTGACGTCATCACCATCGAACGAACGACGAACTCTGACGCACAACTCTTGTCACTCATAATATTCGTTCCGTACAAAGAACAAATTTCCCAATGATGAATGCCAGCAGCTTTGAAGTTTCAAATCGGTAAGAACCTTATCATTGAATGTACTTAAAAATTGGCGGAAATGTCAATTGTGTTTTTAATTTTAACTCGCTACCGTAAACAAACCACAAGTGGCGAGAGACCTTTAAACACTGCAGATCGAGGCGTGCTGCCCTATACTGTGCGGGCGTCCGCTACCTCCGCTCGCACGAAAACGGAGCTTACTTTCGGGACATCCCTCGTACGTGGCGTAGCGCAACTCGGTTGGCAAAGGAAAAAGTTTCCAGTAGCCTTGCAGCGCCAGGAAATGTCAACGCTTGATTTAGCGGGAGCAACTCGACCGGATGCTAAGGAAGCGCAAGCGTTGGTCAACTTCCAGGGGTGGCAGTGTCATTAGGACTCCCGGCCGAGTTGGAATGCGAAGGGACACCCCCGACGTAACTAAACCATCGCTTGTGAGGCGATATGCTTAGTAAACCTGATGCACTTCGTATCCAACTGCTCAGTTTTCGTAATCGATTCAATGCACTTATTTAATTCAATCTAATGACGACTGTGTTCACTGCAATCATGATAAAAGGTGTTTTTACTTTCCTTCCGTGATTAATGAGAGAGGATGATGAGACTATGGAATGGCGCTTGGGATATGAAAGCGCAAATTAAGCCTAAGGCATAATTGATTTGTGCTTTCTCCATGAGACATCAGGAAGTACGTTTCCAATTTTTCATAAAATGATGCTGGGAAAACCTGCAGAATTGGTTTGAAAGCAAGTTGCTTGTAGGTGTAATTCTACACATGATTTCATGTTCTATTCGGGGTATTATTAGATACATATTAGATTCAAGAGTCCTCTCTTGGTTTCATGCTCCCAACTCATGCATACGACTTCGTTCCTACAGAAAACTTTACAGGTTTTGCTGTAGTACGTCCGATTGAGATGCAATATCATTGGTCAAAGCACACACAATTAATTATTTCATGAAAATATACAATAAAGCTTTGATTGTGTTATTTTGAATGTTATAACTGTTAAAGGAAGGCCAGCTAGTGGTCTAATTTTAGTGACAAATCTATTAATTTTTATAAAAATAGTATATAGAGTAACCGAACTCAGGTTGTACTAATGTGATTGATATTTAGTAACTTATACAGATGGTAAGACAACGCGATTTGATTTTGAGCCCAAAACTCCTGCATCCTGTCGCAACTATAATTCGAATAAATTCAAACGTTTTATAAATTGATATATTATAAAACTGTCCTCTTTTTAACCATAACTTCATTTGGGTCAATATGTTTCTGTTATTTTTAATCCAAAAGGTAAAATGTTGGTAGCTTCATAATTACTTTTATTCACTTGTGAAATGTCGTATCTCTCTCGCAAAAGCCTGATAAGATCTACAGTGGTTTAATTTTAAAAACTGTTCGAAATAAATCAATTGCATCCTTATAGCCGTAAAAAATAAGCAACTCTTTATGCAGAAGTCAACAACATAAACGACAGTTTTATAAAACAGAACTTTGTTCTATAATTCATCACCACCTGCGTTTAAATGGATGTTTACAAATCTCAATTCAAATAAATCTGAATCACCGGGGTTCCATCGACTTGCATCAATGCTCCTGTATTGTCAAAAATGTGCGAAAAGTCATATTTTAATTTTAGTTTTCCAGGATAACATTAAGAATTTGTTTTAGCTATTGGAAAAAAGAATTTATGATTTCAACGGTGGAGTAGGTCGTGTGGCCCCTGCCACACAATCAGATCCAAATCCCATTCTTCTCATTGCATCGTCGAATCGCGTTGCATAATCGGATAAATGGGATTTTCTGAAAAACAGCAGAAATAATAGTAATGTGAAGGTTATCGTCTTAGTGAAAGTTTGCAGTCACGTAAAGATAATTTCTTTGCCAACATGGACTTAAAAGAGGAAACGAGGGATATTTGAAAATTGGAATGGTTTTAATCTCATTTCCGTTGTCAATAAATTATGTATATATTTCTGTGTGTATAAATAAATAAATAAATAAATATATGTATATATATGTATATATATATACATATATATATGCATATATATCTTTATATACTTATTATTATTATGTAACCTACCTGTAATGATCAAGGTTTTGAGGAGACACAACAGCCCTATCAATTTTTGTTACCCCTAAAAAAACACAATCCAGCAACCTCCACTACAACAAGTATTTCCCCTTCATCTCTGCGTCCTGCCTTCCTCCCTTCATCCCGTACAATATCCCTATCATATTCCTGCCCTTTCCTCGTTTGCCTAACATTCTCCCCTCCATATTACCGTCTTCAACATCCCACTACCGATCAATACGCCCTTCATCCATTTCTCATGACTCCATAGAATTTCTCCCTACCAACCCCTCTTTTTGGCCACAATAACTAGCACTACAAATCAAGTTGTTCACGAGTCTTTTCTTAACATCCTTGCTATCCGTCCCTGCCATCAACTCCCTCCATCTTCCAAAAGCCTCTTTGCCTAGTGCATTTCTTCTCCTTGCGTCTCTACTACTTTAACCATGTTGGTCCAAAATACTTCCGAGATGCGTAAACGGTTTCACCTGTTCTAGTTTTTCCCTTCCTATTTTAATATTGATATCCATCCCATGCCTGTCGCCCTGAATTTCTAATTTACTCAGCAATGCTTGCAACCCCTTCGCTGACTGACATAGTTAAGCTTGGTCATCAGGCAACCAAACTGATTTTACGAATTCCCCGCCCACATTCATTCCTACCTCCAGTTCTTCCCATGCCTTTTTGATCATTTCCTCTGCTTACAGGTTGAACAGCAACGGTGATAATGGGCAACCCTGCCTTACACCTCTTCCTAACACTGCCCATCCGGAGTCCCCGTTCCTCACTCGTACCTGAGCAGTCTGAGACATGTACAGGTTGCGGATTGGCCTCTTGTCACTCCAATCTATTCGTATTTTCTTCAATATAATCATTAATTTTTCCCAATTCACTCTATCAAACGCTTTTTCGAAATCTTCGATTCAGGGAAGTACGTCCTGATTGTTTTCTAGATGCCTCTCGATTACTGATCTCTTCACTGCAATGGCATCACGCACACTTCTCCCCTTCCTAAAATCAAATTGATCACCCCTTAAGTAATCATTTGCCCTAGTCTCTATCCTTTTGTTTATGATCCTGAGAAATATATATATATATATATATATATATATATATATATATATATATATATATATATATATATATATATATATATTATATATATATATATATATATATATATATATATATATATATATATATATATATATATATATATATATATATATATATATATATATATATATATATGTATATATATATATATATATATATATATATATATATATATATAGATATATATTATATATATATATATATATATATATATATATATATATATATATATATATTATATATATATATATATATATATATATATATATTATATATATATATATATATATGTAAACATAAACACAGTAATCAACCCGAAAGTCGGTTTAGTAGGTGATGGTAGAGATCACCCAGTACTAAGCCCTATACGGCGTGTGAAAATTCACACATAAGGGTAGGGGGGCCAGTTCCTTTCCCTGCGCCGGTTATGGTTTCCCAGGAAGACCTGGTACCCGTAAAATCACGTCAGCTTGGGTGGAGCAGGCAGAGTGCCTTGCTCGAGAATCGAAACCGGGACCCTCCGGTCAGCAGTCCAACGCTCTACCCACTGGACTACCGCGACCCGTATATATATATATATATATAATACGTAGGTGTAGAAACACTCACAAGAGCAAGGTGACAGTGGAACGGCAGCATAGAGCACAAAAATATAATATACAACACGTAAAACCACACGTTTTAAAAAGTTAAAGCATTTGGCCTTCTCTGATGCCTTCTTCTTGTAAGACTCGTACTCTCTTACGAGTTTGTCATTTTATTTTTGGTTTCTAATGTGCCGTCCACATTATTAAAATAAATAAATAAATAAATAAATAAATAAATAAATAAATAAATAAATAAATAAATAAATAAATAAATAAATAAATAAATAAATAAATAAATAAATAAATAAATAAATAAATAAATAAATAAATAAATAAATAAATAAATAAATAAATAAATAAATAAATAAATAAATAAATAAATAAATAAATAAATAAATAAATAAATAAATAAATAAATAAATAAATAAATAAATAAATAAATAAATAAATAAATAAATAAATAAATAAATAAATAAATAAATAAATAAATAAATAAATAAATAAATAAATAAATAAATAAATAAATAAATAAATAAATGCATACATTTTATTTAGTAATATACCCACTATGGTAGGGTTGGACACAACTAATACATACACAATTAGTTTTTCCTAACTAAACAAAACTCCATGTGCATATGTATATACATTTTTACAGTTGTGTGCATATATTAATACTCTCGTTTTAATGTGCTTAATTTTGATGAATTTGAACCAATTCATGAGAAAATAATAGTTTTGGACTTTCTACTACTGAAATATTTATTTTACCATTATAAAATGATGCAACCCATATTCACAGTTAATGCAGTAGTAATTTCAGGAAAAAACATCGGAATTACTCTAAAAATCTTTTGAGTGACCGAAAAAAGTCCTCCTTAATGTAATCGTCATGTTTAGTGAGTCGAACAAGAGCGAAATCGATTGAAATGGATCCAACGAGGGGGAGGGTGAAGGAACCGATGCGATGAGGGAAAGGGCCAGAGTTCGTTGGGGAGAGCACCGCCCGCTGCCCAATCGCAGTGCCCTCCCCGGGCCACGTTCCAAGACTCACCTTTGTCGTCCAAGTGGACCTCATGTCGAAATGCGACGCTCTCCCGCTCGCAATCAACTAACCCCTCCTTCCCAAGGGAGAGCGGTTGCCCCTGCTGCTGCCGGCCCTCGCTCCTGCCGCCCCTGTCCACGGACGCACTCGGTCGATTTGAAGACACGGGGGGAGGAGGCTCGTCGGAGGATGGACTCGGCAGTCGGTTGAAGCCTTCTGTCTTGAAGATCCTCCGGGGGAGTCGACTTCGAATGGGTGCGTTCTCCTCCCTCTCCGTTCAAATATCTCCGCGGGAAGGCTTCACTTGGAGAGCATACGTGCTCGCTTCAATCTTCACTCTTCGTCGCGATCTGAGCTCCGGTGTGGGGGCTCCTCTTTATAGACTCTCGCTTTCTCCCCTCCTCCCCACTCACGTGCGTGTGATTTCACCTTACACCACTCCCGCCCCCACCCCCCCCCTCGCCCCCTCCCACCCTCCAGCTGAGAAAATGGACCGAAAGAAGGAGATACCACGCACCGCGACAGATGTTGGGGTCCCCCTCCTGCTTTTCCCACCCCTCCCGCCTTCCCCATCCCTACCCATCGCCAACGGTCACTATTCCACTCCCGTGATCCCTCGCTAACGAGAGACTGGATCCTCTCGATGGCGGCGTCCGGAATTTGATCACCGATCAAGATCCATAAACGCATTGCATGCGCAATATTCACCGTCCAATGCTGACAACCGGTATTAAATAAATGACAAAATGGAGATTATGCATTTGAAATTCGTGTTAATTTTTAAGCATATCGATTATAATGGACTTTATCAGGATATCAACTGATAACAGCAATGTTTTTCATGACTTCATATCGACGATAACTATCGACCCCATAGTACATATATCTGTAGGCACCTTAAAAGTATCCACAATGGCGTGGCCGATATGGAGTGATGTAATATTGTGATATCGTTAACTATTTCTCTTATCTATTTAGGTTTTTTTATTTATTTACACATCCTGCAAGTCACCGCTAGGGTGTGTGGCAGTGGGTAAATACACACTAGATTAATCTTGACCCCATTATTTGAACCCCTACTGCGGTCGGACTTTGTTGATCCCTCATCGTTCGTAGAAAAAATGACATCTTGTGGTAGCTATTTGAATAACTCATATTTAAAGTGAATCCTACAGTACGTTCAGAACGATGGCTTGAGTTTGTTGTTAGAAATCATGACAGAAGTCCCTGATATACATAATTCAGTATGAAAGTAATGAGCATGTTTTATTGTGTCCCGACTTTCCATGGCAGCGCGGTAAAATCGATTGGGAAATGTGGTGGGGGTGTGCCCTTTCAAAGCAGTCGAACGGTCTGAGCGGAAAGATGTATTTTCGCATGAAGTGTGTTTTTCGTCTTTGTAGCGCGGTAAAGACTCGGTCAAGCTCCACGATGACTATTCCCACAGCCACACGTCCTTCATCGTTACCAACTTTCTGGCCCGGAGCACCAGTGGTACCCCAGCTCCTTTACAGTCCCAACTTGGGTCCGGCGACATTTTTTGTTTCCGCGACTGAAGAGAAAGCTAAAAGGAAAGCATTGGGAGAACGTGGAAAACATTCAAAAGCATATTACCAAACGTTCCTTTGAGAAACATTCACGTCGACAGGAGTTTCAGGGTGCCTTCTTGGACGTGGCAGACGCGTCTCTGCAAAAGTATTGATACAGGGAGAGAGAATTGTAAGCCTTTTCACAAGTTCGACACGAATCTATTTTTCCCAGAGATATAAGTAAAATAATGCGCAATACTTTCATAGGAAGTATAAGAGAGGTGTAATATCGCTCTACTTGGACGCTTTTTAATGAAGCACAAGTATTTGGGATCCTTTGGAGAAAATTTGACAAAAAGAGTTAAATAAAGTCCAGAGAAAATCCGCCAGGTTCGTAAAAAATTGTTATGATGAGAACGCAAGTGTGAGAGGCCTTTTAGGGGAATTAGGATGGAAGCCACTAGAAATACGAAGAAACCAAGCGATGCTTGTAAGGTTCTAAACAAACTAGTTTAAAAATAGCACTAAAATAATTAATATGGCCCCACACTACTTATGTAGGACAGACCACAAAGATAATTAGATAAGGGAGATAGATTCCAGTACAGATAGAGACAAATGATTGATGAGACAAATGATCGGAACCAGCTGCCTGGAGGTTTTTTTGAGCCCTTTCCGTCCAATTTTAGAAGTTTTAAGTTGAAATGTAAAGCAGCCACTGGATAATAAACTTCATTGTAGTTATGAATTTATTGTTTGTATGTGATGTGGATGGCATTTTGTATGTGATGTGGAAGTTTGTTTATATGTGATGTGGAAGTGTCAGCATGTAAAAATATTTTGTCTCCTATCTGTTTTTATGTGTTCGTATGTAATTTTCGTTGTTAGTAGTTATCTTTGACCTAACCTGACCGTTGCCACCAGGACAATTGCCTAATTGCAACGTAATTGTGTAAATAAATAAATACATAAATAGTAATTCTTTCTCCTGACAATCAGATATCATTAAAGTGAGAAATCAAAGTAACTTCAGGAACATTAAAGACATTGAATGTGTTAGTCAGGACAAGATTAAACGTTGTTTAGACATAGCTGATGGTGTATGCATCTGCAAGTATGTAAGCTGTAAAGATGTGCATGAATATATGCGACTCCATGTTTTTAGGTTGACATGAATTTGTGGGTTTCCCGTGCGGTTTTATTGTTCATTAAGGATGGTGACTTAGCACCCATCGCAAGGCCCTTTCTGTAGCTTTCGGGATACCATGTAGATGTAGATGTAGGTCGTGGATGAAAAAGTGTTCATCTGCAATATTCGCCGTCCAATACATGTAATAAATAGATTACGAAATGGAGATTATGCATTGAAATTCGTAGTGATTTTTAGGCATATCGAGTACAATGGATTTCATCAGGTAGACCGACTGATAACAGCTATGTCTTTCATGTCTTCATATGGACGATAAATATCGACCCAGAGTACATATATCGGTAGACACCTAAAAAGTATCCACCATGGCGTAGTCGACATGAAGCAATGTCATTTTGTGGTATCGATACCTTATTCTCTGATATATTTAGTTTTTTTATTTATTTATGTGTCCTGCAAGCCACCTCTAGGGTGTGTAACAGGGGTAGAATACACACCAAACTAATTTTAACCCGTATATGACCCTACCGCGGTCTGACAATTTTATTCTGATCTATTATCGTCGTTGGAATTAATGATTTCTTAAATCTATTTGTTCTACACTTGCTCTCTCCAATTTTATTGACATGATCCATCCTAGTGTAGAACTATGGGAGTAAGAATACATTTTCAACATCTCTGCTACAGAGACGTCCTTCCAATGAATGCAAGAGATTAAATACGCAATTTAACCTTCCCTCCATCGAGTGATTCTCAGCCCAGCTACTCTAATATTTTGGGCTCGCTACTAAGTTTATCATAACAACATTTTACAAATCTAGCTCCTCTACGCTGCACACGATTCAATTCGGGAAAAAATCCAACTTCATCAGGATCCCATATACTTGCAGCATATTCTAAATTAAGACTTGACCAGCGGCAGATAATATTTCTCTTTCACCGTTTTATAATATTTTACTTTTCCATTGAATTCTAATTTTTGTTAGCTTTTCCACATTTTCCCCGTATGTGTTTCGCCCAGGAGAGATAGATCGTGAGTGAGGGTTACGCCTAGGCTTCACATCCACACATTCCATTTCTGTGTTCCAGATGCAGTAGGCGTTCGGGAAGGAATTGCTCTCTTTTGAAATATTCATCACTACTCTCTTTTTTAAGTTATATTGTTAATTCCAGGTGTCGCACCAGCGTGGCATGGCATTTAGGTCATCTGATAAAGCTGCTGTTTCCATCACTGCTCCTCAATAAATAAAAAAGCTGAAAACTCCGTGGCATCAGAATTGGTTTTTTATCTGGTACTATGGGCACCAAATGCGAACGAAATGAAAAAATCGCCGCGAATGGAACGTGTGGTTGATTTGATGTTTTATCATTAACCCAATCGAAAAATCTCTATTCGATAAAAAGAAAACTCGCTGGAAATCTCACTCTTCAATGCGAATAATTTTAAACTGCTGTCACCTCACATTCATATGTCACATCCAAAGTTTTTAAATGAAATTAGTTGAAACCCTTGCAAATCATTGAAGATTCATTTTTCGGGTTGGTTCCGTATCGCGGCATAATCTAAGAAAACAAGTGGACATCATCCCATCATGTTTTATATCAATTAACTGCTTGCTACCCAGCGATTGGAGTATGGCAGTATGTGTCGAGGACATTGACTGGAGGCTGTGTATGGGACAGGGTTTTTAGGGGTCAGAGGAAGAGTGAAGGCCATCAGTCGTTCCATGCCCACCGATTTGTAGTTCATTCGCTCGATTTCTCTAATTTCACATTCGCCACCCTTTCAATAAAATTTAGAATTGCATGCAAATGTGAGATTCGATTAAAAAACTCATTTATTTTATTCAAGGATTTTAAAAGATGGTAGCATACAAATTCTCTCTTGCACAGTCATTCAATGAAACCATACGTAGTAATTCACTTTGGTTCGAGGGAAAAAGTACCCCATGCCTCGGTTCTTAACCATTACACCATTCACATCATCTTCATATCTAACTGCGAACGCTTAAATAAAACCATTGATTACTGACCTAAACTTCTTCAATAAGGAATTTAAAGAAATTAAAATGAGAAAGTGAAAGAAGCTTGTATCAACCGAACAACTCTTCCAAATTTGAGAACTTGGCACAACATAAACCTTCTTGAGTTAGCACAACGAGCGATTAAAAAAATGAAATTGAATTTTCTTTAACTTCGATCAATAAAAGCAGAGCCTATGAGCGCTCCTTCACGACGTTTTAGTAGTTTCAAACTACGCGCTTCTCCGAGTGAAAGTTTCCCCACGGTTGGCGCCACACTCCGGGAGCGTCTTGCTCTCGAGGTCCCCTCCTCGTCCCACATTCGCTCCAATTGATCACGGATACACCTGTTACACAGTCCACCTTCGCCCAGGGCGAGACGAGGCCCTCCTCGCACCCCGAGCGGTGGGGCTGAAGTTTTGAACAGTCGCCTCCTTCCTTCCGCACGCCTCTCACCACCCCCGCAATGCCCCCCCTCCCCCGCTCCAAACCTATTTACATTAGGGAACGCGTAAATATATTAAAAACCAAGGAAAATAGCATTGTAATATACACTGTAGAAATAGCAAATATTTTCAACTGCTGCTTTACGGATGTTTTTCGGGGAATAGAAAGCAAAAAGGAAAATAAGACTTGCCTAAATAGCTCAGAAACGACAGAGAATTTCATCAGCATAACAGCACCAAATAGCTCACTGCCCTCGACAAACGGTATTATCGTGGAGAACTCGTATTTTGTGAAAAAAATAAGGAGGACGAGGGAAAATAAGGCAGTGGGACCAGATAATATATCAATTGACATTCTAAAACTGGGTGATACCGCAATAGCTTTGTACGTGAGTGATCTATTCAAAGTAACTTTAAATAATAATGCATTGCCCAATGATTGGAAAACAGCAAATACTACACCAATTTTCAAGAAAAAAGATAAAACATTAGCCTATAATTGTAGACCGGTAAGCATAACCTCAGTTGTTTGCAAAAAATGGAAAAAAGAATCGCTGACTACATTCGGGAATGGTGCAGAAGAGATAGATGGCTATTCAAACACCAACATGGGTTTAGAACGGGATACTCGTGTGAAACGCAGCTTTTGGGATTTAGCCAAGAAATCGGCGACGCGATAGATGAAGAAAAGGATGTGGATGCAGTAACTGTTGATTTTTCGACAGCTTTCGACCGAATGCCTCACGATAAATTATTGTTAAAGTTGGATTCGTTACCGTTGGGCTTGAGGGTAAAACAATGGATAAAACATTTTCTTAGAGGCAGAACTCAAAAAGTAAAATTAGGGGATACATTTTCAAATGAGGCGAGCGTTTTAGCTGGAGTTCCGCAAGGCAGTGTTCTAGGGCCATTACTCTTGCTAATTTACTTTAACGATCTACCAAACAATTTACATCCCTAAATAAGACTCTTGGCTGATGACTGCATTATATACAGACGGATAGAGCATGTAAATGACTACGTAATACTACAAAATGACATTGATCGCCTTGGTGACTGGGTTACAAATAATAATATGGGCATTATTATAAGAAAGAGTAAGCATTTACATTTTTCAAATAAAAAGAATGCAGAAGAGGAAATTTACACCCTCTTTGGAGAAAGAATCCCACGTACCAGTGAATGCAAATATTTAGGCATTTACTTAACTACGGATATTGGGTGGGGGGTCCAAGTAGATGACTATTCAGGGAAGGTATTTTAAGTCTTGCATTGGGTACTGAGAATTTTAAAAGGAAGTAGCGCAGCCACAAAAGAAAAAGCATATAGCCTAGAATACCCCTCCATAGTATGGGATCCATATGAGGTGGGACATATTAAAAAGATAGATAAAGTTCAAAGAAAGGCAGTAAGATATTTACTCGGAAGGTACAAAAGAACAGATAGCGTCAAAGAAATGTTGGCTATACTGAAATGGGAGAGTTTGAAAAATAGAAGAATAAGGAGTAGGTTAGTAGGGCGATGTATAGAATTATTAAAAAGGACGAAGCGTGGGAAGATTTATGGCAAGGGATAGAAAAGCCTAACTTAAAGGGAAAAAATGACCATAGTTTCAATATAAAAATAAGGACGCAAAAACAAATGAGGAAAAATACTCTTTTTTAAATAGAACTACTATTGATTGGACCCAGCTGCCTGGAGGTTTGTTTGAGCCCTTTCCATTCAATTTTAGAAGTTTTAAGTATAAATGTAAAGCAGCCACTGGGTAATAAACTTCATTGTAGTTAATAAAATATTGATTGTACGTGATGTGGACGGCATTTTGTGTGTGATGTGGAAGTTTGTTTGTATGTGTTGTGGGGGTGTAATTTTATGTAAGAATATTTTGTCTCTCATCTCTTTTTCTAGTGCGTGTATGAATGTAATTTTCGTTGTAAGAGTCATCTTTGATCAAAGTTGACCGTTGCCACCGGGAAAATCGCCTAATTGCAACGAAAAAAGGAAATAAATAAATCGTCCAGCGAATCCCACTCTCTTTCCTTCAACCCGGGGAGGGCTCGAAGATGCGAATCGCCGTCAGCGAAAGGGAGAGCTCGTCAGAAAGCGTCGAAAGGGGTTGGAGAGAGGGATGGAGGGAGGGGGGGTGGATGGCACGCGTGATGAACACCTCACTCACTTCCCTGGAACTTCATCCCTCCCGCGCCGAGTCGTCCATCGTGTCTTATCGATGAAAGGCATTTGAAAAGTCACTCAGATAAGATCAAGAATAGGTCCTAGTAGTATCAGAAAATATAATTTTTTGTTACCAAAATTTCGAGACTTCAGAGAGAGAAAGGGAGAAAGCATCGAAAAAATCAATCCATACAGGGTTCAATCTTGTAAAATTAATGCACATTATCTTATGTTTTCGAAAGTAAATGTTATTCTGTATTATGGGAGTTATGGAAAGTTTAGTCCCTTGTGGGGAAAATTTGAAGAAGTGTGGAAAAGCCACGATATTTATCTTTCAACTGAGTCAACCGCTAAATGTGCATTAAAAATGCATAAATTAGAAAGTCGGATTCCTGTCTAGGCAAATGATTTTTACACTTCGAAATGTCAGCGTTTATAACTCTTCATGGCAATTTCATTCCTGAGAAACTTTGATATTTGGTGATATTTTTATTCCTGCATTTAAAAATCCCCCGAAAGCCGCCACAAGGGCGTGTGGCGGGGGGTGTTAGGTCACTACCCGGAAAAGAGTACAAAACCACATGCAAAAGGAAAAGCCATGCATGAAAAATCAACAAATCATGCAAACCTACAGCCGCAGTGGCGGATACATATCCCTCGTCTCCCTGTCTGTGGGGGGAACCCTCCCGCTACCAGCAGTGTAGTTTCACACTCCCTATCTGTGTCCATAGGGGAGGAGACCGTTGTATGTCGCATGTCCATTTGGCAGTGGAATTTCGCCTTCTTGCTTTTAATATCTGCATGACCTGCCTTGCCATGATGGAGTCCTGTCATATAAATGTTTGTGGTTATTTTTTCGCAGAACAAATAACTAATTTGTTAGTTAAAATACCCTTTTTTTTAAATTAAGTCTACCTACAGCATGTTTACCAATTTGCACGTAATTTTAGAGTTTTTGATAATTTTCTCCTTTTCCCTTTCTTTTTAATATCCTCCTTAATACCCTTTATCCCAGATCCCCCTGTGTTCATTAATCAATTTTTTAGGGAGCGTTCTGAACGGGGCGGCTTTATGCACTCGTAACTACACAATGCCCCACAAGCCGCCACAAGGGCGTGTGGCGGGGGGTGTTAGTTCACCACCCGTAAAAGAACAAAATAACATGTAAAACAAAGGCATGTTACCTCTACACAAATATTAGCTTATTCATGTACTTGACAAACATTAATCAAACACGAAAGTAAGAACTTACATGCAACAACATTTAATGACAGGATGCGTGCATTCAAATCATGCTATTTAAGTGTTAAAAAGATGGGTCTATTAATTAAACAGAATAATAAGCAGGAAGAAACATGCGAGATATCGACAAATATATACACTACAAATTCAAATTATCTCCTACGCGATTGCCTTCTTGTCTATTATGATCTCTAATGTGCCGATAAAAAAAAGATATTTTAAATACATCCGTTATACAATTAATCTCTCTGATTTTACGTTGGTGATCTGATCTACCTGAAATTAAGTAATATGTCCTGAACATCCTCAAATAAGTAACCTGCCTCTAAGAGTACGCAGGGCATTGAACCTGTATTTAAGCCTACGCTCAACTAGCGCCTCCCATCCTAATTCCTTCAATGGTGTCGCGACACTGCTGCCTTGTTCATTTAATAACTTTTCTCAAACCTAGATGCTCTTCGGTGAACTCGATCTTGGTTACACCCAAGTATTTTACCGATTCCACGTCTATAATTTTGGTTTCATGTATGCTATAAGTATTTTCTGGCGAATTACTTTTCCACCAAAACTTTATCAAAACATCGATCCAAATTTAATTCTAGCTCCCTAGAATCAAGGAGACTTTCAAAATTTCCGAGACTTTGAGTCCGTTTCGGGCGCGGAATTTCGTTGAACAATGAAACGTAACGTGTTTCAAGTGTGAGCATTACGAGTGTTGAACGCTGAGAGTGCCGTAAGTCTTGGAGTAAGTCACTTTGGGTTACCTCACGTAAATCCCTTTAGAATTGCATTTAGGTAATCAGCTAAAGATACTGCATCATCTATGCTCGCAGGCGACTGTGTACATCGGGAGAAGCTAGGGTGATGTTTGGACTGAGGTTAGGGGTCCCCGCCTTCCTTCTCTTCGAGCCCCGGGCGCCCCGCCGTATCTTTCGCGCAGAACGATCCTCACTCCAGTTTCGGAGTGGGTGTCCGACTACCCTCTCCTCTCACCCCACCTCCTCTCCCAGTCGACCCAATTACAAAACCCCGTCCCGTCCGTCCTCCATTTCCCTCCTCCGCAAGAGTGTTTGGCCGACAGGTTTTCCTCTCCGCCGCTGGAAAATGCTGGACAAGACTCCTTTTTTTATGTTCGCCTCCCGAGCCGCGAGTGAAGTTTTTTTTCCATCCCCGCCGAAAATATCGAATGGTCGTGCTCTGGTTTTTCTCGCAATGACTTTCCATGCTTCTGACATTAACGCCTAAAACGGCTTGTGACCCGAGACCTTTATTTTCGATTGGAAACGGATTGTCTATCATTTAGACTTTTCAGGTTACCAAAGTGTCGAAATTACATGGGTGGTCTTTTTTTTGCAAGTCACATGTCCTTAGTGCCGTGCCATGTGGAAAAATAGCACCGAGCAATCATAAGTAGGAAGAAGTCCATAGTACAAGAGAACAGTTAGAGGACACAATCGCGGGTGTTCCTGAAAGGGAAACATTTGATAGTGATGGGAATGCTACGGTAGGCGAAGGAAGAGATGGTGATGAGGTCGGGGACTACGGTTTTGGCACGAGGAATGACCGCGGGGAGAAAGCAATTGAGTCCTACAAGGGACAGGGGTTAGTCATCACCAACACCTGGTTTAGGCACAACGAAAGGTTCAGGTATACATGGTATATGCCAGGTGACTCGGAAAGGTATCAGTTCGACTATTTCATGGTTAGGCACATATTTATGGGTATTGACGTTTAGGCTCAGGTTTAGGAATTTGCCCAGCTTCCCGGGAGCCTTCCGGAATCCGATTCTCTGGGAGCTCCCAGTCGGGGAAAAGCCGGCCTGTCGTTCGTGTGTCGAAGCTCAAGGAATGTACTTTGGAGAATTTTGAAGCATTATAGCGATATCTGAAATAAATGTATTTTTTCGATATTTTCCCCATACCTTTTATGCTTTGATGTCTTTTCTCGCTGTATCGTGATTCCTCATCCACATTATATTTTTTAATTGAAATAATAAGCGACTTAAGAGATAAGTTGAATTAAAATACTCTTAAAATATGAATTTAAATAAAACTTAAGTTCACTTAGTGTATCATTAGATAATAGAAAATATTTCAAAAATAACTTTGGATTCAAAAAGGGAACATTGCGAAAATATAATTGGAGAAACTGGAACGTTTAACCCTACATTTATTTCAATCATGCCATCCATCACTTAAAACCAAAAACTTAATTCATGTTCATAATACATAGGAGTGAAATGGAAGGAGTACCAAAGAAATATTAGTTGAAGATCGTTATGTTTTTTTTGAGAGGCCAAGGAATTGGATACGTGTTAGTTGAGTGATGATGTCGTCAGTAATGGATAATAAACAACTGATGGAAGATATTGACAAAAGGAAAATCATCGTAAAAGTATAAAGAGAAGTAAGAGAGGATTTGACACTCTCTGTGGACCTTTTTTCACTCAGTTAATACGTGACGAATGACGTGCAAGAGAGGAAATGTTGGAGGGTGTGTTGGGTTTGGAAGTTGATCCATCAGTCCACTTAAACATGCATATATTCAGGCTTCCTTCATGTACGTGGCTATTAAGAAAATTACACAGCAATTTGGCAGCCGAAGAGAATAAGAAAAAAAGATATGATGTAGGTCAAAATATGAAGAGTTAATGTCATTATCAAGAACGAACGACTGAACCAAGCGGGTGTATTCAAGTGATAGCCAAGCGAAATAGCATGGGGTATATCGTAGAGAAATGGAGCTGTAGTACAACCGTACTTGTATTGCGAAACCAAATGAATATTGATGTGACGAAATGACTTCTTTTCTTCATCCTTGTGAATATTTGCATTTTACCGTGAAAAAGTGTGGGTAATGAAGAAACTGAATTGAGGAATTTTGAAGATAGCGGAAATTGATCAGGAGCACTTTAAATTAAAAGAAGGAAAAATAAGAATACATGGTCTATTATGAAAGTAACGCGCACTCTGTCATTTATTTCTCTATGAAAAATAGATTTATTGATATAAGTACTTGTACAAATGCTTAAAATTCTTCAAAATACTCTCATACCATGCATCAATAATACACATGCGTGGAGACGTGTCTGCCACGCCTAAGAGGGAAGGAAACTTGTAACCTGTAACTCCTCTCAATGGGAATGTTTCTCAGGAACGTTGAGTAACATGCTTTTGGATGTTTTCCACGGTCTCGTAATTCTTTCTTTTCAGCTCTCTCTCTTCAGTCGGGGAAACAAAAAAGAGTCGGAGGGGGGGGGGGCTGGGAAACCTCCGGACCAAGACGTTGGTAACGATGAAGGAAGTGTGACTGGGGGCATTGCCATGGTGGAGCTTGACCGTGTCTGTGCTGTGTTACAAAGTTGAAAAACACACTTCATGCGGAGGCATGTCTTTCCAATCCCACTGCTCGGAGCAAACTGGCGTACGGCTGCGTTGAAAGAGCTGATCGTCCATAACATTTCCCGACCGGTTTTGCCACGGATTCATGGATAATCGTGTCATAATAAAATCATTCGCATTTTTTTCATAATAGGCCATATATTAGTGGGAGAAGGGATTAGGGAAAACTATCCCTTATACATTCGAAAAAGGAACTGAATTCTGGTAAGATACTTTGCAACATAGCTCTTCACTGTAAGAGTCGTTAAAATATGAACTTCAAAGAAAAAGCATTTCAGTAGTTCATTGGTAACCTGTTGGTCGATAGAAAGTATATAGATTGGAACTAATGGAAGAGGGGATTAAGTACGTGGCTGCTAAATATTCAAGTACCTCTCGAAAAGAGATTAAAATATAACCGTGAGAATTATTACTGTGGAATACAAGAGTTAATATTCGAATTTAAGTATGGATCAGTTTTTTCCCATACTTCAATTAAATATTAGATGACCGCCGGTTGTGTAGGATAGCTTTCCCTTTGATAAATCTCTATATTATAATTTCGTTCTTACGTGATATTTTTGAAGTGATGGTATTTCATATCAGGAAAAATATTTTAGTGGAATTATTTCGTGAAGTGTCAGAGACAATCAGCCGTCTGCGGATGGCGGGTAAATATTTTCTTATATTCTTCGTAGTACCTATCGTTGACAGTTTATAAAATAATTTGATGCATGATTGTAGATTGCATCTCTTATGATGATATCGCCATGGCATATCAGGTAACTGATTTAAGGTATTTGGCGTGACATTAAACAATTCCAAAGTGTAAAAATCATTCGCCTTGACCGGGATGCGAACCCGGATTTTTTAATGCCAAAATAGCTTAACTCGATAACGCACTCGGCCGGGTATCGGGTTCAAATCCCCTCGAGGCGAATAATTTTTAAATTCTAGAATTACTGTACGTCAATGCACATATGACTCCAGCACGCGCATATGGCCCCAATGGCGCGCGCATGACTCCAGCGCGCCATTTACCGCACTTTCATGGAATTTGGGGTTGAATTCTTTTTCGATGGGAAAGTTTTTCAAAAATATTAAATTAACAGACACCTATTCTTCAGGTTATTTTATTGGCATTATTTCAAATTTGTGAATGGTAAATGTAAAACAAATATTCACCAAATAAATGTGAATAGAAGGGAATTTCTCTTTTTGAGAGTGGAATGGTATCAAAGGCATGCTCTGGGAGGAAGTATTTTGGTGGCCCAAAAAACTCCGCGGGTTTTTATTGCGTGAACGAGGGCGATATTTATATTTGCCCCCGGAGGTGGGAGCCTGATAGCAAGGGGGACGGCGTTTAGTCTGTATTAAGATTTTTCCTAAGTAGGAAAGCCATAAATAATAATGATAATATTATTAATGATAATAATTATCATAATGGTGACTCATTCATTCACGTAGCAGTCAATCAGTACTACGCACATGGAGTGATGGAGGGCGAATATCTATTATTTTGAAGCTTTCTGCATTAATAATGAAACCACGACAGTAACTTTTTCCCGGAGGTACCCACTAAGTGTACTTTACATTGCAACAATTTAAATATGTAAAAATAATTCATCAGGGTGAAAAATCATTCGTCATTGTGCAATAATCATTCGTTTGGGTGTAAAAAATATTCGGCCGAGTGAAAAATGTATTCTTTAGGGTATACAAAATTATTCGTCAGAGCGTAAAAATCATTTTTCACAAAAATTCCGGCCAAGGCGAATGATGTGTACCTTATGAAATGGTTGCATTGTACCAAAAAATAATTTAGAAAATCAAACCACGGGCTAGAAACTGAGGGCAAGAAGGGTGAGGTTAATTGGCGGATGCACTTTATTTTACGAGGCTAACCCCCACAAACAGTCGAAGGAGAGTCTGTGACGGTAATATCAGAGTACTAGTCTAATGAGAAAACGTCTGGAGAAATTTGGTGAGAGGATATTGGCATATACTTGTTAATACATTTGTCTTTGTCTTGAAATCGTACATTCTGGAGAATAAAAAAATGAATCCTTAAAAGTACCAGTTAAACAGTATTTCTTTTGTAATTCTGTCATTAATTTCCGACTGCCAGTATTATTTGCAGTTTTGGATTATTTTATCGACACTGCCATTTTGTGACGATTTTGCAAAAAAAACATACACGATTTCTATGATCGACATTGAATATCTCAGTTCATTTTTTGTTGTCTTATTCCTCAGACAGATTTTGTTTTCTTGAGACACAATTAATGTCATTTTTCCCTGTAGGATTGCGAATTTTATCGCACAGGTGCGGTATTTCTACTTCCTAGTTGCTATACATGGTCTATATGAAAGTAATGCGCATGATTTGATTATGACGCGATAATCCACGGCAGAGCGGTAAAACTAGCGGAATATATGATGGGAGGTCTGTCCATCCAACGCAGCTGGTTGGCAGTTTGCTCGGAGTAACCTGAATGGAAAGACGTGCCTCCGCGTGAAATGTGTTTTTCGACTTAGTTGCATGTCAAAGATATGGTCAAGCTCCACCATGACAATTCCCCCAGTCACACTTCCTTCATCGTTACCAACTTCCTGGCCCGGAGTATCACCCCGGTGGTCCCCTAGCCCCCTTACAGTCCCGACTGGGCTCCGTACAACTTTTTTTGTCTTCCCGACTGAAGAGATAGCCGAAAAGAAAGCCCTGGGAGACCTTGGAAAACATCCAAAAGCAAGTTGCTCTGGGCTCCTAAGAGATATTCCCGTCGAGAAGTTTCAGGGTTCCTTCCAGGCGTGCCAGACACGTCTCCACGCAAGTGTATTATTGATGCAAGGGGAGAGTATCTTAAAGAATTTTAAGCATTCGTACAATTACGTAAATCAATAAATCTATGTTTCCCAGAGAAAGTGCATTAATGTTATAGTGAACCTTGTGCGAGCTTACACAACTTATTAGGAATTATAACCGTTAGGTTAAAATAGATGCTTTAAACGTTTCTACCTCGTGATGCCGCCCTTCCGGGATCTACGGCGGAGGGCGCCCTTCAAGCGAGCGAGGGGGAGGTTGGTGGACCATGGAGGAAGCGGCCGTCGCCGACCCGAGGACGCCCCGCTCCGCGTGCCTCGTCTACGCGACGCGGAAATGAATTCATCGCCTCCGACGGGAATCACTTCCTCAATCTTCGCTCGTTATCCTTGAACTTTAAGAAGAGCCTTTTCAAGAGCGTCGAGAAGATGAAAATAAGAGAAACACTCTCGTCACCGCGGAGGCGGACTAGTCGCTGAAATAAAGGGGTGAACCAGAATGAACTCACGTATTTGACGGGTAAATTTTGGGGAAGCGAACTAAGATATTCAAAAAGAGATTTTTATTTATGACACTTCAATTGAATGCCATTTTATTTTCATTAAGTTTTATAAATTATTTCATTCAGGTTGACGACCTTGCTGAGCGATGCAGGTGTTGAGTCGATTAAAACAGTTTTCGAAAACTCTTCTCGATATATCTCGCGTTACTCCAGCGATGAAATCTGCAATAACCTCCTTATGAACTTCCAAGGTCCTTAGTTGAACTCTGTAAACCTCAGCTTTGAGATATCCCAAAAGGAAAACATCACATGGGCTCAAATCCGGGGAGCGAGCGAGGGGGCCTTGGGAACATCCCCTCCTCGTAAGGAGACCAGGCGGCCGGGAAATTGTTCTTGCAGGATTTGGAATGAACGACGGGCGACATGAGCCGTGGCACCATCCTGATGAAGCCAAAAGGCTTCCGTGTCATATTCTTCACCATACTCTTCCATAAAATGTTCTCCAACATTCCACAGTAGCGCACAGAGTTCACAGTAACAGTTGAACCTCGAGATTTAAAAAATGTAAGGCTCAATAATGCCTGCGGAGGACACAGCGCACCAAACTGCCACTTTGAGGCTAAAAGAGGTCTTGGATGAAGTTCACGGGGGTTGTCAGTCACCCAGTAACGAAAATGTTTCTTATTTCCTGAGCCGGAGAGGTGAAAATGCGCTTGTCTGCTAAACCACAGCGCCCTTGGCGTCGCCACCTCACTACCATTGTTCTTAAAGAGCATATCTTAGACAAAGCCTCGATGCTCATCAGACCACTTCATGGTAACAAGTAAAAAATTGCGTTGATTCATCCAGCTAACGCTACTACTTTGACTCCGTTTGTTTATGTGCACGCTCTTCAGTAATTTTTTAAAACTAGGGAGTACATTCTGCTCCATTCAATATTATCTCATTTTACCATGAATCCAATGCTTACGTCATTTCGTCATTACGCTCTCATTATCCACACACGGGACAAAGCAGTCAGATTTCACTCTACGAATTTTTCTTCATTAATTATAAATAAGGAATATGTCCCACTGAAAAAAACTAAACTTCAATTACAAGTCTGCTTTTATTCAAATGGTGATCAATTTTTTAATGAAAATAAACACACTCGGTTAATGACTCCGGTGAAAGTTGGTCGTGCTAATTTTCTGAAATTTCGCTCCTTAACCCTTCAATTGTAGACCGCGCCAAAGGATATTGTTTCAGGCATTTGACCTACAAAACGTTCAACAGACCATATTTACCTTCCAAACCCACCCCTTCTAGCATAATCACTGGCTATTAATTATCTCTTCTTCATGAACACCAATTTCAAGATCTCAATTAGATGCGCTTTCTGCCTCGCCGATTGCCAATTGTGCAATATTCAGCCATCACGGTTAATTTAATCTACTTAAAAGATTTCTCCTTTAAGTCTAATTAGTTAAACTGAGTCTCTTTAAAATCTAGTACAGGTACGATAAAAATATAGCAATGTGCCATGATGCGAACTCATTGGTAAATCGACGAAATTGGACTAAAATGAAGATATTCGGACTCAAACGGGATTAAAACGTCATATTTCAATTATTAACCATTGGTTATGATCAATTAGATACACATCCTCTTTTTGAGGGCAGTTTCAGACAAAAATATTCAAAAATGACCCCTACACCACTGTATTATAGACAGAAAGCATTTTAGTCGTGAGTCGTTTCGCATTAAGCAACCATCTGATAAAACTGTCATTATCGCGTATTCTACCGACACTGAGTTGCTTGCCTGCGATATACGGGTATACCGAAAAAATGTCAAAATTAACTCGGTACATGCCTCGCATAGTTAATCCTCTGTGACCGTGGTCACAATTCCCTGACCACTGTCGCTGCCATAGAGAGGCCGTGAACCGCGGGCGTTTCGCGAAAATAATTTTTGGTCATTGACGCATAATTTTGCAGCAAGCAATAGCATTACCCACTAAGCACTATTTCTTTCATTAGTCATATTAGGTACTTCCCTGAAAGCCACCGCTTGGGTGTGTGGCAGGGATTGATTACGCACCAGACTACTTCTGACCCAAAATACTTTCCTACCCCAGCCGCGAATAGACAATATTATTCTGATCCTGTATCGTTCATGGAAAAAATGACATCTAAAATCTATTTGTTCGACACTTGGTCTCTCTAATTTTATTGATATGATCCCTCCTACCGTGGTACGATGAGGGTAATAATACATTTTCAAAATCATTGCTAAAGAGACGTCTTTCCAATTTATACAAGACATTCAATCTGTAATTTAGGCTTCGCTCCGTGAGTGATTCTCAGCCTTAGCTCTCTAAAATTTTGGATGTGTCCTGAGTGTGTCCTAACAGCATTTTACCAATCTAACTCCTCTACGCTGCACGCGATCCAGTACGGCAATTATTCCCACTTCGTGAGGATTCCACATACGTACTTGCGGCATAATACTCTAAATGAGGCCTGACCAGCTAAAGATAACATTTCTCTTTGACCATTTCATCAAATTTACCCAGTGCTAGTCCAATAAATCCTAGCTTTTTGTCAGCTTGCTCACATTTTCCCATTTGTATCGGTTTCATCCAGGACAGGTCGTGGGTGAGGGTAACGCCTAAAGATTTAACTGACGCATATTAGTCTACATATTCCATTTCGGCGTTCCCGATTCAATAGGCGTTCGGGTGGGATTTCCTCTTTTTCCAAATAGTCATCACGTCGTACTTTTTGAAGTTTAATTCCAATTTGCAAGTGTCGCACCAAAATTGTGTAGCATCAAGTTCATCTGATAAAGCAGCTGTGTTCTCAGGATTGCGGATATCACGGTAAACCGCTGAATCGTCGGCAAATAAACGTATTTTGCTAGTGACTACGGAGTTAATGCCATTAAACTAAGGTAGCAATTAATGAGGCCCGATAAACCTTGGGTAACACCCGAAGTAACTTCTACTGTATCAGAGCTAACTCCATCTATGGTTACTCTTTTTACCTGACCATTCAAAAGGTCTTTTAACACAGCCCATATTTATCTATGCCATATGTTTCTAGCTTTGTGTGGAGTAATCCTAAGGAATGAGTTTCAAAATACACGGATGCAAAGCAGGCCATTCGTTTTAAACAAACTTCTCTCTTTTTACGCCATTGATTTCTTTTCCATATTTCTTTCCAGTTATCTAATTACTTTTATGCAAGGGAATTTATTTAATTCCCAACAACGGTGCCAAATGTCTTCCCATTGCTTATATGAATGATTCATACGACTATTAATAGAAATTCGTCTTAAAACTCATCCTAAAATTGAGTATAACCACTCCGTCACCTCAGAATATCGTTATTTTGACAAAAACGCGTCCAAGACCAGATTCTAGTCGTTGAACCATGCGTTAGCCTACGTGTTACCAATTGAACTGATCGAGTGGACTGAACCCCTACAAAACAGGGCCTTATATCAACCCGAAACGATGTATTTACGGTACATATTGTGCAACGTTCACCATTGTGCTTGTTCGGACCCACGCACAGGGGGGATGGGAGTCTAGAGCTGCGCCCAGACCCGTTGGGGATCAGGGAGCATTCATTTCGGTGGATGCCCAAATGTTAAACACCGAATATAAAGGCTCGTTGAGTTTGGATACCTTTCGCAGTAGCACTGCCATCTACAGGGAAGGATCATATAGTTGTAGGACTGAAATTATTTAAATTTTTTTTATGAACCAATCGGTGCAAATCCTTAGTTGTCCTCGAAATACACCCTTGACCTTCGACACAACGCGATTCCCAATGCGCGTACGCCTTCTGGAACTCACATTCCGGGATCCCCTTCAGAGACGCCGTCACGGTCCCTTGGTCGTCTTCCACGGAGCTGTATCGGACTCCTTTGAGGTCCAGCTTCTGCCGAGGAAAGAGGAAGAAGTCCGGGAAATTATCAAGGAAATTTGGAATTTCTCGGACACAGATTACCTGGGATATTTGCGCACGATTCACCTTTTGTTCATCACTCAGAATCCTTGGCACAAGTGTTCAAAAGTTGTCTTTAACCTCGTGGATTGTGGCGCGTCGCGCAAGATAATGAATACCTGTGACATTGTATCTACGATATTTCGCCACATCATCTTTTTCCTTTAAAAAGTCCCCAAAGTATCTGAAAATTACAGATTTCAAGAGGACGCCTCGATAGCTTAACGGGCTAAAGCATTCGCTCGGACATTGAAGCGTTCGAGTTCGAATATCGGTCAAGGCGAATGATGTTTACACTCTGCATATTCTTGCATATTCTTGGCACAAACTTGGCGCACAACTTTCGCATGGACCAATCCTCCGTATTAATTTTTTGGAAGCTACCGTACTAAATGTCCAACACATCAACAATCAGACGAATGTTAGAGCGCCGGTCGGAAATCAGGAGTGCCTTTAGACTCGCCACATTTTCAACATTATTTGAAGTTGACGGGTCGTCTTCAACGAGCTCCGGCCCTCCCGGAATAGCTTAAGCCACTGTCGAAAACTGTTCAGCGACTCATGGAAGCATCCCTGTAGATGTATGTCCTTAATCGTTTACAGGGTCTCCGGCCCCTCCCATTTCGTTGTCCGACCCCATCTACCGCTTCGTTTACCCTAAAGAAATCCAGTCCTTCTACTTTTCGATCCCACCTTGTGTGTAGCTAAGAATAAGGAAGAAACAGATGATGCCCGAACGCCGTGTGCAGTTCATTTATCATATATTTAGGCGTACTTTTCACGCGAAATGTTTTATATTTAAGGGTTAAACTTAGTACCGATTCTTCTTTGATCCTATGATTAGTCTATGTTGACGCTTTTTCAATTTTGTTGGTTTTATTACTTGATGGGCTTAAATAATCGAATAATGACTCCTATTACAAAGATTTTTCGCACCATCTATGATTACGCATTTGTTTTCATGCAGACAGCTATATTTTAACTAAGGGTATAAGTAAATGCTTACACTCTCCAAGCACAATTATTATTAAGTAATCTACCGGTTAACATAGGTTTTTGGATGGACACAGCTACTTAATATATATTTTGTGACTCCTCACAAAAACCAAAATCCAGCATCCGACTCTATATCAGGTCCCTCTTAATCTCTGAGTACTTTCTTCCTCCCTTCATCCCGTCCAACATCCCTCTCCTGTTCCTTCCATTTCCTCGGTTGCCTAACATTCTCCCCTCAATTACAGTCTTCAACATCCAACTGCCGGCCAATACCCCCTTCATCCACTTTTCCTGCCTCCATTGGATTTCTCCCAACAAACCTCTCTCTTCGCCCACCATACCAAGTACTCCCTCATTTGTTTTCTTCCCTGTCCATTTCACCTTCTCCATCCTTCTCCACACGCACGTTTCAAAAGCCTCCAATCTACGTCTATCCTCCTGCTTCAATGACCACGTTCCCGCACCGTACATAGATACTCCCCATATCAAAGTTTTTCGAGTCCTTTCTTTACAACCTTATTCAACGTCCCTGTTGTCAAGCCCTCCTCCTTGTGAAAGCCTCTTTGCCTAGCGCAATTCTTCTCCTTACGTCCCTACTACTTTGACCGTGTTGGTCCAAAACCCTTCCGAGATACGTAAACTGCTCTACCTGCTCTAGTTTTTGCCCTCCTATTTTAATGTTAAGCTTGGCCTTTTTCTTTCTAGAAAATCGCATAACCTTTGTTTTATTAATATTGTTTCTCATCCCATACCTGTTGCACTGAATTTCCAATTCACTCAGCAATGATAACAACCCCTTGGCTGACTGACAAACTAAAGCTTAATCATCAGGAAACCTAACTGATTTTACGAATTCCCCGCCCACTTTCATTCCTACCTACAGTTCTTCCCATGCCTCTTTGATCATTTCCTCTGCATACAGGTTGAACAGCAACGGTGATAATGGGCAACTCTGCCTTACACCTCTTCCTAACACCGCCCAACCGGACTCCCCGTTCCCTACTTGCACCTGAGCAGTCTGAGATGTACAGGTTGCGGATTAGCCTTATTTCCCTCCAACCTATTCTTATTTTCTGCAATTTACCCTTAGTTTTTCCCAATTCACTCTATCAAACGCTTTTTCGAAACCTACGAAACAAGCAAAATACCTCCTGGTTGTATTCTATATTCCTCTGGATTAATAACTCGTTACTGCAATGGCATCACACGTACCTCTCCCCTTCCTAAGCCTAAACTGACCATCCCCTAAGTAAACATTTGCCCTACTCCCTATCATTTTGTTTATGATCCTGAGGACGACTTAAGCTGAGTGGGATATCAAACGTATTGTCCTGTAGTCCACACATTATGTAGCCTTGACCTTTTTCGGAATAGGAACTAAAACTGATCTCACAGTCTTCCGGCCAGATTCCTTCCTCATAAATACTACGGATCAGCCCATATAGACTCTTCCTCCCACATTTTCCTAAGCATTTTAAAAGTTCCTCGGGAATGTTATCTACCCCCACGGCCTTATTTAGTTTCATCTCCCTTAATGCCCTTTCTATCTCATCATCGAGTATTCCTTGACCTAAGCTGTCTTCCTCTACGTCATGTTCCTTTTGTATTTTTAACTTTGTCGACCTAAGTTCTTTACTATACAGTTCCTTTATATACTCCTTCCATCTCTCTTGGATCTTTCCTGTGTCAACTATTACCTTACCCGCCCTATCTCTAACTGTTTGTATATATCTCCCTTTCTTACTTCCGGATAATGATTTAACTTTGCTATTCAGGGCACCGATTTCACCCTTCCTCTGCAGACTTTCCATATCCTCGCACTGCGTCTTCCACCATGCTTCTTTTGCTTTATTTGTTGCCCGCCTCAATTTATTGTTTAAATCTTTGTACTTCATTTTGCCCAATTCTGTGTTTACATTCTTCCATTTTCGCCGCTCATCCATCTTTGTAATCATCTCATCCAAGATCCATGGTGTCGTAGTCCTTTTAGCGTTAACGGTTCCAATAGTGTCTTCTGCGGCTTCAGACAACCCTTTCTTAATACTTTCCCATTTTCCTGCGATAGTACTTAGCTCTTTACCATCCTACATGATTTTCTCCAACGCCTGTTGGTACTCCTTTTTAAAACCATTAAATGCTTCTACATTACATTTTCTAACTCGCCGCCCCTGCCTTGTTTTTGAAACGGACACTACATTACATAATAACTAAATTGTGGTTAGGGTCTGCATCCGCTCCCGGGAAGCTGTGCGAATTTATCACACTGTTCCTAAACCTGTGTCTAATCAGGATATAATCTAGCTAATACCTTTCTGAGTCACCTGGCATATTCCATGTATATCTGCGTCTTTTGCGGTGTCCAAACCAAGTGTTGGTGACGACTAACCCCTGTCTTCTGCAAAACTCAACTGTTTTCTCTCCGCTGTCATTCCTCGTGCCTAAACCGTAGAACCCGACCTCATCACCATCTCTTCCTTCGCCTACCGTCGCATTCCAATCCCCCATCACTATCAAATGTTTACCTGCGGGAACACACGCGACTATGTCCTCTAACCGATCGTATATCCTATCTACCTCTTTTTCCTAATGGTTGCTCGGTGGAATGTATACCTGAATAATAACAAATTTCGTTGGTTCTGCTTTTATCTCTACCAGTAATAATCTATCCGTTACCTGCTCTACGTTGAATACGTTTCTTCCTACCTCTTCATTTAATACTATGGCCACCCCATGTTGGCTCTGTCCCCCCGCTGTATATTGTTCTATACTTATCGCTCCAGTAATCCCCTCTATCTTTCCATCTCACCTCACATAGACCTAAAATATCTATATTTCCCTTTTCCATCTCTCGCTTAACCTCCTCCAATTGTCCTGTCTTTTTCATCGTCCTAACATTCCACGTTCCTATTCTAAATAACTGTGAGTTCTACTCCTGCGTCTTCTGTCGTCGTTCGTCGGTTCTGCTTTTATCTCTCCATTACCTGCTTTATGTTGACTACGCTTCTTCCTACCTCTGTATTTAATACTATGGCAACGTTGACTCTCGTCCCCGCCGCTGTATATTATTCTATACTGATCACTCCAGTAATCCTCGCTATCCTTCCATCTCACCTCGCATAGACCTAAAATATCTATTTTTCCCCTTTCCATCTCTCACTTAAAATTCTCCAATTTCCCTGTCCTCCTTATTGTCCCAACATTCCACGTTCCCATTCTAACTAATTTGGACTTCTTCTCCTGCGTGTTATGTCCTGTTGCTGCTGGTTTTCCCATGCAAGGGTTTCGTGGGATGACGATAGCGGAAGCCTTGCCTCCCCCGCTGCCGGGCAAGGCACACGGCCGATTGGGCCGAGCCCCGTAGTTGCCCGGACTCAAAATCTCTGCATTGTCCATCATGTAAATCTTGGGAATGATAATTGAGGTGGTTTCCCGTTGCCTTCCTCAATAGTGTTTTTAACGTGACACCATCACTTACTGGCCGCCCCACTGGGGTCAGACGCCATTGCAGCCGCCTCACTGTTGGAACAGACGCTGCGTGGACTACCTTTTTCCGGCTCCTAAACTTCGACCTATCTGGCATGGGTGACCCTACCAGGAGCAATTATTATTACTCCCGCCAGCACAGCTCTAGGGGTCATCGGAACGCACAAGCCCTTCCACTACGTCAAGGTTGTAGTCCTGGGAGGGGATATACATATATAGATATATATAAGATTTAACAAGCACACAAGGAAGCAGGGATGAAACGCGATCACAAAGACGATGTTTTTAGACATTGAAATGAATCACCAAACACAAATATTAATTCTAAGCTCTATATTTCAAATATTTTCATCCATTGACAGGATGAAATAAGTTTTTTCATGAACTGATCTATATTCATGCAGAAGACGCCAAAGTTCACATGCCCTTGAAAAACTTGACTTTGATGTTTCCTAGCTCGTATTATTTAGGTCCTTTGTTTTTTGAACAAATTAAGAGTCTCTCAAAGAAATACCGAATATTATTGTAACCTACATATATGATACACTCTCCCACCATGGCGATTATTCTTTGGCTAGTTTTCTCGCTTCCAGCGCTTGGAATTCTGGGTTGCAAAATGGCGTACGTATTTGGGATATACTTCTTGTATCCTAAATCCGGGGTTCCGAAATTAGTTGCCCATAAATTTTCGCCATCTCATTGCCTAACGAGTTTACGACATCCTTCAAAATGGCGTCCACCCTGAATCGAGCGATTTAGGCGCTTAAATTACGAGTGTGGACACAGCTTAGGAAGAGGAACGGAGATATCCGAGTCCGTTCGCACTGGTATATATGTAAATGGCCCGCTACGCTCCGCCCGAAATATCGAGATAGAGAGAGAGGAACTGGTTTAGCGGTCATTCACCTCCAAACGCGACTGCAACCGGGAAGGTAACCAAATGTTATCCGCGATCAACGCTCCCTATACTACATTAAAGCGATTTCAACCAATAATTTCCACTTCCCGGAATCTAAAATAAAAGCGTTCCTCAAATTATTTTTCGAAAATCGTAACGGATTACAAAATATGTCAATAGGTAAAGGTGTTTCTATCAAACTAGTCAAATAATATTTTTAGAAACGTATTTAATTATTTAACATAAACATATCACCGAAGAATGAGATTGTTTAACGCGTATTAAAGGAAATGTTTGGCCAATATTATCTGTGATCTGTGATTCTCTAGTAACTAAATAAGTCATAATAATAGTCCTCAGAAATATTTTTTTTTTGAGACTACAAATCTCCTGATTTCGGTAGAAATTAATTTAATTTAAAGGTGATATTTTACAGTACATACGACTGATATTGTAAGACTTGTATACTGTAAGACTTGTATGTTCTATGATTTGAATACTATAAGATTTGTATGCTTTAACACTTGCATGCTGCAAGACTTTAACTCCGTAAACCTTGTATGGCATAAGATTTGAATGCAATATGACTTGTTCGCTATGCAACTTGTATGCAGTATGACTTATATTCCGGAAGACTTGTATATTTTTACATTTGCATGCTGTATACTGTAAGACTTGTATGCTGTAAGATTTAAAAGCAGTAAAACCTGGGTGCAGTAGAATGTGCATGCAATGTAATGCGTACTGTATGACTTGCAATAATAGGATATGTAAAAGGATTCCATGTAGGATTCAACCATATTTGCACTAGTGTATATCATTCTACCATTGGTGGTTCATAGTGAAGCTTCAATTTCACACTCATCTATTAGGTTTTTCCTTTTAAAAATTCAAATGCGTTCTTCAAAATTTTGCATGATTGCCAAATCCTCCCTTAGCACTGACACTTCCCACCTGGTGCTTACCTCGCAACTGTTTGGTGGATCGTGGGGTATATATTTCGATGTCGACTCGTGTATATATATATATATATGTATATATATATATATATATATATATATATATATATATATATATATATATATATATATATATATATCCCTACCCGGACTACAATCTTGACGTGGTGGAAAGGCTTGTGCGTTCCAAAGACCCCTAGAGCTGTGCTGGCGGGGGTAATAATAATTGCTCCTGGTAGGGTCACCCATGCAAGATAGGTCGAAGGTTAGGAGCCAGACGAAAGGTAGTCCACGCAGCGTCTGTTCCTCAGTGAGGCGGCTGCAATGGCGTCTGACCCCAGTGGGGCGGCCAGCAAGTGATGGTGTCACGTTAAAAACACTTTTGAGGAAGGCAACGGGAAACCACCTCAATTATCATTCCCAAGATTTACATTATGGACAATATAGAGATTTTGCGTCCCGGCAACTACGGGGCTCGGCCCAATCGGCCGTGTGTCATTCATACCCATGCAGATGCATATTACCCATGCAGATGCATATATTATCAACTAACACAACCATGAACCTTCGAATATATATTATGTTTACGTAACGATTCATCTTGTAATGAATCCCAAAATAAATTTATTCAATATTTCTATGGTGAATTTGGTTGATAACTATTATAATTCCTGATTTTCCGGGGAAAGACGAGTATTTTCTTATGCATCTTTACTGGATCTATCTCCCTTATATTAGTTTCGTAGTCTGATCCTCCTAAGTATTGTGGGGTCATAATAATTACGTTGGTGTCATTGTTAAACTTATTTTTTCTGAACCTTTCTAGAAGTCACAGTCTCGCTTGTTCTCTTCGTATCTCAAGTGGCTCCCAGCCTAAATCCCCTAAAAGGCTTCTCACACCCGTAGTCATGCAAATAAAAACGTGGGGAAAAAATGAAATTCGAGGTCTGTTCAAAAAATATCATTTTGTGTATTTCCAAAAGTTATTTATTTATTCATGAATATCTATTTTTTCCCCTCAGTGTTATCCTCAATAGATATTATACACTTTTTCCAACGTGTTTTCCAATCCTCGAAGCACTTCAAAAAATCCTTTTTTGTTATCTTAGTCAGTTCCTCTTTCGATGCGATCTTTATCTCGTCCATCGTAGCGTAGCGTCGTCCTTTCATGGGCATCTTCAGTTTCGGGAGCAAGAAAATGTCACTGCGGGCGAGATCTGGGGAATACGGTGGCTGCGGCATCATTAGTGTATTGTGTTTGGCCAAAAATTCCCGCACAAGTAAAGATGTGTGAGCAGGGGCGTTGTCATGGTGCAAAAGTCAATTTTTGTCCTTCCGGAAATTTGGGCGTTTGTGGCGGATTGCTTCGCGCAAATTGCGCATAACTTACAGGTAATATTCCTTATTTACCTTTTTACCTTGTGGCAAGAACTCATAATGCACCTCGCCCCTGCAAAAGAAGACCTCTGTAAACAAAACTTTCACATTCGACCGAAATTGGCACGCTATTTTCAGTCTTTACTCGTGCTGCAGCTTACAATGGGACGAAAGAGCTTTACTTTCCACGTCATAACCATAAACCATATGATTCGTCACCAGTTATGGCCCTTTGGAGCAAATTTGGATCGTCATGGACAAATTCCAACGCCTCATTAGTAATGTTAATGCGTTGCTGTTTTTGGTCGAAATTGAGCAATTTTGGTACGAATTTCGCGGCGACCCGTGTCATGCCAAAATCATTCGTAAACATCAAATGGCTCGAGCCAATTGATATGTTTAGATCCTCAGTAACTTCTATAACGGGCATTCGACAATTGGCCAATACTATTTTCCTTACTTCATCAATGTTTTCGTCTGTTTTTGACGCGCTCGGGCGTCCGGCACACACTTCGTAATTCAAATCTTTACGGACCTCTGAGAACATTTTGTACCACCGATATACGACGCACCGGTCCAAGGTAGCTTCTCCATTAGCCACAGTCAACCTTTGGAATGCGTCCTTGCACTTAATGTCGTTTTTAACACAAAATTTGACACAAATTCTTTGATCCATTTTTTGGAACAGGCAAAAATCGAAGAAAAGCCAAAACACGTCCTAGCAAGACGGCTGTAATCAATTCACTGAACATTCAAAATGGCCGAAATTTTCGGTATAAGTTATAGACATAAGTATCAACATAACAAATTAAAAATTGGAACATCAAATATACGTTAACCACGGAAATTCAAAATTCGCGATACGTTTTTGCCATACCTCGTATAAGAGTGGTGTTGGGGTAGTAATGAAGCCAATCCATGGAAGGATAATGGTTCGAATTATGGATCCACTTTTTATTTTGAAACTGCATGAATATTGTCTTGAAATTACTGTCCCTCAAAAGTAATTCTGTATTGATATTTCAGAAAATCGATCTATCCAAAGGCACATCAGCGCCATCACGAATTATTATCATCACGAGCTTCTGTTTTGCGTTTGGCAGTTCTTTCTTCTGCGAAATACAGGCCTAAAAAAGTCAAACAGTCAGAACTTTATATGGGTGATAAATGCTTGAAAAATCGTGGCGTGAGTTGCATAATGTCAGCAAACGGAGAACCGGACAGGTATTCAAATCCGTAGTTGGCAAAGGAATAAATTTGTGATCCAAATTAAACTACAGTATTCAAATCGAAGGTTGGTTTAACATGCGAGTGCGTAGAGCTCACCAACTATGCCCCAGGGTATCGAGAAATTCACGCATCGAGGTGGGGCGGCGGTTCGTTTACCTATCCCTCCTTCGGTTTTAGGAAAAGTATCGTAAAAGGATAAGCGGTTTGTGGGGAGCTGAGAGTTTCAGATTTACCGGCAATTAGAGTCGAGTCCACTGCTCATACGATTGCTGAAAAGACCAACTAAAATCAAAAATAAATTTAAGAGTGAGACATGTATTTTATGATCAAAGTAACCAGTAATAATAACATGGTCTTACTCCCAGTTTTCTTGTTCAAAAATAATTCTGGTCAATATTACAAATATAGTACATGGGTGAAGCCGAACGGACTCCCTAGTTTTAAAAAAATCACAGTAAATTAGGGGAGAGGGAGTAATATTGTTATCTGGGGAAAACAACTCCATTTTTAGAAATTACCATGCAGTGGCCTAGTGAGCCTCAAGGCTTAGTCGTAGAAACGCTCTTTTAAGAACGATGATAGTGAAGTGTGGTGGCGACGCAGAGGGCTTTTCGTGTTAAATATTCTCTCCATGCATCAATACACTTCCGAAAATGTGTCTACTTCGCATGGAAGGCACCCTGAAATTTCTCGACGTTAATTTATCTTTCAGGAATCCGCTGCTGCTCCGGGCCAGGAAGTTGGTAGCTATGAAGGACGTGTGGCTGGGGACATTGTAATGGTGGAGCTCGACCGTGTCGTGCGCCGAGTTATGAAGTCGAAAAACACACTTCACGCGGAGGCACGCCTTTCCACTTTACTATTACACTTGACTATTTGGCGCAATATATTGACCAATTTCGTTGGAGGGGTAGACCCCCAAACACGTTTCCCAACCGGTTTTACCGCGCTGCCATGTATAGTCGCGGCGCAATAAAATCATGCGTCCATGTATTTCCCGTTATCCATTCTGATTACATTAGTGAAGGTGTTTTTTAAAAGGTATTCAATGAAACAATGTCTGGTCATCTTCGATAGGTGATGATGAAGACGTTACGAGAACGTAATAGACTGAGTCCCTAGGTCTCCTTCTAAACTTGTGATTCCGGGAGAGTGTTTTGAACTGCCAACACATTTAAAGGGAGATAATGGGCAAAGAACATGACACGTGAGATAACCCGAAATGAATGTGGAGTTAGCTAGCGCCAGTTGGAGAGTGTATGGGAAGAGCTTGTGACCAAATGCATTAATGGTAAAAATGATTTCAAGTAATTAGATGTAAAGGTGAAAATAAGTGGAGTGAAAGGCTCATGAATTTTTGAAATAATGATGTACACGGTCCTCTATAAAAGTTATGCGCATTCTCTGGGAACATTGATATTCTTATTATTTATATTCTCTGCTATATTTATTCATTGTACTTGTACAAATGCTTAAAAATATCCAAAATACTCTCCCCTTATAAAGTTCTCCAGTATATCCCGTGAGCACGTCGACACACACTTTTGCCCTTAAGGCTTTTCCACCACTCGATGACTCCCTGATAGGCGGAAGGTCCTTAAGGGTACGCGTGTAAGCTAATTTGAAGGCTTGTCTTGGAGTCCCGTGGTTCTGTCCTACGAGGGAGGGAGGAGTTCCCTTTTGGAAACACGAGATATTTTACTGGTACCAAGTCAGGAGTGCAATGAGGAATCGTCTCGATTCCGTTTGAGATGGTCTTCTCACGCAGACAGACACTCGCCTCTGCTCTTTTGGTCGTCCGTCCCAAACTCCTTTCTAAATATAGATGGGAGTTTGTTGGCAGCAATTCAAAGAACGTAAGATAATTGAGAAGAAGAGACAGAGGTGGAAGAGGTAGACGAGCTCGAAGGCGGTTGCGCTGGGCGATCGGGGAACGTTGTGTAAACGAGTAAGTGTAAAGAAATGTTCCGGAAACAGGAAACCACTCCAAACGAAACAACGAGGCATTTTAAACAGATTGAATTGGTAGTTTTTGGATGAGGCGACCGGGGAGACAGCTGAGGTCATTTGCGCCATTAGGGTTCGATGGGAAAGGGGGAAGGGTGGGGAGAAACCCGACGTCGGCATTAGCCATCTCTTATTAAGGAAAAGCCAAAAGAGGTCAAACAGTATAAGGTCCCATCCGACGGACGGCGTACTCACTCAAAGTGCTCTCCACAAAGCACCTCAAATAGGGATCGGGATATCACTGAAAAGATCTGCCGCCTCTGGGATTCGAACCTGGACCCTCTGTGTGGGAAGTCAGTACGTTAGCTACCGCACTATCCCGATCCCTGACACATTGAAGGCAGAAAGAAAACATTTGTAGTTAAAAAAATGAGACAAGGATGGGGAATGTTGAGATTGGTGCGGGGGTAAATTACGGGGAAAGTTAATCCCTCGCCAGGGATAAGACACACATTCAAAATTGCAAGACGCTCTCAAGTACACAGGGAGGATTGGCGTTTCCCGCATAGGTTTACTACAAGGGAAATAATCATATTTGCCAGGAACCGTGTTCGGGAATCAACAATTACGTACAACACGCACACAGCGTGTACACTGGTCGGGCCAAAGTGGTCAACGGGGTAGTTTTCCCTCACCAGGTACCGGCCCTGGGCTACTGTAACCACTTAGTGCGTGTTAACTAGGATGAAACCGAATAGGTCTGCGAAGAAATTAATCCAGACGTCCAGGGACCCACTTCGGTTGAATGCAAAATACCACGTTCAAAATACGGAAGCGCAACGGTGTGAAAAGTCATGATGAGAAGCGAGAGGTTTCAGGATATATAGTCTCATGAGAAAGATTTTTCGTAGTTTAGAAGTCTGGATGAAGAGGGATTTTGTTCTGAAGTAGGATGTTGGGTCGTGTTTTGTTGGGAGAGAGAGACAAGAGAATTATTTGATCGGAGTGTCCATCCAAAACCAACCTTCACTGGTAGATTACCTATGATAATAATAAACAGTCACTGGGTCCATTAAAAAAACTACCTTGACTTTTGGGATGTCGTTTAGAAGGTGACCTATGAGTAATGTGAGACCACACATGTAATTTAGTTACTTTAATACCTGAACGTCTCAAGTTGTCAAGCATTCGAGTAAAACGAGTTTCTTCAAATTATAACTTTGAATGTTCGTTAAACTTGTTCGCAATAAGGATTTGGATGTGAATGACAGAGTGACAGAAACTATAAATTTTTGCAATTATATTTGCTGCTGAGGAAAGAGACGTGCCAAGGATGAGGGCCAAGGTCGCTTTGTGAGGACCTTCAAGGCTGAGCTATCGATCGTCAATCGTCTGTACACACAATAACAAGAAAAGGATACGGTTCGCTGTATCTGGATGGAAAGATTAGTGGGTAAAGCTTTGTGGGACCGAGTGTGCTAAGATGGCAATTTGGAAGTGATTGATTGGTTCCGTACCTACGTATGATATCATTTTCAAAAGTGCTTTCGCTAATTGGGCACAGGGAGGGGAATCTCAAACGGATGCTCTTGCAATAAACGATCGCCTGCTTGCAAGGTCAATAATGAAAGTGATGCGCACTATTTCATTGTGACGCGACTATCCGAGGCAGCATGATTAAATTGATTGGAAAATGTGGTGGGGGGTCTGCCCTTATAAAGCAGTTGGTTGTCAGTTTTCTCCGAGCAGTCTGAGCGGAGAGACATGACTCTGCGTGAAGTGTGTTTTTCGACTTTGTAACGCGTCAAAGACACGTTCAAGCTCCACCATGACAATGCCCCCAGTCACACATCCTTCATCATTACCTACTTCCTGGCTCGGAGCACCATGGGAGTGCTAGCCACATTACAGTTTTTCACTAGCCACATTACAGCCCCGACTTGGCTCCGTCCGACTTTTTTCGTTTCCCCGTTTACTAAAAAGAGAGAGCTGAAAGGAAAGCATTCGGAGACTGTGGAAAGCATCCAAAAGCATTTAACTCAACGTTCCTGAGATAGACATTCCCGTCGAGAGGAGTTTGAGGGTGCCTTCTTAGGCGTGGCAGACACGTCTCCACGCAAGTGTATGCATTATTGGTGCAGGGGGAAGGAGTATTTTTAGGAATTTTTTAAGCATATGCTCCCGTGCGATCAATAAATCTATTTTTCCCAGAGAATGCGCATAACTTTTATAATTGACCCTGTATAAATACTTGATTGGACATGCAGACTGTTTTTATGGCGTCGATTCTCGAATCAAATGGGAATTGCATAATCCAAGCTTCATTGCGTGTGGAGATCAGGGCCGTCAAACGCGACCTCTTGCGGGCATACGTTTAAACAGTACCTCATTATGGTCGCTTAGCCCGTTCCAATAGTCCGGCCCTTGACCCACCTCTGGACGGCTGGGATTTGACAATTTAAATCGGCTCTCTCCTCATATAATCAATCCAGTAGATGTATACCAAGAGTATCGCCTTTGAATGAGCCGGTTACGAATCCTCTTCTCTGTTCGGAGGAACTCATCGGCCTCAACTCCGTGATTCGTTGAATCGGATGCTGTTTTTATTTTGATTTGATGCGCAATGATATGTTTGTATCATGACCACGAGCAACCATGCTCGAAGCATGCCGTCCTCGCACTCGAGTCTATGTTACTTACATACTTTGCATGCAAATCAACGGTGTGTTCGAAGTTATTCAGGCGCCAGGCTTAATGAATTAGGTATGAGAACAGTTTTCCAATGACTCGATTATATTTATGCTGTTATTGTAAGACATTGCTTGTTGACGTGTAATTCCATGCGGCAACTCGAACAGCCGACTACCAAAGCAATGATTTTCAAGCAGTTAAACCTGATGGGAAGAGCAAGAGCTGCATGTTTGTTTTGCCGAACAAGTATTTCATTGTCATTCAAATTTAGCATAGTGTTTAATTGTCAAAGTAATGCGGGACTTCACGCTCCTTAAAACATAAAGGAGAGCACGTAATAATTCCTTTTAATGTTATAAGTTGGCTGCGAACAAATCCCTTCATCCCTGTGCACTTCCTTCATCCCGTCCAAAATCCTTATTCTATTCCTGAACTTATTTCGTTTACCTAATATTCCCCCCTCAATTACAGTCTTCAACATCCCACTGCCGATCTATACGCCCTTCATCCATTTTTCCTGCCTCCATTGGATTTCTCCCAACAAACCTCTCTCTTCGCCCACCATACCAAGTAATCCGATGACCCATAAAGCTGTGTAATCAGCATCAAGCAGCCGACTTTATATCAGGTCCCTCTTAATCTCTGAGTATTTCTTCCTCCCTTCATCCCGTCCAAAATCCCTATCCTGTTCCATCCCTTTCCTCTTTTGCCCAACATTGTCCCCTCTATCACAGTCTTCAACATCCCACTGCCGGCCAATACCCCCTTCATCCACTTTTCCTGCCTCCATAGGATTTCTCCCAACAAACCCCTCCCTTCACCCACCATGCCAAGTACTTCCTCATTTGCTTTCTTCTCTGTCCATTTCACCTTCTCCATTCTTCTCCACACCCACATTTCAAAAGCCTCCAGTCTACGTCTATCCTCCTACTTCAATGACCTAGTTTCCGCACCGCACACAGCTACGCTCCATATCAAAGTTTTTACGAGTCTTTTCTTAACATTCTTACTCAACGTCCCCGTCATTAACTCCCTCCTCCTTGTGAAAGCCTCATTGCCAAGCGCAATTCTTCTCCTTACGTCCCTACTACTATGACCGTGTGGGTCCAAAAAACTACCGAAATACGTAAACTGTTCTACCTGCTCTAGTTTTTGCCCTCCTATTTTAATGTTCAGCTTAGCCTTTTTCTTTCTAGAAAATCGCATAACTTTTGTTTTATTTTGATTGATTCTCATCCCATACCTGTCGCACTGAATTTCCAATTCACTAAGCAATGCTTGCAGCCCCTTGGCTGACTGACAAACTAAAGCTTGGTCATCAGCAAACCTAACTGATTTTACGAATTCCCAGCCCACTTTCATTTCTACCTCCAGTTCTTCACATGCCTCTTTGATCATATACTCTGCATACAGGTTGAACAGCAACGGTGATAATGGGCAACCCTGCCTTACACCTCTTCCTAATACTGCCCAACCGGATTCGCCGTTCCCCACTCGTACCTGAGCAGTCTGAGACATGTACAGGTTGCGGATTAGCCTCCTTTCCCTCCAATCTATTCCTATTTTCTGCAATATACTCATTAGTTTTTCCCAATTCACCCTGTCAAACGCTTTTTCGAAATCTACGAATCAGGCAAATACCAGCTGGATGTGTTCTATATTCCTCTCGATCAATAATCTCATTACCGCAATGGCATCACGCGTACCTCTCCCCTTCCTTTACCCAAACTGATCATCCCTTAAGTAATTATTTGCCCTACTCTCTATCCTTTTGTTTATGATCCTGAGAATACTTTAGCTGCGTGGGATATCAAACTTATCGTCCTGTAGTCTTCACATGATGTAGCCTTTACCTTTTTCGGGATAGGTACTAAAACTGATATCACAGTCTTCCGGCCAGATTCCTTCCTCATAAATACTAAGAATCAGCCCATATAGCCTCTTCCTCCCACATTTTCCTAAGCCTTTTAAAAGTTCCGCGGGAATATTATCCACCCTCACGGCCTTATTTAGCTTCATCTCCCTTAATACCCTATCTATCTCATTTTCAAGTATGCCTGGATCTAAGCTATCTTCCTCTACGTCTTGTTCCTTTTCTATATCTAACTTAGTTGGTCTAAGCTCTTTACTATATAGTTCTTCTATATATTCCTTCCATCTCTCTTGGATCTTTCCTGCGTCAACTATTACCTTACCCACCTTATCTGTAACTGCTATCGTTGATCTCCCTTTCTTACTTCCCGATAAAGATTTAACTTTGCTGTACAGCGCACCGATTTCACCCTTCCTCTGCAGACTTTCCATATCCTCGCACTGCGTCTTCCACCATGCTTCTTTTGCTTTATTTGTTGCCCGCCTCAATTTATATTTTAATTCTTTGTACTTCATTTTGCCTAATTCTGTATTTACATTAATCCATTTTCGCCGCTCATCCATCTTTGTAATCATCTCATCCGTGATCCATGGAAAATACATATATACCTACATACTATATAAATATATACATATATACACATATAGCATTAATTTTCTGGTCAATTGTAGTGTTTAGTTTAGTAAATGAGTTCAGTGAGCGAATAACAATTAAAGATCTCTGCTCAAGAGATGTTAGAGATACCGCCTCATTCAAGAACTGTCCTCGTAGGGCATCGCGGGTCAACGGGGTTAACCGCAGGGTGGTGCGTCGTCCCCCCTCTGTAATAGAGGCGGCCAATCCCCTGTCATCCCCGCTTAAGTCGTTATGAAACGGAGAAAGCAAACCCGCGTCTCCCGCAGAGGCCCGGGTCCATTGCACGCCTCCACCGCCAGCAATCGAGTTCAAGGCGGTGTTGGAGGGATCGGGTCTCTCTGCCGTGCTTACGCATGCGCACGCCATACCCTCAGAACCGCCGCCAGGTGAGGCCGTGAGGTCACCTGAGATTGATATTACGTAATGAGTAGAATGAAAAATTTCACTTGTATAGTATTCGGATTTGAGATGGGAGATGATAAATCGGGTGAGCGAAACGCACAATTAATCTGACGGACTATTTCTTGTGCAAAATTCTAAATTTCTACAGTCTATTCATCAAATTTAATTTTTAATCCCAATTTTAAGGGTAATCAGCACAAAATTATATTTACCTTATAATTTTTTACGCATGTTATTAGTTTAACAAAAACAGCTGTCCGTATTACCATCGAACGGTTTCTTATGATGTTAAAAATAAATGACTCAGGAATTAGTGAAATAAGTGAGCATTGTAAAGGCTCTTCTTGGACAAATTCAAATGAGTGCGGGAGATAAATTTATTTTTTATCGGAGTCATCCGCTAAATGTGAATAAAAAAATCGGAAATTTCAAAGTGTTAAAATTATCACGTTTGGCGATGATTTTAATACCTCATCATCCAAACCGCGACCGATCAAGTTAAATATTTGGGGGTAGGTCTAACACCACGCCTTTCATTGGGGACCACATACTATCAGGTCAGTATGCGGATCCGCTTCAAAGAAACTTGGCTTCATTTAGCGGGCATGTGGGGAAATGTAATGAGAAAGTTGAAGAGAGGTGTTATTTTGATCAAGTTAGACTTTATTTGGAATATGACGCAAGCATTAGGGATCCTTGGGAGAAGGTTTGGCAAAAAGAATTAGATAAATTCCGAAGAAAATCCGCCCGATTCGACAAAAAATGGTTATGGTTAGATGACGAGTGTGGTAGGATTTTTAAGGGATTTAGCCTGGGAGCCACTTAAAGAGAACAAGCGAGACTTTAGACTGAAAGAAAGGTTCAGAACGAACGAGTTGAACAATGGCCATAAAGGAGTCATCATGGCTCCAAACTATTTGGGTAGGTCAGGACATCAATTTAAGATAAGGGAGTACAAAATCCAGTACATATACGAATACTCGTATCTGTACTATCTTTCCCCGGACAATCAGGAGTTATAATAGTAAGAAATCGAAGTCACTTTAGAAATATTAAAATATTTTAAAAAATTAATGTACAAGTCAGGACAATATTAAACGTTGCATAGCCATGAGGTAGGGGCATGTGTGTGTTAGATGATAGCTTAGGTATCTGAATGTTTGTGAGTTGCAAAGATTTTTGCGTGAATATATACAAATTTGTTTGTGTTTAGTTTGGTATGAATGTTTAGGTTTTGCAAGCGGTTTTATTCTTATATACGGGTGGTGACCCAACACCCCCCGCCACATGCCCTCGTGGTGGCTGACGGGGTACTACTCGGATGCAGATGTAGATAAATATAAATTGAACAGCTCTCCGTCCACCGTATGTACCAGATTAAACACTCCTGTGAGGGACCTGCAGATTTCTCCGCGGCATTCCCCTGGTAGAGATGATTGAAGAAGCGCCCAATAACGACCTTTCGTTTTTCATTCCATCTTATGCCTTTGCCTACCGAGAATCCCCCCGTAACCTAACTCTTGTGCCATTGAAGTCATTAAACTGAACGTTGGGCTTGATACGTAACTTCGAAGGAAATGGAATTAGTTACAGTAAAATCCATAGTCCCAAACTACATATTTTTTCATTTTGTGCTACAGGGTAACACATGAAAATTCGACCCCAGAAACTAGGCTCAAGTTAATACATTTTCGAGATAAACAAAATTTCATTTTGTTGCCCAAAGGCGGTGAATTTTATTGATTTTAATCGCACCACTGGTCGTATTTAGTGACTGGACCGATCCGGCGGGCGACGAAATTTATTGAGATTTAAGATTTAGTTTCGGAACCCTAAATCAGGTGTATAATTTTTCTTGCCACCCTCGGTCAACCTATGGCTCCTTAATTTCGTGCATGTGTACGTGGCTCGAAGATGCCGAATGGACCAGTATCTTATTCTGAAGGGGAGCACGATTCTGAAATGCCTTGTGAGGACCTGAAGGTATTTCCTGTCTGGAAGCTCATTGGATGGTTAAAAAACTCTTTAACAACGACGAACTAAAAATAAAAAAAGAGTTTGAAAACATTTACTTTCACGAAAAAAATATTGAAAATGTATGCAAAGGGAAAAAATTAAATTTAAAAAACCTGTTCATTAGATTGAACAAAAAAACAGGAAATTGCGTTGTTTTGCTAGCATATTCATAATCTATATCTATATAATCTACATTTACATAATCTACATCTACATAGTACCCCTCTACCGCCGCAAGGGCGTGTGGCGGGTGGTGGTTGGTCACCATCCGTAGAAGAGAGTCCGTTGCTTTTGTCCCCAGACAAAAGAAACATTTTCAGACGAATCTACACCCACAGATTGGGCCACTATACATTCGTGCAAAATAAAGTTTACTTTACCGTCCGCGCAGTATTTATCAAAAGAGAGATGCATACGAATTGGTCGACTGGAGGGATGCAAAATAAAGCCACAAATTGTGGAAAAACTAGGAACAAAAAAGACGTAGAAATAGGCGATCCACAGTTAGACGAATTAAAATCCCGCAATGGCAATGAAAACTATCCCGTGGGGATAGAAAGAAATCCGATCCGAAACCCAGCTCTTTTACAGTCCCCGTGCGACTTTTTATTGTTTCCCCGACTGAAGAGAGAGAGAGAGCTGAAAGGGAAGCATTGGGAGACCGTGGAAAACATCCAAAATCATGTTACAACAACGTTCCTGAGATAGACATTCCCGTCGAGAGGAGTTTGAGGGTGCCTTCTTAGGCGTGACAGACACGTCTCCACGAAAGTGTATGTATTATTGGTGCAGGGGCAAAGAGTATTTTTAGGAATTTTATAAGCATTTGTGCAGGTACCCAAACCAATAAATCATATTTTCCCAGAGAAAGTCAATTTTTTTACAGTGGACCTTAAATGTGTACATTCGAGAGTATATTGATTTGAACAGTATCCATTCGTGCCAAATAATAGTAATAATACCTTAGGTGTTGGTGCCTTTCAGTGGTGGCCGAGGTATAGATTTGGAAATTACCTTTTTTCATATTGCATCTTCTCTAATAGAGGGATATATGTATGTACATTGGCTCATAAACTTTCATACGATTGGTTATGAAGTTCTAATGCTTCCTGTAAATGGTCACGTGTGACGAACCGCTCCCTCCGTGAAGAGGGCAGCTGCCGTGATTTCCCATCTCCACCGCGCACTAAGATAGGCCCCTCCTCTTGAGTGTGGACCACTCCTTGGGTCCTTGAACCTGGCTGTCGGGCCCTCCCTAATCTCTACGCAATCTCATATCTAGGTTACATTCCTCGGCTTAACACTAGTCAGACTACTGTTTCCAACATTTCCTTTCCTTTTCCAATCGCCTCCTAAATCGTCAAAATTCTTCGATCTGGTTTTTCCTAAAACGACGGCCTATATATTACATCAGATACACGGAGACTTTATAGAGTCAAAATCCCGAATATGGGTTTCGTAATGAAAGGACAAAAGAGGGGCTAAATCTATTCCGCTCTATCTTTTCTTCAGATGTCGAACCTTTCTTTATCTCTCTCTACCTACCTTTCAGGCGAACTGAAAACCAAACTCCAGAAGACCCATAATTCCTGTGTGCGGCTCATATGTGATCTTAGGAAGTACGATCATATTTCCGACTCATTTAATAGAATATCCTGGTTAAAGCTAGAAGGCCACAGGCATTTACATATTCTTTCACTTCTCTACGGAATACTTTCAAACCACACACCTAAATATCTATACAAAAATTTCCTCTTCATCAGCTCAATCCACAACAGAAATACTAGGGGTAATAATAAACTTCTTGTCCCACACCATCGCACGGAAATCTATCACAAATCTTTTCATGTTACAGCATGCCGTCTGTGGAACTCTCTCCCAGATGACATAAAAAACTCTTCATCAACAACAACATTTAGAAGACCACTTCACAAGTTCATTTTCCTCAGGTACTTAACTTAACCAGTATACCCTCCCTCATTCCACTCAGCTGTTATACAGATCACTCTGTCTACTTTGTTTTGTCATCTCAAGCGGTAGGAGTTTGCATAATTATTTTTAGAAATATCATGCTTCTCATTACTCCGCATGTGTTGTCAATGTATTTAATTTCTCCAATTCAATTTCAGTAACTTAGAAATATGTATACTCTGTAAAAATGATTGTTACAATGTACATGTATCTTTCCTCTAATTAATATGGTTTTCGCAGGTTTTTCCCACCCCCCATTCTCTTCGTGGGTGTTTTTCCTGCGTGGGTTTTTACTAGTTGAGCAATGCCACGTTCTCCCCAGATTTTTCCACAAAACCTCATTCTTTGCTTAGACTTTCCTCATTTTATTGTACTCTATCTTCCCTGTCATTTAATTTGAGTATATGTACGTGTATTGTTAATTTATATATGTATATGTATGTATGTATGGGTGTATATGTGCATAATTATGAATGTATTTAGGTATGTGTATGTATGTATGTTTATGTGTGTATGTGTATATGCATGTGCGAGTGGATATGTATGTATATGTGTAGGTATGTATGCGTGTGTATGTGTGTGTATATATATATATATATATATATATATATATATATATATATATATATATACTTTTTTCTTTTCGATGCCTAATTAATGGACCTACAGTAGTGAGTGAAGGACAGGTTAGACAACGTAGCCGTAAAAATGGACGGGCAAATGTTCATGATGAAGAGGGAAATGGTAGGCCCAATATTCTGACGGATTAAATTGTTTCAAAACTGGAACAAAAACTGCGATGTAATCGTCGATTGACGATTAATGGCTTAGCTGAGCAAATTTCTCAACTTAGATAAACTGCTGCCCACAATATTGTCACGAAAGTACTCAGAGCTGAAGAGGGACCTGATGCAGAGTAGGATGTTGTGTTTTGCTAGGGGTCGCAAATTATTTAATTAGTAATTATATCCATCCTAAAACCTACCTAAACCGGTATATTACCTAATGATAATATATATATATATTTTTTCAGTATATATATATATATATATATATATATATATATATATATATATATATATATTTATATATATATATATAACGATTGTCCGGAAAAACTCATACGAGCGGCACAATAATGGGCTGACACAACATAACACAAATAGAAAAGAATAGACACATATAAAAGAACACTTACACGGTAAATTGTTCGAGCTTTCGGCCCTCTCAGGGGCCTTCTTCAAGAGAGACTCTTTTCAAGAGAGACTCTTCTTCAAGAGAGAGTCTCTCTTGAAGAAGGCCCCTGAGAGGGCCGAAAGCTCGAACAATTTACCGTGTAAGTGTTCTTTTATATGTGTCTATTCTTTTCTATTTGTGTTATGTTGTGTCAGTCCATTATATATATATATATATATATATATATATATATATATATATATATGTATATCCCCTCCCTGGACTACAATCTTGACGTGGTGGAAGGGCTTGTGCGTTCCGATGACCCCTAGAGCTGTGCTGGCGGGAGTAATAAAAATTGCTCCTGGTAGGGTCACCCATGCCAGATAGGTCGAAGGTTAGGAGCCAGACGAAAGGTAGTCCACGCAGCGTCTGTTCCTCAGTGAGGCGGCTGCAATGGCGTCTGACCCCAGTGGGGCGGCCAATAAGGGATGGTGTCACGCTAAAAACACTATTGCGGAAGGCAACGGGAAACCACCTCAATTATCATTCCCAAGATTTAAATGATGGATAAAACAGAGATTTTGAGTCCTGGCAACTACGGGGCTCGGCCGGATTGGCCGTTTGTCGTGCCCGGCAGCGGGGGAGGCAAGGCTTCCGCGGTCGTCATCCCACGAAACCCTTGCAAGGGAAAACCGGCAGCAGCAGCACAGAAGACGCAGGAGAAAAAGACCAAATTAGTTAAAATAGGAACGTGGAATGTTAGGACAATGATGAGGACAGGGAAATTGGAGAATGTTAAGCCAGAGATGAAAATGGGAAAAATAGATATTTTAGGTCTATGCGAGGTGAGATGGAAAGATAGCGGGGATTACTGGAGTGATAAGTATAGAATAATATACAGCGGTGGGGACGAGAGCCAACGAGGGGTTGCCATAGTATTAAATGAAGTGGTAGGAGGACGCGTAGTCAACATAGAGCAGGTAACGGATAGATTATTAATAGTAGAGAGAAAAGCAGAACCGACAAACTTGGTTATTATTCAGGTATACATGCCACCGAGAAACCATAAGGAAGAAGAAGTCGATAGGATATACGATCAGTTAGAGGACATAATCCCGTGTGTCAGGGAAACATTTGATAGTGATGGGGGATTGGAATGCGACGGTGGGCGAAGGAAGAGATGGTGACGAGGTCGGGGACTACAGTTTAGGCACGAGGAATGACCGCGGGGAGAAAGCAGTTGAATTCTGCAGGAGTCAAGGGTTAGTCATCACAAACACTTGGTTTAGACATCACAAAAGCCGCAGGTATATATGGAAAATGCCAGGTGACTGAGAAAGGTATCAGCTAGATTATATTCTGGTTAGACACAGGCTTAGGAACAGTGTGATAAATTTGCACAGCTTCGCGGGAGCGGATGCGGACTCTGACCACAATTTAGTTTTTTTGAAATGTAGCGTCCGTTTCACAATAGATAAGGCAGGGGCGGCGAGATAGATAATGGAATGTAGAAGCATTAAATGGTTTAAAAAGGAAGGAATACAAACAGGCGGTAGAGTAAATCATGGAGGATGGTAAAGGGCTTAGTACTATCGAAGAAAAATGGGAAAGTATCAAGAAAGGGTTGTCTAAAGCCGCAAAAGACACTATTGGAACCTTTAACGCTAAAGGACTAGGAAACCATGGATCACGGATGAGATGATTACAAAGATGTATGAGCGGAGAAAATGGAGGAATATAAATACAGAATTAGGCAAAATGAAGAACAAAGAATTAAACAATAAACTGAGGTGGGCAAACAAACGAACAACAACAAACAAAGACGCAGGAAAGTTCTAAGAGAGATGGAAAGATTATATAGAAGAACTGTACAGTAAAGAACTTGGACCAACAAATTGATTCATAGGAACCGTTAATGTGAAAAGGACAGAAAGGCATAGAGCGAGGATATGGGAAGTATGCAGAGGAAATCTGTAATTGGGGTACTTTAAAAGGAGATAAAAACACTATAATCTACATCTACATGGCACCCCGCAAGCCGCCGCAAGAGTGGGGAGCGGGGAGTATCAGGTCACTACCCGTAATTAAGAATAAAACTGCACGCAAAACTCACAAATGCATGCCAATTGCATTTTTGCATGAATATATACAATTACGAAATTGTATATATTCATGCAAAAACCTTTACCATTCACAAACATGCAGATAAATATACTATCAGCTAACAAAAATATGCACCTACTAATATACCTAGAGTCTATGCAACGTTTACACTTGTCCTGACTTGTAAATTAAATGGTTTTAATATTTATTTGGTGACTTTGGTTTCTAAATATTATGATTCCTGATTGCCCAGGGAATGAACGAGTGTTTTTATCTTTCAGTACTGGAATCTAGAACCTCTGTCTCATCTTTATGGTCAAATCTACCTTAGTAGTGAGGGGCCAAAATAATTCCTTTCGTGCCTTAGTTAAACTCATGTGTGCTAAACCTAGTTTAGAGGTTGTCTCGCTTGTTCTCTTCGCATACCTATTTATGGTCTCATATACCTTCGTAGTGTTGGGCCATAATAAACTCCAATTCTCCTCTATCACTTTTGATTTTATACAAACTTCTGTTAGTACGTATTTTTAACCGAACCATTTCTGTCGGAAACAATTTACACGGAGATGGATTGGGTGGATTTCCGATCCGTTAAACCGCGCCAACAAGTGATATGTTAAATAGTCACCACTGAGTAATTCGGTTTTATATTCACCGAACGCAATATGCCCAGGATTAAGGGCACTGACTTGCCCTTTCATTTACTTCCTTCGAATACTGGCCTTTTCTCAACGTGATCAATGGGCGCAGGGCCACCACATATCCACTTGTACCTTGGTCGGAGGAAAAATATTATAGTATTATTCACCTCATAAACTACGAGTAAACCTAAAACCCAATCATGTTACCTCTACACAAATATTAGATTGTTCATGCACTCGGCAAACCTTAATCAAACTCGAAGGAAAGCATTTATATACAACAATATTTAACTACAGGATACGTAGATATTAACCACGTTGTAGAACTGATTTCCACATTTTTCGGGCTGCGTCCGCGTATGTCGTTTAAATGTACAACAATTTCGCGAGCTATCCTGCTGGCGTCCTCAGGTCAAGGAGTCCTTGACCTGAGGACGCCAGCAGGATAGCTGGCGAAACTGTTGTACATTTAAACGACATACGCGGACGCAGCCCGAAAAATGTGGAAATCACCTACTCATCGCCGCGGAAACCTGCGAACGAACGTTGTAGAACTGTTTAAAAAAAATAACATGCAGGAAGAAACATGCAAGATATCGGCAAACATATACGATACCTATTTTAATTATCTCCTAAGAGCATGCTGTCATGTCTATTATGATCTCTAATGGCTCGAGGAAAAAACGACATTTAAAACCTATCCGTTCTTTAATAAATCTCCCGTAGGTGATCTGATCTACCGTAGTAAGTGGGGGCCTGTAGTAAGTCCTTACAATCCTCTGATAAGTAACCTGCCTCAAGTTTACGCATTAAATTTATCCTACGGTCAACTAGTGGTTCCCATCCCAGTTATTCCAATAGTGTCGTGACAGTGCTACCTTTTTCATTGACAACTTTTCACAAACCTCGCTGATATTTGTTGCCCTCGATCTAAGTTCAGAAATTAAACCCCATGAACTTGCGGAGGTGGGGTCTAAATAAGGTGAATTAACAAAGCTCATTTACCCTTTCACTACGATTCTCAAGTTTTCTTTTTATGAATCCTAACTTTTCATTGGCTAATCCGTAAATTTCACGAATATGTTTTCCCCTGGACTTATCGGTAGTTATTATTACACCCAAGTATTTTACCTGTTCCACATGTGAAATGTTGATTCCCTGTGTAGTGTAATTGTTTTCTAATGTACGTAACTTTCTTCCAAAACCTTGCTAGATTTGTGTTCGTTTCAGGTACCAAATTTATTTGAACGATGAAGTCTAACGTGATTTTTAGTGTGATAATTACGACTGTTAAACGCTGAAAGTCACGTAAATCTTGGGTTTGTAAATATACTGTTTTATGAAGACTACCAATTTTTAATTCTTTACTAAGCAGCACCCCTGAGTTGTTCTGTGCCCATGGGCTGATGCCATTCCTGAAAAAACCAAAATCGAATTGGAATGTGTTCGTCGGTGGACATCGATGAAGCGAAGTAATACTAAGTGTAAAGCAGTGTGCATGGAATTCACATTGGCACACACAGGGACTGTCTCAAAAAAAAGAAGAATGACTTTTTTACCACCAATGCAAACGGGTGGAGTTGGATGACTTTTGTGAGAAAGGTAATGAATGTAATCTTGGGAAAGTAAAACGACACACTTCACTTAAATGTGGTCCGCTACATTGTACAGATTGTTGTCGCTTTGGATCCCTGTTCAACGGTCATGTCGCGAACTCACAATTCCACTTTCCATGGAGCATTGATATGCAATGAATTTGTTCATTAAGCTTGGAAAATGGGATTCGGAGACCATGAACATGGTTAAGGATGCTTAAAGAGATGGATAATTGTCCCGAGTGATGGTTTTCTACTTGCATAGGATGTCTCGGGAGGGTAGAAAGGAGGTTGCCCATCAACGACACTGTTTGATGAAAACGTGCAAAAAGTGAGACAAATGCTCAGTTCTGATTGACCCTCAAGTGTCAGGATGTGACGGCAGAGGAGTTTATTATTCAGAAAACCACAGTGCATTGCATTCTTACAGAACATTAGCCATGAGAAAGGTGGGCCAAGATGGTCCCCGAGGTGCTTGTCAGATGACTGCTTGCTGGCCAATCTTGCCTTGGACCTCTTGGGGCCACTGTGAAAGTGACCCGAATTTTTCAGAATAGGTGTTTACTGGTGACGAGACATTGGCCTTTGAGTATGACCCAATTATAACACCTTTGAATACCGTTTTTGACCACTGGATTGCTTCGAAGAGAGGATGACGGGGTGCCTGAACGAGGGTCCTGTTGATGACACAGGAAGCATACCAAAACTGGCGGAGGCGATTTGTGTGTCGATACTTAAGGGTGGTGCTCTGATGGAGAATTTCAGCAATTTGTACTTAGATCTGCAAACAATTTTTTTCATTAGATTTATTCTACATATTTTTGGGACAGGCCTTGTATTATCATTGTTTTTCATTAATGGAAAAAATTCTAGTTATCGGCGGTGATTTCGATCTATGTCACTAAAATCGATATTCCTCTAGAATTGTTTAGCGAAGATATTTCTTCTTTTAATAATACAACTCCATCAAATGCATCCAACTTTTTCGTCGATCGATTTGAAACATCGTGTCAATACCAATTTGCTTCCCACTGTGATATCCATGGTTTTTTGAGAGGGCTACGACTACCAGAATGCAATAATACGGCGTAACAATGGTGTGAACATGGCCGTGCCACTTTTAACATGCACCATACGATAGAAGACCACGAATAAAAGAGTCAAGAATGGCAATTTACATATTCCACTTGAACAATGAATTCTGGACTAGAAGTTTTAAAAGAATTCCCTCAACCAGGTCAGCCGCACAGTGTGTTTCGACAGCAGAGGCTTTTGAAGTATTTAAAGTTATGGTTTTTCTAGACGTGCCTGTGAACTTTAGAAGCGCTAAAATACTTCTATTGTACGCCAAAAAGACTGCATATGAAAATTATAAGAGTGAAAATAATTAGTATTCAGGAAATAACGACATAAAAGTTACATAACTTTTAAGGATTTCATATAACTCGAATTTGTTTACTAAGTGATAAGTTGACTGATTTTAACATAATTTACTGGAAAAAATCATCCGAGTGCAAAGTGTTTGCCGCTTGGACAATCATGTGTTTGATTATTATAAAGTACTTGTGGAGTGCTCGGTTGCAGTAAGAGAAGTTAACTATGCATTTTTTTATTTGGAGAATGCGTGCGACAGGGATATTAACGGAAATTTCTTGAAAGATTTCACGCAAATTGAAGTGAATATGCAATCATTAATCCCTGTAAAACATATTTAAGAAAATTCTCGGGTATATCGAGCATTCATGTAATTCTTGTGTAGGTCGAATAAGCTAAAATATTAACTAAATGCAATTAGTAAACCACTGGCCATGTTTATGAGCGGTGTTATGGCTATGCACGGGATAGATTTATTTACTTATATAACGTTTTAATTGGAGCAAGATTGGCAATCCTTGTTCCAACAAAACCCTTAACATTACATGGAAGACAAATACGAAAACCCTAGGTGGAGGAAAACCCAAATGGGTGGGAATCGAACCCACGAACCCTGGGTTGGCAGACGAATACGTTACCCCTCAACCACTGGGGCCGGCAAAAAAATTGTTGGGAGCCGAGTATCGATCCCAGTACCTCTCGCGTGCTAGGCGGGGGCTAACGATTGAGGAGGTCAAGGTATAAGAAATGTTGGATGCAGCGGCAATTAAACGATCGTAAAAGGACTACTACCGTAGTTTATGCTGAGAGAACGATTGAAAGTCGTCTCACGAGACAATAGGTGAGAAAATACGGGGGTAAGAGGAAATGCTCTCGACCTGACAGATAGATAGCGTTCCAATCAGCAGAAATTAATGATTCCTGCTTGGGTACACGTGTCATTAGCTCGTAAGACAAGTTTCAACTTGTTCTCTCGAGTGGTTTGTTAACACATAATGCAGCAGTCTTTCGTACGCCTAGGAAAAACGGAAAAATTGAGTATTTCGTGCGGTCTTAAAATTCTTCCTTTTGGAAGGATTAACCCCGTAAGGAGATTACTCCGAAGTTGACGAAAGTGTAATGGAGACTCTTACCCTCCTTCAGTGTCGACCGTTAAAATAATTGGAAGCTGGATTTCAACGTACGGTCACATGGTCACAAGAGATTCTGTTTATCGACAACCTTACAAAAGGCAAAACAATTACTGGAGAATATTACTTCAGCCTACTTTTGACCAGCTGGATGCCAACATTCGAGAGAAGAGACCTGGCTTAAAGAAGAAAAATCATCTTTCAGCAGGACAACGCACCTATTCTCATGAAGGTGCGCAGGCGATGGGAAAGCTACGACATTTGGGGTAAGATCGCACCCTAAATTCTCCTGATTTGCTCGGCCATTCCCCCTCATATTCTCGTGATTTGGCGCCTGCCAGACTACCGTCTGTTCCCAAACTTGAAGATATTTTTTCTGTGAAGGGCTTTCCGTCTAAATGAAGACGTTGAGAGGGCCGCAGATAGATATTGTCACAGCCTTCGAGAATCCCACCTAAGGAAAGAAAAAGTACTGATGTAGGAGAAACACTGGAGAAAGAGCGTTGAAGTCAAGGGAGATTATTAAAAAAAATAAAATCATTTCAAACCATTTTACGAGACAAATGAACTCTGTCGCAGGTGTCGTCGGCTTTATTCTCCCCCAAAAATCAAATCTAAATCTTTATAAAATGCAGAAATTATGAATAGATTGGAGGGAAAGGAGGCTAATCCGTAACCTGTACATGTCTCAGACTGCTCAGGTTCGGGTGGGAAACGGGGAGTCCGGATGGGCAGTGTTAGGAAGAGGTGTAGGGCAGGGTTGCCCATTGTCACCGTTGCTGCTCAACCTGTATGCAGAGGAAATGATCAAAGAGGCATGGGAAGAACTGGAGGTAGGAATGAAGGTGGGCGGGGAATCCGTAAAATCTGTTAGGTTTGCTGATGACCAAGCTTTAGTTTGTCAGTCAGCCAAGGGGCTGCAAGCATTGCTGAGTGAATTGGAAATTCAGTGCGACAGGTATGGGAAGAGAATCAATATTAATAAAACAAATGTTATTCGATTTTCTTGAAAGAATAAGGCTAAGCTACACATTAAAATAGGAGGGAAAAAACTAGAGCAGGTAGAACAGTTTACGTATCTCGGCAGTGTTTTGGACCAACACGGTTAAAGTAGTAGGGACATTAGGAGAAGAATTGCGCTAGGAAAAGAGGCTTTTACAAGGAGGAGAGATTTGATGACAGGGACGTTGAGTATGGACATTCAGAAAAGACTCGCAAACACTTTAATTTGAAGCGTAGCTATGCACGGCGCGGAAACGTGGTCATTGAAGCAGGAGGATAGACGTAGATTGGAGGCTTTTGAAATGTGGATATGGAGAAGAATGGAGAAGGTGAAATGGACAGAGAAGAAAACAAATTAGGAAGTACTTGGTATGGTGGGCGAGTAGAGGGATTTGTTGGGAGCAATGCTATGGAGGCAGGAAAAGTGGCTGAAGGGGGTATTGACCGGCAGCGGGATGTTGAAGACAGTGATAGAGGGGAGAATGTTAGGCAAAAGAGGAAAGGGATGGAACAGGATAGGGATGTTGGACGGGATGAAGGGAGGAAGAAAGTACTCAGAGATGAAGAGGGACCTGATACAGAGTAGGATGATGGATTTTGTGTTTTGTTAGGAGTAATAAAATGTTTCTTTGGTAGTTGTGTCCATCCAAAAACCTACCTTAACCGACAGATTACCTTAAAATATATATATATGATATATATATATATATATATATATATATATATATATATATATATATATATATTTATTTATTTATTTATTTATTCATTTATATACCTGCAATTAAAGAATAAGCATAAAGAAGGGATAATTTTGTGGGGAAAACGTAGGATATATTCACATGAGACGAAGTATAATGGCAATATTCCTTTAATGAGCATGCCATAATATCGTAGGAAGAAGTAATTTGCCGAAGGGATTGAGTTTTCTGAAATAACATAAAATGTGTATTTTTACCTAGCCTACCTCAGCTGCAAAATTCATACCTTTTTTACCACATGACACTAAAACTTGACATGACATCGCGTCGAGTTCCAAATTCACATTATCACCAGAGTTGAATTCCAGTCCAAGTTAATTAACACTTAGGAGGATTTTGAACAATAGAACCGTGTACATTTAATGTTAAAACTAGCAAAAAATATTGAAATCATTTCCATAGTAACCTTGTAATGGACGCATTAATTTTCCTATACGCGGCATTGTCATAGACATAATTAATGCGTTATCTTTCAAAGATAAAATGCATGGCTGTGTTTATCTAGAAGCCACTTCGGTTAGCCAGAATAATTGTAATCGAAACGCACTCTCAGGTATATCCAGTTTACTCAATAAGGGCCCATTTGAAATTGGAGAATTTGTAGTATTTCAATATTAATACAGGGAAATGAGAAGAATAGCACTTTCACAAAATTTCACCTGCACCAAACTTCATCTTCAGAACTATGAAAGTCTTTTCCAGAGGAATGAATCGAACGGGTCAATGCAAACAAACGTTGTTATTGAATCCTTGTCCATTTTTAAAAAAGCCTTTAATTTGTTCAGTTCTGCACTTACGTACAGGGCCCACTTAATAGTAACGCGCATTCATTGGGAAAAAAGGATTTATCAATTTAGGTCCTTGTACAATTGCTCAAAATTCTTCAAAATACTCTCCTCCGGCATTAATCATACACTTGTGGAGACGTAACTGTCACGCCTGAGAAGGCAACCTGAAACTCCTCTCAACGGGAATGCCTCTTTCAGGAACGTGGAGTAGCATCCTTTTGGGTGTTTGCCACTGTCCCCCAAAGCTTTCCTTCCAACTCTCTTCCATCAGTCGGAGAAACAATATCAAGTCTCAAGGAGCCAAGTCGGGATTGTAAAGGCGCTGGGGGACCACCGTGGTGGTATTCCGGGCCGGAAACCTGGCGACGATGAAGGACGTGTGGCTGGGGGCATCGTCATTGTAGAGCTTGACCGTGTCGTGCGGCGTATTAAAAAGTCGAAGAACATACTTCAAGAGGAGGTACGACCTTCCGCATAAACCGCGCGGAGCAAACTGGCGACCGGCTGCGTTGAAAGGGCAGACCTCCCAACACATTTTCCGAGAGGTGTTACCGCATAACTATGGGTAGTCCCGTCACAATAAAATCATGCGCATTACTTTCGCACGTTGATTTTGTTATTGCTGCTCTTGCGCTGTTTGTATGCAAACAGACAACTTGCCTTGAGTCGTCGTGTACTCCAATCATTCTACTCTTTGATTATTGGCCCGCTTGTGAGGTTGCAACGTGACGTGGATTAAAAACAACAAAATGGACGCCACTTCAAACGCGCAGGAGGGATCGCGCACCCGGTTCGAGTTCCCTTCGGGCTATTTTTTTCCAGATACACTGTTTTTTCTCTCGTTTTTCTATAACGCTCGCACGCTCCAAATGGCCGAAAGCGTCCAATTTCAAGGAAAGCGTTTTTCATGATTGCGTTTGCGTTTAATATCATGTGGGATTGAATTATGGATGTCTTAAAAAAAATAGAGCGAGCAGTTATGAATTTGATGAAGGGCCTCGCGGAGTTGAAATATCGGTCTTATCTTTCCACTTTCTAGATGGGGATGAAATACGACCGTGGTTGCCCAAGGTCATTAAGAGAAAAAGCTTAGACTAACGGGAGTCTGCCGAAAGATATTTCACGGAGATTTTTTTTTAATTAATTTTATTTTCCCGAAGTCGGACTCACTGACCTTGGTTTCCGCTGTCAGCTGGGATTCTTTTTCTTAAACCCCAAGTCCTTAAATGGCCCGAGAGAATCTCTTGAGCGTCGCGACGATGAACAGCTGAATTAACGTCTGAGATTTCCATTAAAAGTGAAAAGTTTCCGTTCGGTTTTAAGCATCTTTGGGGCGGAAAGATAATCTGCTAAGTGACAGAATTAAATTTATTTCTGAGGTCAATTTAAGGCGCGCGGCGCGGCATTCGTTATACGTGTAGAGTGGGAAGGATATTAACATCTGTCGGATTACACTACATATATATTCCATAATTATTTGCTTGACCGAAGCGTATTCCACAAAGCGTAGTCAGCTTCAATCGTTTGAACAGTTTGGAATTAGATCAAGTGTAACGTAGAGCAGCTAGCATTTGTGAAAAGTTGTTATGGACTAGGTAGCGGTGTCACGACACTATTAAAAGAATTAGGATGGGAGCCACTTGGTGACCGTTGGCTTAAATAAAGGTCAAATATACTGCGTAAATTTGAGGTAGGTTACTTATCAGAGGATATTAAGGACATATTACATGCCCCCACTTAGAACTATGGTAAATCTGATCACGAATGCAAAATCCGGGAGATTTACTGTGTGTAGTAGTAAGGATAGATTTAAAATGTCGTTTTTTCCTCGAAACATTAGATATCATAATTGATATGACCGCAATAGTGTAGGAGATAATTAGAATTAGCGGTTTGTATATTTTGTCGATATCTTGCATGTTTCTTCCTGCGTGTTATTCTTTTTTAAACAGTTCTACAACGTGATTAATATCTACGTATCCTGTAATTAAATATTGTTGTATATAAATGCTTTCCTTCGAGTTTGATTAAGGTTTGCCGAGTGCATGAACAATCTAATATTTGTGTAGAGGTAACGTGATTGGGTTTTAGGTTTACTTGTAGTTTATGCTTCTTCCTGTGTGTTATTCTTTTTATTTGATAGACCCATCTTTTTAACAGTTCTACAGCATGATTTGAATGAACGAATCCTGTTATCAAATAATGTATTGTATGTAAGTATTTTCCTTCTTATTTGATTAATGTTTGTTGATGCATTAGCAAACTAATATTTGTGAGGAGATAACATGCTTTGATTTTACATGTGACTTGTTCTCTTTTACGGGTGGTGACCTAACACCTCCCGCTATACGCCCTTGCGGCAGCTTGCGAATTATTAGTTTGATGTAGATGAACAGTGCGTTAAATTTGATGAAGGAAATGAGTCAATGAAAATTACGTAGATGTTAAAGTTTTGGTGCTTACATACTGAGTTAAAACGCATACGAGGGTAAATCAATAAGTGACTGGCAAAATTGGATTCAATAGCTACCAAAGTAACTTCCTAATATTTATTTCACTTTGTTTGTTTGTTCACCCTGCACATTGAGACGCATATCCGCACACAAAATCTAGCCTTGCTCAGCAAAACACTCTATGAGTCGATGGCTCGTGTTATTTTAACTTCCATTGGTGAAGTCGCTGCGACACTGGTGTGCGGCATTGATATCGCCAATAGCCGCAATCGGAATGTGGGTCGAAGGCTTAAAAAGTGTATGGTCTGTCCATTGAAAGAAAAAGAATAAATTCGCTAGGTGGTTCTCTGAATATTGGACTCTGGTATCAACATCCTGACCCTTGGGGGTCATTGAGCATGTGGCACACGCTTTGGACATTTTCATCACATTCTGTTGCTGATGGATGTCCAGGGTATTTCTCATCGCCAGCCTCGTCTCTGCCCACCAAGAAAACCCTGTGAAGAGGCAGAAAAAACTATCACTCGGGACATTTTTCCATCTCCATAAGCATCCTTTACTTCTTTCATTGCAAATCACCCTACTGCATTAATCTGCATTGGTGGCAAAAAAGTCATTCTACTTATTTTTGGGAAAGGCCCTGTATTTATTGGCGTATTCCGTTTGTCAGTAAACATATTCAGACGCTGGAGTTGATATTGAACATTTCTTTTTGAAAAGTTATGTCAATGATTTTAATTTACTTCGTCATCCGAATTGAACGAAGTGGATTCAAATGGGAAATTATTTCTTAATGGGTTTCTTTCGAAGGATTATTAAGTCACCGTAAGTTTCACCTGTAATATTCTAACTTCATTTTTCGTTGAGTTCCGCTGAACCAATACGGATTCTATGGCCGTGAAAATATCTAGATTTTATTATATTCATTTCAATGGAATGCATGAAATATTATTTATGCCATTTCTTAATGATGTAAACAAACTATATTTATAATATTATTACCGTGGGATTTAATTTTATGGGCATCTTACTGATTTCAGACGGTTCCAAAGAGAGTCCCAAAAAATGATATTCACTTTCGCGATCCTCCGAAATATTGCAGCTCGACATACACAATTGTTACTACTGTATATTATGTCCCCTTTTCTAATCATACTTTGTACCTTACTAAATGCTATCCGATATTCCTTTTTTACTCCCACCTTCTAATGTTGCCCACCAAGTTCCTTTGCATTAAGCACACCTTTCCATCAATTCTTTCCTCCATCCATCAATTCTCCCAAAAGGATTCTTTCCCCCTCCATTGTGTTTAATACACACGTTTGCCTTGTGCTATTCCTCCCTCCATTGCTCCATCTCACCCTCATTGCATAACTCCCCTAACCATCCGATTCCCCTTTACTCAAAGGCCGAATTTCGGGACGTTCAATTAGTGTAACTTTTTAGTTGAACTGTTAATGAAAGGTATTCGTTTGGTGATTATGTTTTGAAGCTGATAAAAAATTTTAAAAAAACTTATTGACGTTCTCAAAGACACAGGAAGTCAAGGTAAAAATGAAATTATATAAGAAATAAACTAGAAGACGTGAGACTTATTTAATAAGAGTTTGACGGCTTCTTTGTGAAAGTTCTACGGAAAATGCTTATAGCTTTGTGAGTAGTTTATTATGAGGTAATTTGTCGAAGGCTTTTTTAAAAATCTGGAAAAACCACGTAGACTGGATAACTACTCTCTCCTGAACTAAGGATATCATATGCAGGGAGGGAAAGGATGGACTCCCTAGTTTCAAAAAGCTACTAAAGCAGGCGCAAATAAATTAACGGAGTGCGAGTAGTGGAATTAGCTGGAGGGGGTGATATTTTAATGGTTACCATGCAAAGGTCTGGTGAGTATCGAGGCTTTGTCGTAGAAACGTTCTTTGAGAACAATAATAGTGTGCTGGCGACGCAGAGGGCGCTGTGGTCTAGCGATGGACCACATTTTCACCTCTCCGGCTCAGTAAATAAGCAACATTGTCATTACTGGGAGACTGAAAACCTCGCAAACTTCAGCCAAGACCTCTTCATTGCCCCAAAGTGACAGTTTGGTGCACTGTGTCCTCCATAGACATTATCGGGCCTTACTTTCTTGAATCTTGAGAATTCAACTCTTACTGTGAACTCTCTGTGCTCTTGTGAGATACTGGAGGAATATTTACTCCCCAAAATGGAAGAGTGTGGTGAGGAATATTGCAAGGAAGCCTTTTGGTTTCAAGAGGATGGCGCCACGGCTCAAATCGCCCGTCGTTCATTCCAAATCCTGCAAGAACAATTTCCCGGCCGCCTGGTCTCCTTACGAGAGAATGTTCCGTGGCCCCCTCGCACCCCGGACTCTAGCCCATGTGATTACTTTTTTCTGGCATATCTCAAAGCTAAGGTTTGCAAAGTTCGACCAAGGACCTTGGAAGCTCCAAAGGAGGCATTTACAGATGTCTTCGCTTGAATAACGAAGATATGCTTAAAAGGGTTTTCGAAATTTTTTCAAATGATTGCTATTGTGCATTGCTTACACAGGACGTCACCTTTTTGAGATAATTTTCAAAACCTAATGAACAAAAAATTAAATCGGATTTGGTTTTCAGAAAAAAACGCAATTTTTAGATTATTTAGGTTGGTATTTTCCAATTTACCCGTCAAATCAGGGAGTACATCCTGATCCACCCATACATTAAGAGTAAACTTCGCCGCAGCCTGCGGGCGGGGGTGCTCATTTCTCGTCATCGACGACTGATTAGTGACATTTTCGTTTTAAGTGATCAGGTGTTGTCATTCTCATAGGTAATTTTTCGGTTTTAAAGTTGATATCCTGAAATTAACTCATTTTCAATTTATTTCTATCACCTTTTTTCGTAACGAATTTGCTTGTTAGTGATCTTGATTTATTTACATTTTACGAGGTTGGTCTGAAAAGTTCCAACCTCAGAAATTTTTTTGAAAATTTCAGAAAAATGTCTTGTATCTTTATTTGGTCGGAAACTTTTCAGACCACCCTCGTTGTTAGAAGCTGAATAGCCATGATTTTGACGTATGAGCGATTACATCAATCATCAATACCGTAAAAAATTACGAAAAGTTTCGATTGCTGAAATTCGATTTAAAACAATTGGTATTTTTAAAAATATTTGAGAAATTTGTTTGCATGTACTGTGTATAAACCCATCGAATAGCTATTTGTGTGTCGTTTCAAGAGTTCTCGCAAGTCATTCTTTTTAGCCCAAGGTAGGTCGTTACTCTGATAATTCTTGTTATGCCATCATTTCTTTCTTGGCCTTCCTTTTTTTTCTAATCTTTCCCCGTCCATTATTATATCAAGGAAATTTTAATCTCTGAGAACATGCCCGACAAAATCAATTCCTTTTCTCCATTTATTTTATTTAATTCTTTTCCTCTTTACTTTTTCGCAATTCTTCTTCTCTGTTTTTCTTGTCCGTCCAACTTGTTCTTGTAGTAATCCTTATCCAAATCCACATTTTTCCTTTGCTTCCAACCGAGCCTTTCCCCTCTTTCGCAATGTCCAATTTTCACATCCATTCAATAGTGAACTCCAAATGAACGATTTTGCGAAGGATTTTCTGCTTTCCAATTTTAGCTTTCTGTTTCCCAAAAGATTATTTTTACTTTCAAATACCTTCTTCGTCAAGGCTATTCTTCTATTCACTGCAGCGGTGCATCTATATTCTCCTGTAATTACACTCCCAAGGTAGCTTCTACTTGGCTGGTCATTGATTCCCCAATCGTTAAATATGCAGGGGGTTCCGTCCTCTTTCTATAAAATATCATAGCTTCGGTTTCTTTACATTTATTTTCAGTTTCGATTGTTTTGTTAAAGATTTTGGGAAGTAAATCGTCTGACGCGCGATATTTTTGCGTTACTTTTAAAATATACTGATTGAAATAGGAATCAGAAGTAATATATTTAACTCTCAGAAGGTGGATCAATTTCTAGAAGTCGTCAGGTGTCACTGATGAACGATGTTTTCTATTATTTTTCAAACAATTTCAAATCACGAGTCAAATTTACGCGGAATCTTCGTGATATACCGAATATTATTATATATTCACTTGGTATTAATTAACGTTTCCCTTCCTTGGACCTATGAATTATCATTCCGTCTATCTAAATATAAGATTATTTTGTAAATATTGGTATTTTTATATGGGTGCAACCTATTGTCCGTGGCTGCATTAACACGAGATATCCATGAGAATATTTAAAAGAGTTATTTCCCCTTGAATTTGGGGCTGTGGAACTAAATACATGCCAACACTGACACGTATTTACGTTTTTAATTGTGGTCGGACGATGGCGATTGGATGAAAAATAAGGGACAATCTATTTTAAGAGTATTTTTCGGAAAGTTCAGGAAGTTTTCGGGAACATTAATGTGGCGGGGGGTAATTGATTTAAAGATGCCTTTTGTTGATAGAATTTGCAGGAGAGGGTCAAATTCTTTCGTTTCTGTGTTGTCGGGAAAGAAATCGGTAATCAAAATGTTTAAAGAATGTATTCTTTTCGATAGTGGTGAATGATTTGCTCATAGAGAGGAAGATATTCTCTATATGTTAATTCCGTGGGTAACTTCATATTCTTGGGGTGTAGTTAAAACTAGTCACCGGATGATTCTTCAAGGACTATCCAATAGGATTGCATATTCGGTGGACATATACGTGTACCATAAATGGAATTATTTTCCCAACAATTTATCCTATCTTTTCTTTCATTTTCTCAATCTCCGACTACGCGGTCGAATTTTTCGAAATAGTCTTCTACTTCGGGTTTAATAAATTCAACGGACCCTTCTGGGTCAAACCAAGGAATGTCCGGGTGCATGCGATCCGAGTGAAAAAGGCTTCTTACGGGAAATTGAGAAGGCTCAACGTCGGGGTATCGTTAAAAACTCTTACGATGAAACCAAAAGCATCACTGAAATGCTTATGGGAATGGGAGGAGTGAATCATTATTAGAAGAAAGACGATTCAATGCTAGGGTGCACTTGCTAAATAAATTCAGATCCGTATGTTTCAGCACCGAGGTCTCGCAAATAAATTCGCACACCAACGTACATTGGTTGCTTGGGTCTTGTACATAAAATTCGGGAAAAAGATGCCGGAACTAGCAGACTTACGGGCTCCTTCTTCCCATGGACAATACGGGATAGCAACTACAGGGTTATAGATGGCAGAAATTCCACTTGCCACCCTCAGCGTCCAGGGAATAATTAGCTCTACTCAATGGCATGCACTTTCACTGCCATTGTGTTTTTCATTGCCAAAACCTTTTCTTTCCGCATGACCGCATCGTAATGCTATTAAATAATGTAGTGCTCTTTACATTATTGTTTGCTCTACTTTGTCTGTACATTATTTTTCCCTTCCATCTCTCGTATTTCTCTGTGGGGGGTGACCCGCCCGCTACCTGCAGCTTTGGGTCACATTCCCTACCTCCCTGTGTCCTCGGGGGAGGAGAGCGTTGTATGTCGCATTTCTATGTGGCAGTGGAATATTGCTTCTTACTGGTCAAGCTCTAGCTTCCACGTCATTGGATAAATTTTTAACTTCACCATAAGGGGCATTGCTTGTTAGTTGATAATACATCTATAGTATTTGCATGCGTATAAGATGAAAGGATTTTTGCATGAATGTATACAACACTGTTGGTGTAGGTTGGCATGGATGAGTTCATTTTGTATGTGGCGATTTTGTTCCCTTTTACGACTATTGACCGAGCAACGCCCGCCACACGCCCTTACGGTGGCTTGCGGGGTATTATATAAATAGATACGTAGATGTCTATTTCAACTGCGGCCAGCAGACCTGTACTGGATGTCATATTCCTTGTTCATCTCATACCGTCGTTCAGCGTTTCCGATACGCTGATCCCAGGAATAATCCCTTTATAATTTACTAAACCTCCCCAGATTCGAAAAAAAACCCCAAGAGAATGACCAAAATCAGGGACCAGAAAACAAGGCTGCGGATGATAAATATGAGGTGAAATCCACATGACCTTTTAATTGCATGATATTTCACAAGAGAAAGTAACGGGGCAGTAGATGTCATCGTTTGGATTTCAAGAAAGATTTGGATTACATCTCCCTCGCTGAATTGACGAATAAGGCGAGCACGAGCTTAGAATAAATGAGATGATGATCACCTGGATCCACGGCTTTCTCTTCAGCCGCCAACAAAAGGATAGTCACAGTCGGCTTGAGCTCCAAACACGCACTTATAATTTCTATCGTCACACAGGGTAGCGAATTAGGTCCTTGTTGTTTTTCGTGTCCATACGAGATTTCAATACAAAAACTAAAAATTCCAAAAAAAAACGATTTTCGTCGGCCATATCACAAAAAAGTTCTTCCATGCAACAGTATTCAATGACGGGCTACGTACATTGAAATCATGCTGTATAAATGTATAAACAGCTAAAAAACTCCCTCCTCTTTTCACAAGGAGGAGGGAGTTGATGACAGGGACGTTGAGTAAGGATATTAAGCAAAGACTCGTAAAAACTTTGATACGGAGCGTAGCTATGTGTGGCGCAGAAACGTGGTCAATGAAGCAGGATGACAGACGTAGACTGGAGGCTTTTGAAATGTGGGTTTGGAGAAGGATAGAGAATATGAAATGGACCGAGAGGAAAAAAATTTAGGAAGTACTTGGTATGGTGGGCGAAGAGAGGGGATTGTTGGGAGAAATCCTATGGAGACAGGAAAAATGGATGAACGGCGTATTGATCGCCAGTGGGATGAGGAATAATGTATTACAGGGAAAATGATAGACAAACGAGGAAAGGGAAGGAACAGGATAGGGATGTTGGACGGGATGAAGGGAGGAAGAAAGTACTCAGAGGTGAAGAGGGACCTGATTTAGAGTAGGATACTGGATTTTGTCACAAAATATTTATTTGGTGTGTCCATCCAAAAACCTACCTTAACTGGTAGATTACCTAATAAATAAATAAATAAATAAATAAATAAATAAATAAATAAATAAATAAATATATATATATATATATACTCATATATACAGAAACAGATATAAGGAAAAGGGAGAAGAACACATATAAAAGACGAACACAATAAAGGTGGGGAAGGCGGAATCGAACGGATCACAAGAGTAAAAATATTTCCTTGACCTTGTCCCGGTCAAGGAAATGTTTTTACTCTTGTGATCCGTTCGATTCCGCCTTCCCCACCTTTATTGTGTTCGTCTTTTATATGTGTTCCTATCCCTTTTCCTTATATCTGTTTCTGTATATATGAGTATTTATTAGCCGTTTGGCGGGATTTCGTGTTTTGTTTCTGTATATATGAGTATTTATTCGCCGTTTGGCGGGATTTCGTGTTTGAATGTATATATATATATATATATATATATATATATATATATATATATATATATATATATATATATATATTATTTGTTTATTTATTTATATATTTATATATATATATAAACCATAAACACAGTAATCAATCCTAGGGTCGGTTTGGTAGGTGATAGTATAGTTCACCCAGTACCAAGCCCGACGGCATGTGAAATTCATACATCAGGGCAGGGGGGCCAGTTCCTTTCCCTGTGCCGGTTATGGTTTCTCAGGAAGATCTGGTACCCGAAAAATCACAAAGATTGAGTGGAGCTGCAGGTGCCCAGAGTGCCTTGCCCGGGAATTTAACTTGGGACCGGTCAGCAGTCCAACGCTCTATCCACTGGACCACCGCGACCCACATATATAAATATATATATATATATATATATATATATATATATATATATATATATATATATATATATATATATACAGGGTTCGTCCGGAAAATAAGTGTACTGATTTTTCCCGCCGCTCCAGGCGCGCCCAGCACCGCTCTGACGGGATGCGATTGGAGGGGGGTATGTTGGAAAGCGACGCTGAAAAAGGCAGTCGGCTCTGAGCTGTGGTGTAGTGAGGAGCTCTGTTAACGAGAACCTCCACGCTCGACCCACGTCACGGAACGCGATGCCGAAGTTTTTGGAGCAGCATTATTCCATCAAATTTGCGGTAAAGCTTGGGAAATCGTCTACCGAAACTGTCGGTATGATTAACCAGGCTTACGGGGAGTCAGCCATGTCCAGAAACATGATCTTTCGGTGGCACAAGATGTTCGTGGAGGGCAGAGAAGAGGTCGACGACGAACCACGGCCTGGACGCCCATCAACGACACTCACCGACGAAAATGTGCGAAAAGTTCGCGATGTACTGAACTCTGATCGTCGTCTTAGTGTTTGGATGATAGCAGAGCAGTGTAATGTGCCAAAAACAATAGTGCACGAGATTATTAGGGAGCTATTACAGATGCGAAAAATTTGTTCAAAGTTGGTGCCGAAAGTGCTCAGTGATGATCAAAGACTCAATCGTTTGGAAATCGCGACACAACTTGCAGATCACTGCAAAAATGATCCTTATTTTCTAGATAACGTTGTTTCGGGTGACGAGACGTGGATCTTTGAGTACGACCCGGAGTCGAAGAGACAAAGTGCGGGGTGGCACACCCCATCATCACCCCGTCAAAAGAAAGCTCGCATGAGTAAATCTCGGATCAAGGCGATGCTCATTGTCTTTTTTGACAAAAGGGGAGTCGTCCACTACGAATTTGTACCTGAACGACAAACTGTAAATGCTGTATTTTACGTCCATGTGCTCGACAGGCTTCGAAAACGAGTCGCCCGCGTCCGGCTAGCGATCAAAAACATCTGGCGGCTACATCACGACAATGCGCCGTCTCACACCGCGCTAGTCGTGTCGGACTTCTTGGCCAAGCACGGCGTGGCAACGCTGCCGCACCCGCCCTACAGCCCGGACTTGGCACCACCGGACTTCTCTCTGTTCCCGAAGATAAAGAGGAGTTTGAAAGGAACGCGATACGGGACTTTGGACGCCGTCAAAGAGGCCGTGACGACGTGTCTTCGAGAGGTTCCCGATGATGCCTTCGCGGGAGCGTTCCAGGAATGGGAACGCCGCTGGAACAAGTGTATCGACTCACAAGGGTCCTATTTTGAGGAATATTAGCTTAAGATATGTAAAAGTGTGATACATTTTTTTTCCTGAGCTCAGTACACTTATTTTCCGGACGAACCCTGTATATATATATATATATATATATATATATATATATATATATATATATATATATATATATACTCATATATACAGAAACATATATAAGGAAAAAGGATTTCCTTATATATGTTTCTGTATATATGAGTATTTATTCGCCGTTTGGCGGGATTTCGTGTTTGAATGTATATATATATATATATATATATATATATATATATATATATATATATATATCGCGCTAGGTTTCCACAGTCTGCGGAAAATTACATACTCATTTCCTGCATACAAGTTTAAAAACGTTTTTTTCATGACGTATTTTCGTATTAACCGATGCGATCCCCTGACTATAGGATCCGCATTTCAAAGCTACGATTTTTTTTGCTTTCACTACGTTTCCATCTCGCGAGATTGCCTCCACGAGAGCGTAGGGAAGGGGGGGTTAGGTAACCAAGCATAATTAAGGTGTTTAATTAATGATTTCTGTACAGTTTGATTTGCACGAACTCCGAATTACTATACGTGTTATTTACCGTTGTTGTTTTACCGATTGCGTGAAGGGAATAGGAACAGATCAATTGTGCTGCTAAGCAGTTACTTTCGATTATCTTCGTCGCTTGCCAGGGGCCTTCTAGTGGCAACGAAACCTGCCCATAATTTACATTTCACATGATGATTTTGGTTGGTCGCGGTAGTCCAGTGGGTAGAGCGTTGGATTCCTGACTGGCGGGTCCCGGGTTCGAATCCCGGGCACTGGGCAAGCTAAATTGATTTTTCGGGTACCAGGTCATCCTAGGAAACCATAACCGGCACAGGGAAAGGAACTGGCCCCCCTACCCTGATATGTGAATTTCACACGCCGTATAGGGATTTTTACTGGATGATCTCTACCATCACCTACTAAAACGACCTTCGGGTTGATTACTGTGTTTATGGTTTTTTTATGGTTTTGATAGATTCATGGTGCGGTTATCACTTTTTGAAGAAATTGTGAACATAATTGTAGCGTCGAGGAACGCCCTTTTTGTTACCAAGAAATATCCGGAATCCGGTGCCGCGACAAAGTTCAAGGCATCCCTGAACCATGTCCTCTCTCGGCGCCCGGCATACTGCGACCACTCGAAAATACATCTACATAGTACCCCGCAAGCCGACGCAAAGGTGAATGGCGGGGGATGTTAGGTCAACAATCATGCATGCACCATCCAAATTGTCACCTCTGAGCAGATATCAGTATCATCGTGCACTGAAGCAAAGTTAATCACACGAAAGGAAGTACTTATATGCAACAAAGTTCAATAAGAGGATACGTATATTCAAATCATTCTGCTGAGCTGTTAGAGGGATGGGCCTATTTCAATAAAAATAATAACATGGCGGAAGAAACATGCAAGATATCGACAAATATACATACACTACCAATTGTAATTATTGCTGCCATGTCTATTATTATCTCTAATGGCTCGAGGATAAAGGGACACTTTCAATCTATCCGTTCTACAATGTATCTCTCTGATTTAACACTTCCTTTTAGAACCTATTTACACTTTCCATCCGTCTTTTTCCCTCACTTCTCTCCTAACGTGAGTCCGAAAGGTCTCGTGTGGAAGGTCACGGTCATCGGAGCGCCACGGCCCATATTCGGTCGAGGGATTTCACGATCAGCAGTGGAATCTGTCGGCCCAACCCAAGGGTGACCGCAATAGATTGGTTGAAATTCGGTGAACGAAAGAAGACACGTCTCTACGAAAGTGTATTATTGATGCAGGGGGGTGGGGGGGGGGGAGTATTTTGAAGAATTTTAAGCATTTGTACAAGCACGTTTATCAGTAAATATTTTTTCCTAGGTATATAAATGAAATCATAAAGCTAACAGTTTCAGGCTTAACTTTGTGGAATTCTTTCATGGTGAGGGTGAAAGAAAGAGTAAAAAACAACTATGCACTTCCACACACATTTAATACAACACGACCCTGGTTTCGATGCTGCCCATCATCTTCACCTCTTGTACCTGATGATGACGCCCAGCATCGAAACCATGGTCGCGTTGTATTAAAAGTGTGTGGAAGTGCAAAGTTGTTTTTTTCTCTTTCTTTCACCCTCACCAAATGAAATCATGCGCATTACATTCGTAATGGACCATGTATGTAACAAAGGATTGCGTGAACAGCTGCTCCAAAACCGATCCGAGGGTGGATAAGAAATGATTGCGATGACGTGGATCGAGGATCGTGGAAAACACTCACCCGAGTTGCAATGCGTTTCAGCCGTTTCATAATTCACTTTTAATTGCGCGATTGAGGGTCGATTGCAAATCGAGTGTGAGTGCGCAGCTTAGACTCGAATGTATCCATTCCTCTCACTTCCTTGTCTTTAGGAAGAGTGCAGAATTAGGATTTATCCATTACTTATTAGTTCAATCACCCTATGGAAGTTCTTCAATCTGCAGATGATGATGATAGTTGTCGGGTCATTTGCTTTGTTAACTTTCCATGATTATGGTCCATAATGTCTTGGGCACACGTTGCCATATAATTGCCATTTTCGCCATGGAATTACAAAATTTTCGTTCAGAATATACCATCTACTAATTCTTTTCAACCTGTTAGCGCACTCGAAAATTATCTACAAAGGCTCTTCGTTCCTACATACAGGATCCTTCCCAAAAAATACGTGGAATAAATCTGAGGCAAACATTTATTGCATGTCAAAGTACAAATTGGTAAAATTCTTAATTAAGAGCAACGTTATGTATTGACACCCCAGGTGCTCATCTGCTGACACCCTGACACTTGGGGGTCAATCACGCAATCAAGCATGTGTATTATTCTTTTTACATTTTCTTCAAACCCTGTTGTTGGCGGATGTCCAGGGTATTCTTCATCGTCCACCTCCTCTCCACTCTCCCAGAACATCCCGAGCTGAAGCAGAAAACCATCACTTGGGACGTTTCTCCACCTCCATAAGCATCCTCAACCATTGTCTCAGAATCCAATTTTCCGAGATTAACACAAAATGTTTCCGCATATAATTTCTCCATGGAATGTGGCGACGTGAATTCGTGACGCGACCCTCGAACAGGGGTTCACTCTAGCACTAATCCAGACTGCAGCAGACTGTGACGGCCCGCAGACGACCGTCGCGGGTCGTGTTGCTTTCCCAAGACCTCTCACCAAATTTCCCGCCACAAATCGTCCCAATCCAAGTCGTCCACTTCCCCTGGGGAAAAGTCGTTTATTTACTTTTTGGGACTGACCCTGTGTATGGTTCCCATGGTCACGCCTTCCATCACTTGATCACCTTTTCATGAATAGTTGGTTTTTCTTCAGTCATAATCCACAGCTACACTCCTTGTAGATTTCAATAGAGTATCTTGCCGCAAAACGAGTCCAGTTGGTTCTAGTTATAATTCGACCATGGCTTTCAATTTCTTTCTCTCCAAAGATACTCTCGATTGGCCAAAATCCCTGATCATTCAATTTTTGCCATAATTTGGCAGCATCAATTACCATCAAAACCAGTAGAACCTGTAGTAAAAGAATAATTATTAGCCCTAAGAAAATGCATGAAGATTAAGAAAAAACTCCACCGTAAAAGAGGGATGGGTGGAGGTTATTTAGAATATAGGTACTACGATTGAAATGATTTGGAGAACAAGGACATTATCAGACAAGATAAAAGATATTGAAAAATTGAGAAAGAAGTTACTACGCCTCAAAAAAGAGATAAAATGTATTACGGGTGATATGAGGTAAAATAGAAAGAAATTGTAGCTAGTTATAGGGTAGTTTATTTCAGAAGATAGGTTGGTCAGTGTTAGACACCAGGAGGCCTGAACAAATAATCAAAAAGAGTACTGAATATCCAACGACAGACAAGCAATTGAACGTTAATCGTATTGTAAGAGCATATTCAGTAAATACATGCTGACAATGACCGAAGGGAAGAAGAGATTATAATCAAGTTGCTGAAATAATTGGGAAGTCCTAACGCGTAATCGCCAATGGGAAATGACAGGCGACGAGAAATAGGAGAGAGATATGGAGAACTACGTAGTAATACAATTACCATGGAAACATGAGGTAGATATTCAACAAGGAATTATGCATTTTACTCTCATATCTCAGTATTTATGATACCTAATTAAGTCGTTAGTGTTAATCCAAGAGGATTGTTTAATGAATTGTGATCGCAAATATTTATTCATTTAATTAATTGGGCAAACATTTAATTATTTTCCAAAACAAAATATGATGCGCAAAGTTTTCAGGGTATTTTTTTCATAAATTTGAATCCTACATTGCGTCAGCGTCCAACGGATAGTAAGGGTATATTATTATTTAAGGCTAAGGGAGTTCTGGGAAATTTAAAATCAAGGACTTTCAAATTGGTCGGCGCTTATAAATAAATTTAGACTAGACAACATTAAGGGATGGACCACATGATGAAAAGAGTAAAAAGATAATATTGATGAATTTATAGATAGGAAAAATTAGACGCGCGATGAAAGGTGTATGAATTGACATAAGTAATCAAAAATAGGCAAAATAATCAGGTTTAAAATACGAATGGGTGGAGGTTAGAATATAAAAACGGAATGAAAAATTGAAGATACGTGTCAAGGATGATATTAATTCATGGCGTAGACATAATTAGGTGATGAGGACGTAGGTGCCTTCAGTCTAACAGTACTAGATTAAGAAATAAGAGACTCACTGCGGTAATGTAAGGGTATATGATAATATTGATAATATTTGCTCAAAAAAGTTAAAGTCCTCAGTCAAAATGGGGTTTCAAAATGTGGGTCAAACGGGTGAGTTTCTTGCACATTATTTCTTCATTTATGCTAGAGCTGCAAAGAAATTAGATTTGAGCATCCAAACCTACCTTAATCGGTAGATTACTTAGTAATAAATTTTTTTATAAAGACAAGTCAGCAGATAAGAAGAACCTTGAGGAAAATTATCAAGAGAAGATGGCTGCGTAGATTTTCGCGGCGGTGGCTTGAAGAATTCTGCATGTCCGGGTTTTCACCGCGTTGTTGTTTGAAGCCGACAACAGTTTCGCCGAAGTTTCATCCGGCGTCTTCAGGTCGAAGATCTGAAGACGCCGACTCTTCGACCTGAAGACGCCGGATGAAACTTCGGCGAAACTGTTGTCGGCTTCAAACAACAACGCGGTGAAAACCCGGACATGCAGAATTCTATCAAGAGAAGAGTTATGAACATTATAGCGTGAAACCTAGTTCTCTATTTTCGTGAACTTGGTCGTAGAGACAAGAGGTATTGCACAAATGTATTTGACGGGTAGACGAGGAGAAAGTGAAATGAAAAGAAAAATATCGATTCTGTAAATATTTTAGGAGTGAGGAATTGGCTGTTGAGATCAAATCAAAAGAAAGCAGGGTAAATGGGTTCAGAATTGAGATTGTTTCCGGCGACGAAATGCCAAAGCCTGATGAAGGGGATCATAATGTATAAGTGGTGTTTAAGCGGGAGGGAAATACAAGGCTTGTTTAAGGGACAGATGGTAGGAAATAGGCATCGTCGAAGGAATTTTTTTTGTAGTAATGATATTATGTCATTTGACGGGGCTTAGAAATGTAATAGTTGCCGTCCTTGTGCCCATAAAAATATAACCTTGACGTGTAGATGACCGTTAGTTATTAAAAAATATGATAAACATTTAATGAAGTAAGATTCATTTTCTATAACTCTGCAAACACTGGTTATTAAGCAAATGCATCAAGTTGTAGATGAAACTGGTCTCTTGAAAACTGTCAGAATGATATTTACGGAGATAATAAAAATAACATAAATTAAATAATCATTTTATTTGTAAAACATTCATTAAACATAAAATTTACATTTCAATGTACAACACATTACATTTACAAATTCATTTCCATAATATTTCATTGTCACATAATACCTTTAAACTAATTCAACCAATTTTACATTGTAAAAACGGTTTATTAAAAATCATATTTATATCGGGCGATAAGGATGAAGCAATATCGATATTATCGTATTTATCAATTGTATCGTATAAATGACTGAAATCATGTAATGAATAAACTTATGAGGATGAAAGAAAGAGAATGAATGTTTTATGAACTTTCTAACATTTTCGAGCATATTTAAGTACTTTCTTTCAGGCGATTAATGTATGTCGAGTGCATGAACAAACTAATGTTTATTCAGAGGTAACATTATTTAGTTTTCCATGAGATTTTATTCTCTTTTACGGGTGGTGACCTAACACCCCCCGCCACTCGCCCTTGCGGCGGCTTGAGGGGTAATGTGTACACGTAGATCAGTGGTAACAATATAATCATGCTTAGGAAAATATATCCAAACATTTAAGCTGTGATCAAGTTGTGTCTAAGCACAGACATTTAGTTCAATAGATGTGCAAATGCCAATGGTGAATATGAAATAATGGTTATATATACATATTTCATGCAAAATTGGTGATTTATTACAATGAAGTGATAAAGTCTTTTAGTTTTTTTCACAACTGAGAACATCGTAACAGAACACATTCGAGAATTCAGCTGATAACTTTTAAAAGCCTTGAGTGACTGTATTTACTGCATCGTCACCACATACAGTGCTCTGGAAAAATTCATGTGAAGTAATTGCCTTTTACTGAATTCATTTTCTCGTATGTTTCTCTACAAATGCTTTCGTCTGGGCAGCATTCCTAAAGGCAGTCTAGTTTTAGTCACATATAGAGTAGTTGACTCATTGACAGAGATATAGCGGAGTAAGGAAACGAAGTATCCTGTCTACAGTCCATTATCAAATATCTTTGTCATTTTCGGTCTCCTTTGATCTCGTTACATTCCTTGTCATTGGTCTAGGAGGGCCTGGATGCAGATCTGTATTCCAACTTGACCAGGGAGAGGAGAAAGGCCATTGAAGTGATAGTCCTGGTTTTGAATCTGGGTGATGCCTCTTGACACTCCAAGACCAAGTATCAGTATTTCATAGAGCCATGGCAGGAGCAAAGATAGAAACTGGCACCTCAATCCTAAATGTATGAATTTCACACATCAACAAGAAGCAGTGAGAATCCTGTGATCTCTATAGTCAACGATCGGCTGGATTGCATTTACAGTTGTGATCACTAAACAATTTCAAAGCGTATTGAGATGAAAGGAAGGATTTGTCAAATCGGATAACATTTTTTCTTAATATCGGATTACGTTTGCTTTTTGTTCTATCATTTCACTCACCATGAGATTTTGAGCGTCTACTGTAGAATTTGAGAGGCTTCACCGAGGAAAAATGATTGGAACGAAAGATTGTTCCAGGACTGAAATTCCGTCAAAGCCGTGATGCAATACGGCATGATTAAACAACAAAAAATCCATTAGATGTGCCCATAAAAAATTGAGTAGCTTCAGGCGTGATGTGGTGGAAGTCGAACATAATGAATATCTGATCGTAGCACTTTTCCACTTGACAATCAAGTGGAAAAGTGCTTCGATCAGTTATTCAGATCTGGCCATGTTTCATGAATGATGAGTGACTCACAGTGGCAAATCAAAAGAAACGAAATTAGATATAATATCACCGACACAGGAAGCCTTAAAGTGTGGCAGCATTCGTCAGTGCCGCAATTTTGGCCTTCAAGCACTTTGATACTTTTAGTTCATGACTCGGCTTTGTTTTAAACGGCGTTATAACATCCTCCATTATTTTTCGATTTTGGATTTTTAGCTTTGAAAAGCAAACAAGCAAGACTCGCTTGTTCACGTGTTAATTTTTGGCTTCTGACTTCCCGGCGACTGCCTCGAACGACTGACGTTTAGCCTCTCGTTACTTGACCTCCGAACGGCTGATCTCCGAAGACTTGACCTCTTACTGCTCGGAATACCACCGGGTGACCTCATGCTGCCCTCTTGCCTACTTCTGTACGCGCTGACCGGAATTGGCCTCAAGGGTTGAGGGCTGGCCGTTGAACTCGCTCCTGGAGGAAGGACGGTGACCTGGAAAGACTTCGTCTCGGCCACCGCGGCGCCTTCTGAGCTCCTCTTGGTCTGCAGCGACTGCTTGGGGAAGGAGTCCAGGAGGGCTCGCACAAGGTCCGATCCGTCTTCGCCGGGCGGCGTTGTCTGCAATCGCTGGTTTCGCGGGACCAGTCGCTCCCTCTTGGCTTTGCCGTCACCATCCCATGGCGATGCCTCACCCAAGTACTCGACCTCGGCGTGGTACCCCGAGAGGTCCACCCAGTACCTCACAGTCTGCAAACGGCCGTCTGAGAGCTGCTGGAAGTATGTTCCCCAGGTCCGGGATCCGTCGCGGGCCTCTTTGTGGCCGAAGCCATTGCCCTCACCGCCCGTCCTTCTCGGCTGACCGACTTCGTACACGAACTCGTAGATGGGATGACCCTGCTGGCGAGAGACATATCAGGGTGGAAGGTGACCTGGACATACGCACGATGCCAATATTATTGACACGTAATAAAATAAATCAGGGAGGAAAAACTCGACCGACCACCGACACCACCCTTTGGTGGCAGATCTGACCCATTATTGTGATCACCCTAAACACGGAAAATGAGGTTCGCACGTTTGCGGAGATACGGAACGGAAATATTGGAAAGGAGCATTCCTACGACCAACAGGGATTACTCTATTATCGGCTGTGATTGCTGCATAGAAGCAAATTCAGAATTTGTTGAAATATTGAGTATATATATATATCTATAGATATAAAGGAGAGTGTTTGTTTGTATGTATGTAATTTGTTTACTTTTTTGCTGTCATAGAAACAGCATTTTTCCAACTATGCCAGCAGGATACTTTTGCAAGAACACTATTGTATTCAGAATTGCCGAGATATTATACGTGGAATACATCAAGGAAAGTCTTTTGTAGAAGAAAAATGGGCAACTTTGATCCTGAGAATAATATTTATTCATGTGACGCATTGGGCCGAGTCTACACAGTCCATCCTAACAACGCCGAATGTTATTTTTTAAGAATGCTTCTACATACCATTAGAGGACCTCGCTCATTTGCAGAATTAAGAACGGTAAATGGAGAAATATGTGAGACATTCAGAGAAGCTTGCCAGAATTTAAGGTTGCTAGAAGGAGATCAACACTGGGATGACTCATTGCGAGAGGCCAGTTTGATTTCTCTTCCAGGACAAATCCGAATTTTGTTTGCCATCATAATAACCTCCTGTAATCCATCTAACCCAAAAACAATATGGGAAAAATGTAAAGAATCAATGAGTGAGGATATACTGGCTAAAGTTCGAAGTGAAAATCCTACATTGGACATTACGTTTAACTCCGACATTTTTAATAAAACTTTGATTATTTTGGAGGAAAAGTGTATCACCATGGTTAACAAGACTTTAGTGGAAGTCGGTCTTTTTGCACCTGTACAAGATCAACAGGGTGTATTTTATCCAGAATATATACGTGAAACTAGCTACAATGTCTTAGACTTAGAAGCATACATCGCGGATAAAAAGCCACTTCTTAATGAAGATCAGAAATTCGCGTACGAAACAATAATGGATCAAGTAGATAAACAAGAAGGAGGTATCATTTTTCTTGATGCTGCTGGTGGCATGGGAAAAACATTTTTAATTATTTTAGTTCTCGCTGAAATCAGGGTTCATGGAGAAATTGCTCTAGCCGTTGCATCTTCAGGTATTGCAGCGACATAAATGGAAGGAGGAAGAACAGCCCACTCTGCCCTTAAGTTGCCACTTAATATTTCCCGACAAGAAAATCCCACATGTCATATAAATAAAACAAGCGGCCAGGGACAAGTTCTTATAGAAAGTAAATTGATAGTATCGGATGAGTGTACGATGGCCCATAAAAAATCTCTTGAGGCCCTCAACGCAACACTTCAAGATCTTAGAGGAAACTGCAGTTTAATGGGAGGAGCTCTGGTACTCCTGTGTGGAGACTTCCATCAAACTCTTCCGGTCATTCCAAAATCGACTCCAGCCGATGAAATTTATGCCTGTTTAAAACATTCTGTTCTATGGAATCATATCCAAGAAATTAGCCTTAAACAAAACATGCGAATCCTCTTAAGAGATGGGAATGTTCAAAATTTTGCAAATAAACTTTTGGAGATTGGAGAATATAGATTAGTTATTGAAGCATCTGGTATGATAAAATTGTCATCAGATTTATGTGTATCGGTGACAACTGTCCGCGATATGATACAAGCAGTCTATCCTAACGTTAATCAAAATTGTAAAAATTTAGAATGGTTGCGAGAAAGAGCCATTCTTGCTCCTAAGAACGATGATGTTAATGAAATTAACAAGGAGATACTAGCCATGCTGCCAGGAGACGTGATTGAATATAAATCGGTTGATACAGTAGTGGATGCTGACGAAGCCGTCAATTATCCAACGGAATTCCTAAATTCACTTGATCCAGCTGGATTGCCACAACATCGCCCTGTACTTAAAGTAGGATCTCCAATCATTTTATTGCGAAATTTAGATCCACCAAAACTCTGCAATGGGACACGATTGTGTGCGACAAAATTAATGAAAAATATAATCCGGGCAGTCATTTTAACTGGAAAAGGAAAAGGCGAAATAATTTTTATTCTACGGATACCTCTAATCCCAACTGATCTTCCCTTCAACTTTAAAAGATTACAGTTTCCAGTCCGGGTAGCTTTTTCAATTACCATTAATAAATCACAGGGACAGTCTTTAAAGTTTTGTGGTGTTGATCTAAGATCGCCATGTTTTAACCACGGGCAACTTTATGTTGCTTGCTCCAGAGTAGGTTTGCCTAAAAATTTATATATTCTTTCTCCTGGATATGAAACAAAAAATGTAGTTTATAAACAGCTGTTAAATAAAAAAGATTCTTAAATTTGTATGAAGTAGTGTGTTATTGTACTTTATAATTTGTTGTTTTTATTTATGTAGTATATTTATATTATTGTTTCTCCCTAACCCGTGCAAAGGCGGGTATTCAGCTAGTATATATATATATATATATATATATATATATATATATATATATACATATATACTGCCAATTCTAATGATATCCAACGCGAATGGTGCATGTCTATTATGATCTCTAATGGTACGAGGAAAAAACGATATTTTAAATCTGTTCAGAAATGAAACTCCCTGATTTTACGCTGTTGATCTAATCTAGTTTTAAGTAGGTGGGGCCTGTCCTTAACATCCTGAGATAAGTGACCTACCTCAAATAGCACGCAGTGAGTTTGTGCAGTGGTTGTGTACTTTATAATTTGTTTTTTTTATTTATGTAGTATATTTATATTACTGTTTCTGCCTAACCCGTGCAAAGCCGGGTATTCAGCTAGTATATATATATATATATATATATATATATATATATATATATATATATATATATATATATATATATATATATATAATGTATAACACTTAGCACTAGTGGACATAGACAAAAACACACAGAAACACACAAAAAAGAGACTCCCTGTTCTGTCCCTCTCTTCCTTAATAAAGGTGGTCACGACCACCAAAAAGTCGAAAAATAGTCTCTTTTTTGTGTGTTTCTGTGTGTTTGTTTCCTGCGTTCACCAGTGCTTAGTGTTCTACATTATTATTCACGCCCGTGAGACTTTCAAAAAGTGTTATATATATATATATATATATATATATATATATATATATATATATATATATACCATACTACCATACCATATCTTCCTGGAAAACCATAACCGGCACAGGGAAAGGAACTGGCCCCCCTACCCGGATGTGTGAATTTCACACGCCGTCGGGCTTAGTACTGGGTGAACTCTGCCATCACCTACCATCACCTGCCATCACCGACCTTCGGGTTGATAACTGTGTTTATGGTTTTATATATAAACACACACACTATATTGTATATAATATATATGAATGTATATATATATATATGTATATATATATATACATATATATGTATATATATATATACATATATATGTATATATATATATGTATATATATATACATACATACATATACATATATATATATATATACATATATATATGTATATATATGTATATATATATACATATACATATATATACATATATATATATATGTATATATATATATATTTATATATTTATATATATATATATAACCACAATTTAGTTGCTATTAAATGTAGCGTTCGTTTAAAAAATATACGGCAGGGGCGGCGGGTTAGAAAATGGAATGTAGAAGCATTAAATGGTATGAGAAAGAAGGAGTACAAACAGTCGGTAGAAAAATCATGGAGGTTGGCGAAGAGCTCAGTAATATCGAAGAGAAATGGGAAAGTATCAAGAAAGGGTTGTCTAAAGCCGCCAAAGACACTATTGGAACCGTTAACGCTAAAAGGAATGGGAAACCATGGATAACAGATGAGATTAAACAATAGATTAAACAATAAATTGAGGTGGGCTACAAATGAAGTAAAAGAAGCATGTTGGAAGACACAGTGCGAGGATATGGAAAGTCTGCAGTGGAAGGGTGAAATCGGTGCGCTGTACAGCAAAGTTATATCGTTATCGGGATGTAAGAACGGGTGATCTACGCTAACAGTTAGAGATAAGGTGGGTAAGGTAATAGTTGACGCAGGAAAGATCCAAGAGAGATGGAAGGAGTATATGGAAGAACTGCATAGTAAAGAACTCAGGGCAAAAAAGTTAGACATTGAAAAATAATACGACGGTGAGAAGGATAGCTTAGGTCCAGGCATACTAGATAATGAGATAGAAAGGGCATAAAGGGAGGTGAAACTAAATAAGGCCGTGAGGGTGGATAACATTTCCGCGGAACTATTGAAATGTTTAGGAAAATGTGGGAGGAAGAGTTGATTCGTAGTATCTATGAGGACGAAATCTGGCCAGAAGACTTTGTGAGATCAGTTTTAGTTCCTATTCCGAAAAAGGTAAAGGCTACATCATGTTAGGACTACAGGAAAATAAGTTTGATATCCCACACAGCTAAACTTGTTCTCAGGATCATAAACAAAAGGATAGAGAGTAGGGCAAATGATTACTTAGGGGATGATCAGTGGGTTTAGGAAGGGCAGAGGTACACGTGATGCCATTGCAGTAATGAGATAATTAATCGAGAGGAATATAAAACACAACCAGGAGGTATTTGGCTGTTTTGTAGATTTCGAAAAAGCGTTTGATAGAGTGAATTGGGAAAAACTAATGAATATATATTGCAGAAATAAGGAATAGATTATAGGGAAAGGAGCCCAATCCGTAACCTGTACATGCCTCAGACTGCTCAGCTGCGGGTTGGAAACGGGGAGTCCGGATGAGCAGTTTTAGGGAGAGGTGTAAGGCAGGTTGCCCATTATCACCGTGCTGTTCAACCTGTATGCAGAGGAAATGATCAAAGAGGCATGGGGAGAACTGGAGGTAGGAATGAAAGTGGGCGGGGAATTCGTGAAATCCGTTAGGTTTGCTGATGACCAAGCTTTATTTTGTCAGTCAGCCAAGGGGTTGCAAGCATTGCTTAGTGAATTGGAAATTCAGTGCGATAGGTATATGATGAAAATCAATATTAATAAAACAATGGTTATGCGATTTTCTAGAAAGAAAAAGGCTAAGCTAAACATTAAAATAGGATGGCAAAAACTAGAGCAGGTAGAGCAGTTTACGTATCTGGGAAGTGTTTTGGACCAACACGGTCAAAGTAGTAGGGACGTAAGGAGAAGAAATGCGCTAGGCAAAGAGGCTTTCACAAGGAGGAGGGAGTTGATGACAGGGACGTTGAGTAAGGGTGTTAAGAAAAGACTTGTAATAACTTTGATATGGAGCGTAGCTATGTACGCCGCGGAAACGTGGTCATTAAAGTGGGAAGATAGACGTAGGCTGGAGGCTTTCGAAATGTGGGTGTGGAGAAGAATGGAGAAGGTGAAATGGACAGAGAGGAAAACAAATAAAGAAGTACTCGGTATGGTGGGCGAAGAGAGGGGTTTGTTGGGAGAAATCCTATGGAGACAGCAAAAGCGGATGAAGGGGGTATTGGCTGGCAGTGGGATGTTGAAGACTGTAATAGAAGGGAGAATGTTAGGCAAACGAGGAAAGGGAATGAACAGGATTGGGATGTTGGACGGGATGAAGGGAGGAAGAAAGTACTCATAGATGAAGAGGGACCTGTTGTAGAGTCGGATGTTATGTTTTGTTGGGGGTCACAAATTGTTGAATTAGTAATTTTGTCCATCCAAAAATCTACCTAACCGGTAGATTACCTAATAAAAATAATAATAATATATACGTTTGGTCGTATTTGGCATTCCTGTAGACTAAAATGTTTTATGTTAATTTGACCTGTTTCAACGATTCTAGGCCTGATTCTGTTCTCCGTGTTATCCGACTATGATGTCCTTTCCACCCTGAACGTCAATAGGTTACCTAGGTTAGTCGAGAGAAGGTTCTGGGGAGCATTAAGTCGAGGTTTTGTAAACGCAGAGGCTGACTAATGCGAAAAATGTTTTTTAAACGATAATAAAAGGAGGATTAAGAGACACGCCCTTATGGCGGCTTGCGGTGTATTTTGTAGATGTTGATTTAATGTATTTTTCCTTGGTAATGTTAACCAAAAGTTTATTCATTTATTGTGAAGGGCAGTGCGGCGTCGCTGAAACAGTGCTCAGCCAGGAGGGGGAGGGGAGGAAAACGGTCGTTAGGCGAGAGAAAGGAGATATGTGTCATGAATTGCCTCCTGGGAGGCTCGCCTCTCTTGTCAAGTGCCGCCCGTCCCCCTTTGAGGAATGCCCCGGACACATGGCACCCTCGTCGGGGACTTTCCTCCGCAGTCGCTGTCAACGAGACGGCGGCGCATTGAGTTAATTAATTCGCGCACGCATCGCTAGATGACGCCTCGAAGCACTTCTCTTCCCGAGTTGCTCCCTCTTCTCCGCATGACCATCTTTGGCCGAGGAGGAGTGTCGGCATATCCCAACGGCGCCTTTTAAACCCACTCTGCAGTGTGGGACAGAGGGCAATTACACACTAGGCGCCACTCTGAACATCTCCATGACTAAAAGTGCTGGCAATTGAAAGAGTTTAGCAAATCAGGCAATGGAGGGTAAAAATGTCCCGTAGGCTTTCAAGTGCTCATGGTATGAGGAGAATTTTATCGTATTGTTTCATATGATACACCCAGAAGAGCTTATTCTTCAAATTTATTTGATATCAAACGATGGGGGGATTCGGATGGTGCGGGGGCTAATGTAGTGGCTTCCCACGGAGAGGACCCGGGTTTGAATCTTGGATATGGCATTATTTTTCAGTGGTATCCCGATCCCCACTTGTGGTGCTTTCTGGAGAGCACTTTAAGTGAGTACGCAATCCGTCGGATGGGACGTTATGCTGTTTGACCCCTTGGCGCCTTTCTTTATCATGTATAGGTTAATTCCAAGACAAGGATTTATGCAAGTCCCTCATTTTGACGTTCACCTCAAATTCCCTACATCAATTAGTCACATCACCAACAAGGGGAAAGAACATTCTTGATCTATTAGCTACTAATATACCCGAAAGAGTCTTAAATGTAGGAGTTATTGATGGAATCAGTGATCACAGACCTTGAGCGGCCGAGAGAAAGGCGAGAAATATTTTAGCTCTAGAAATTATTGATTTTTTAAAACTTAATTTTAAAACTATGATTTTTCTCTGAGACATAACAATTACATGTTGATTTTGTCTTCTCATAACCTGTATTAATTAGGATTACCTCTTTAGCAGTGATGTTGAAAATGTAATGCTACCCCCAATGTACTACGGTACGTGGGTGGCGACCTAACACCACCCGCCATACCCCCTTTGCGGCGGTTTGCGGGGTACTATACAGATGTAGATGTAGAAGTAACATTAAGAGACTATTGTTAAAATAATTACGTATAAAAAAGCAGTCAAATCAGGAAATAACGATCACACTGACGCTGAACAGGCGGTATTGGCTTTCCATAGTGGAATTGTTACGTGTTTCTGTATCGAAACGTTAACATTTTTCTCATTAAGCGTCATATCAGTATGTTGTGCCCAGCACATTAAATAAGCAGAGAGTTTCTCTCTCATTATTCTTCACTTTGATCATGGTGACTTTTAACGTGTTGATTCCTTTCAAACGAGCTGTCGGTAAAACTACAAAGGGCATTTAACTCATGCGCACGCTACATTTACAATTTGAAAATTACAGACCACATAACAGAATATTTTAGCAAACTCAAATGGCTATTTTTGGATTCTCGCTGGAAACTCCACGTGCTGTTCTTATTCTATAAAATACTAAATTATAAAACTCCTCAGTATTTTACCAATGACTTTAATAGCCTTGATAGATTACATAAACTAAATACCAGATGTAATCATAAATTCGTTATCCCTCATCACGGAACAACTACATGCAGCCAGTAATTTGCGGTCACTGCATGTCGTCATTGGAATGAGCTATTATCCGTTATAGCCAATGCACCATCTCTCCCATCATTCAAGCGCACACTTCACAAATCACTAAATTCACAGCAAACCAAACAGTGAAAATACAGTTGTATGCAGACTTCGAGGTCCTTCCACTTTCTTTGGCAGGAGCATCATCATTTGTATTGAAGTTTAAAAATATAAGCAGGAATATTGTCTTAAAAGTATTTTCTGCATGCACTGGTATGTGTATGTATAATATTTGTATGTCTTGTAAATGTGTATGTTGTATATATTGTGTGATAGTAATCAATTAAAATGGGCAACTACTGTATTGTGTTGCTGTATGTTAGTCTTAAGATATTATGTGCCTTTATTTCATTGCTATATGTACAACTTGTGAAATTTATTAATAAGTTTAATATTTATAAATGTCTGACGAGGAGATCTCGCCCTCTCAATCTCACCCAATAAATAAAGACGACTATTCATCTTCATGATCAGGACTCTCGCTGTAGCCCCGCGAACGATTTCCCCGAGAGGAACCCCGGCTTCCGAATGCCCTTCGGAGGAAGGGGCGCACCATTCCTGACAGTGGGTCCCGCCTCCCTTGAGGCGCCGGGCCTCTTAGGCGCCCTGCCATGGGAGATCTGCCGCGGAAGGCTTCCCACTCATGCGACGGATCGCACGCCCCTTAACCGCCCCCACGCCCCTGTCACGACGCAAAGAGGAAGGAATGGAAAGCTCTCCCTCCCTTTCCCCCCTCTTTCTCTCTCTCCGAGGAAAGATGAGAGAGAAAGTCTCCATGGCAGATGATCAGCGGATGCTGGTGTCGGGGGACTCCCCTTCGTCCTCTGCCCCCCCCCCCTGGACCACGGCGGAAGACGGAAAGGCGGAAGGGACACGCCCCTATCACGCTTTGGACTTTCCCTCTCGGAGAAAAGGAATCGCGCTGTCCACATGACACATGACTCATCCCCCTCACTCCTCAAACACTCGAGTCTTTCAACATGCATAGCGCGTGCGCATGGGAAACCTGGCGGCAGAATTATTGACGTGACTTTATTAATCTATATATATAAAGGAGAGTGTTTGTTTGTATGTATGTAATTTGTTTACTTTTTTGCTGTCATAGAAACAGAATTTTTCCAACTATGCCAGCAGGATACTTTTGCAAGAACACTATTGTATTCAGAATTGCCGAGATGTTATACGTAGAATACATCAAGGAAAGCCTTTTGTAGAAGAAAAATGGGCAACTTTGATCCTGAGAATAATATTTATTCATGTGACGCATTGGGCCGAGTCTACACAGTCCATCCTAACAACGCCGAATGTTATTTTTTAAGAATGCTTCTACATACCATTAGAGGACCTCGCTCATTTGCAGAATTAAGAACGGTAAACGGAGAAATATGTGAGACATTCAGAGAAGCTTGCCAGAATTTAGGGTTGCTAGAATGAGATCAACACTGGAATGACTCATTGCGAGAGGCCAGTTTGATTTCTCTTACAGGACAAATCCGAATTTTGTTTGCCATCATAATAACCTCCTGTAATCAATCTAACCCAAAAACATTATGGGAAAAATATAAAGAATCAATGAGTGAGGATATACTGGCTAAAGTTCGAAGTGAAAATCCTACATTGGATATTACGTTTGACTCCGACATTTTTAATAAAACTTTGATTATTTTGGAGGAAAAGTGTATCACCATGGTGAACAAGACTTTAGTGGAACTCGGTCTTTTTACACCTGTACAAGATCAACAGGGTGTATTTTAACCAGATTATATACGTGAAACTAGCTACAATGTCTTAGACTTAGAAGCATACATCGCGGATAAAAAGCCACTTCTTAATGAAGATCAGAAATTCGCGTACGAAACAATAATGGATCAAGTAGATAAACAAGAAGGAGGTATCATTTTTCTTGATGCTGCTGGTGGCACGGGAAAAACATTTTTAATTAATTTAGTTCTCGCTGAAATCAGGGTTCATGGAGAAATCGCTCTAGCCGTTGCATCTTCAGGTATTGCAGCGACATTAATGGAAGGAGGAAGAACAGCCCACTCTGCCCTTAAGTTGCCACTTAATATTTCCCGACAAGAAAATCCCACATGTCATATAAATAAAACAAGCGGCCAGGCACAAGTTCTTATAGAATGTAAATTGATAGTATGGGATGAGTGTACGATGGCTCATAAAAAATCTCTTGAGGCCCTCAACGCAACACTTCAAGATCTTAGAGGAAACTGCAGTTTAATGGGAGGAGCTCTGGTACTCCTGTGTGGAGACTTCCGTCAAACTCTGCCTGTCATTCCAAAATCGACTCCAGCCGATGAAATTAATGCCTGTTTAAAACATTCTGTTCTATGGAATCATGTCCAAGAAATTAGCCTTAAACAAAACATGCGAATCCTCTTAAGAGATGGGAATGCTCAAAATTTTGCAAATACACTTTTGGAGATTGGAGAAGATAGATTAGTTATTGAAGCATCTGGTATGATAAAATTGTCATCAGATTTATGTGTATCGGTGACAACTGTCCGCGATATGATACAAGCAGTCTATCCTAACGTTAATCAAAATTGTAAAAATTTAGAATGGTTGCGAGAAAGAGCCATTCTTGCTCCTAAGAATGATGATGTTAATGAAATTAACAAGGAGATACTAGCCATGCTGCCAGGAGACGTGATTGAATATAAATCGGTTGATACCGTAGTGGATGCTGACGAAGCCGTCAATTATCCAACGGAATTCCTAAATTCACTTGATCCAGCTGGATTACCACAACATCGCCTTATACTTAAAATAGGATCTCCAATCATTTTATTGCGAAATTTAGATCCACCAAAACTCTGCAATGGGACACGATTGTGTGCGACAAAATTAATGAAAAATATAATCCGGGCAGTCATTTTAACTGGAAAAGGAAAAGGCGAAATAATTTTTATTCTACGGATACCTCTAATCCCAACTGATCTTCCCTTCAACTTTAAAAGATTACAGTTTCCAGTCCGGGTAGCTTTTTCAATTACCATTAATAAATCACAGGGACAGTCTTTAAAGTTTTGTGGTGTTGATCTAAGATCGCCATGTTTTAACCACGGGCAACTTTATGTTGCTTGCTCCAGAGTAGGTTTGCCTAAAAATTTATATATTCTTTCTCCTGGATATGAAACAAAAAATGTAGTTTATAAACAGCTGTTAAATAAAAAAGATTCTTAAATTTGTATGAAGTAGTGTATTACTGTACTTTATAATTTGTTGTTTTTATTTATGTAGTATATTTATATTATTGTTTCTCCCTAACCCGTGCAAAGCCGGGTATTCAGCTAGTGTGAAATAATCAGCATATTGCAACTTCCCTTCACTTGTCTCGGAAGTACCGTCACATGGGACGGAACAAGTACCACAGACATCAAGCGAAGAATAGCTCAAGCTAAGAGAGGATTCACAATGAAAAGACAACTGCTGTGTTCAAAGAAGATAGAACTGCAGACGAGGGAACAATACGTGATAACATTCGCATGGAGCGTGGCACTCTATGGATCAGAAGCATGGACCATCGGAAAAGTAGACCAGAGAAGACTGGAAGCCTTCGAAACCCGGTGCTGGAGGAGGATGCTTAAGATCAAATGGACGGATAAAATAAGAAATGAAGAAGTATACAGAAGAATAGACGAAGAACGGACCTTTTGGAACACCATAGAGAAAAGAAGAACCAGATGGATTGGCACCACACCCTGAGGTACAATGGACTCGTGGAGAATATAATAGTGGAAAAAATAGAGGGAAAAGTCCCAAGGGGAAGGCCAAGGGATAAATACATGGGAAACATAAAGAAGAAAGGACATTGCAAGAAATAGCAGGAGGCAAGCCTCTTAGCATCAGAGTGGGCGGGAGTGAGGGCTGCAGTATCAACCAATCTTAGGATTGAACGACCAATCATGATGATGATTGCAACTTCATGGTAACATCTCGGTGACAAGAAAAAGGTAAAAACGGTATGATGTATTAATAAACGGGATTGGGAGTCTTTTTTAATGAAATAAAAAACCGGTTGATCACTTCTCGCTGGTCTAAAGAGAGGAAAATGTTCTTATGCAAACTCGGAACTTCAGCGTGAAAAGGTGATCAGGTCCGGATTGAGAGATAACAGTATAGTATTTATTTTTTATTTATTTTAAAACATTATTCACATACAGCAGTAGCGCTATTTTACAGTGAAAAATATAAAAAAAACATGAAAGAGGACAAAAGACAATAACAGCATAACAATAACAACGAGAACCAAGCATGGACCGGGGAAAATTAAATTTACTGAAAGGTGGGATAAAGCTTGGGTGGTGAAATTGTTGCATGATAAGTAAAAGGGGTCGACAGTGTGACGGAGTGAATATAGAAGGGAGGAGAGGCGAAATAACAGTGAGCGCTTGGTGAGAGATTTCCTAGGAATAGTAGGCAGATGGAGTAGGGAGTGGGTGCGGGTGGAGCGGGTTGGTATCCTGAAGTTGAAGAAAGATAGCAGTTCAGGGCAATCAATAGCCGAGTTTAGGGTGCTGTGGAGGAGTTTGAAATCAGCTTTAAGTCTGCAGCTTTGGGGACTAGAAATGGATACGGAAGACAGAACAGCATTTGAGGACATATTGCGGTAATGTGGGACTCGGAGTATTCAAGTAAACGGAGGTAGGAATGAAAGTGGGCGGGGAATTCGTGAAGTCCGTTAGGTTTGCTGATGACCAAGCTTTATTTTGTCAGTCAGCCAAGGGGTTGCAAGCATTGCTTAGTGAATTGGAAATTCAGTGCGATAGGTATATGATGAAAATCAATATTAATAAAACAATGGTTATGCGATTTTCTAGAAAGAAAAAGGCTAAGCTAAACATTAAAATAGGATGGCAAAAACTAGAGCAGGTAGAGCAGTTTACGTATCTGGGAAGTGTTTTGGACCAACACGGTCAAAGTAGTAGGGACGTAAGGAGAAGAAATGCGCTAGGCAAAGAGGCTTTCACAAGGAGGAGGGAGTTGATGACAGGGACTTTGAGTAAGGATGTCAAGAAAAGACTCGTAAAAACTTTGATATGGAGCGTAGCTATGTACGGCGCGGAAACGTGGTCATTAAAGTAGGAGGATAGACGTAGACCGGAGGTTTTTGAAACGTGCGCGTGGAAAAGAATAGAGAAGGTGAAATGGACCGAGAAGAAAACAAATGAGGAAGTACTAGGTATGGTGGGCGAAGAGAGGGGTTTGTTGGGAGAAATCCTATGGAGGCAGGGAAAATGGATTAAGGGTGTATTGATCTGCAGTGGGATGCAGAAGACTGCAATAGAGGGGAGAATGTTAGGGAAACGAGGAAAGGGAAGGAACAGGGTAGGGATGATGGACGGGATGAAGGGAGGAAGGAAGTATTCAGAGATGAAGGACCTAATGTAGTAGGATGCTAAAATATTTATATATATATGTATGTGTGTGTGTGTGTGAACATAAAAATAAATATATAGATATACGACGACGGATACAGATGTATTTTATATGTATTTATTGTACTGTACTCCATTGTATGTCGAATGGCATGTATTACCATATTATTTCGTACTGTACCTAACACTGTTATACGAGTATATGCATTTTGTACCATAGTTGTTTTTATTTGTTATTATTACTTCATTGTTTTTTATATTTTTACTATCTTGGAGGGTTATCTCAGGTTTTTCACTCACCCCCCTTCTTATTTGTGAGTGTTTTCCTGCGTCGGTTTATTCTAGGGTCCTCATGTCCGAACTCTCTTTAAGGTTTTTCCCATCAAATTAAACCTTGTGCTTCTATCACATATCACCATACCTTTTTTACTTTGTTTATATCGCTTTATATTTCCTCCTATTATTAATGTTATTATTAATCACTTAACGAACGGTTAAATGGAATAAGGGACAATACTGTCTCAGTCACCCGAATAAAGACCTTTATCCATCTATTTATTTATAGAAGACACATACACAGGGTACCAGGTGAATATGGAAATCTCATTTCCGTTATTACTTTGTCCTATGACATGGAAAATTACGAATAGGCTTAGTATAACTGAGCGAATATCAGCTCATTATGTGCCAAATATTTATCGGATAATTAAATGAAATCATGGCCTCAACAAATTAAGTCAATAACTTTATTTCTTATAAATAAGTTTATGAAATTACATAATTTTACGCCGGAGAAAACAGAGAAAATCAGATATTTTTAGCAGGCATTCATTACGAGGTTATTCGTATGTATGGGTTCACTTAAAGAGCCAACAGACCTAGGCTATCTGTCCCTCAAAAATACTTTTCTGCAAATCTAAAAGACGTGGTGAAAAAACGTGGGGCGGAGAGCAAGCGTCGCAGTAGTGAAGAAGAGGGTTGCGTAATGATTTCCTTTCCGTGCGACTGCTGTTCATGACCTTCCCGGCCTGCAATAAGCTGCTCCGTGGCCGGTGACCCATTTGGACCGAACGCCCGCCCTTCACATCCTGCCTCCTCCTGCATTTCATTGCCCTCGGGAATGTTTTCCCACTCTTTATTTTTCCCCTCCTCAAGCCTCCTAAAGGGTGAGGAGAGGAATGAAGTATGAAAAATTAAAATGAATATAGGTCCTTCTGCTCGAAGAATTGCTCGTGATTTATTGCTTAGAGTCTACACTTGCAATACTACTACTAACACCTATTATGCGCACAGCAAAGGGATTATTACCTACTATTGGGACACTATCAGAAATTCATGAGAATAAGAAAATGGATGTTAAAGACATCCTCAGATGTTAAAGGCATATTACAGGCCCCGAATTAGCATGGTAGATCAGACGACCAACGTAAAATCAGGGAGATTTATTAAAGAACGTAAATATTTAATATGTCGTGTTTTAATTGATGGTTTCCGACTAACTTAATGGAATCGATTCGTATTGAAAATGAAAAATAGTAACATAGTGATTCCACTGGAAAATGTTTTCACAAAGTGGAATCACAAATTTGCTACTTTTCATTTCCAATGTCGCTTTCTTCCTCGAAACATTAGAGATCATATTAATTATGACAGCAATCTCTTGGGAGGTAATGCGAATTGTTAGTGAATATATTTGTCGATATCTTGAATGTTTCATCCTGCATGTTATTTTTTTTATTTAAATAATTTCATCTTTTTAACCAATCTACGGCATGATTTCGATGTACGAATACGTATGCTGTTATTAAATATTGTAGCAAGTAAGTACTCTCTCTCTCTCGTGTGATTGAAGTTTTTCAAGAATATGAGTAAACTAATATTTGTGTAGAAGTGACATTATTTAGTTTTGCATGTGGTTTTATTCTAGTTTACGGGTGGTGACATCACACCCCCCACCACACGCCCTTGCGGCGGCTTGCGAGATATTTCGTGGATATAGATGTATTTTTCTTCACCAAGGGTTTGGGTGTTTGTAATTGTTTCCGTTTTTATATCATCGTTTGATATCGGATGTTAAGGTAAAAAAGTGCTGCATTCGGATTAATGTGGAATGAATATTTGAGAAAATAGCCTTAAATGCATAAACATGGATCCTAGAGGTAAAAACGAAGCTATTAGGGTATTCAGAAACCTCCATGATATCTAATTAATCTTAAAAGTGCCATTCGTTTCCAAAAGTAATATCGTCTGTAATATCATATGAACGGTATTTTTACCACTTGAGTGTGTGCGGGCCAACTTTTAATTCTATCCTTTTATTTGTGAACAGTACTTTGGAATATAATTAATATTACATTTGGAAAATTAAAAGAGGAGTTCAAAATTGTAAAGAGGTTACTTTGTCACGTTTGTAGTTTGGGATGGTTTTTCTTCCCAAGATTGTTCGACTAGGCCGAATCCCTGTCTTCGGCCATCATGCCCGCTCCCCCTTGGGTGGGAGGCCGGCGTCTGGAAGATGAGGGGCGAGAGCCGTCGGCGAGGAGGAGGGCGACAGGTGTTAAACGCAGATACGTCGTCGGCGATAACGACCCTCATAAAAGGAGAAAGTGGCCGCCCCGGGGTCGCCCTCGCTCCCTCTTCCCCCCTTAGATCCCCCGCCACTCGAGAGCCTTCTGTCGGTTCAGTAATCCTAACACGACCGAAATAAACACAGTAGTCGCATATCATTCGAAATCCTCGTTATTCTCACTGAATGGACGTTTTTCTTTTATCTCTGTGCTCAATCCACTGGAATTCATGAGCTTACCAGATGAGACGTCAGTCATTCCGAATCGTTTCGACCAAGTAGACAGGGTCAAGGGGCATTGTTATCATACTGTTAGTTAGGCCCCACCTTGAGTATACTCTGCAAGTGAATGGGATCCTCATGGAGTAGAATTGATTTTGGAACTAGGTCAAGTGTAACGGAGAGCAGATAGAGTTGTGAAAAGTTGCTTAATGGAAAAGGTAGCAGTGTCACGACAATATTATAAGAATTATGATGGGAGCCGCCAGTAGACCTAAGACTTAAATACAGGTTAAATTAACTGTGTAAATTTAAGGCAGGTTACTCATCGGAGGACTCTAAGGACATATTACATGCCTCCAGTTAATTACAGGTAGATCAGATCACAAATGTAAAATCAGGGAGATTTATTGTAAAGCGGATGAATTTAAAATATCATTAGAGGTCATAATAGACATGACAGCAATCGCCAAGGAGTTAATTAGAATTGGTAGTGTATGTATGTATGTCGATTTCTTGCATATTTATGCCTGCATGTTTTTCTTTTACTTAGATAGACTTATTTGTTTAACTGCTCCGCAGAATGATTTGAATGTACGTATCCTGTTATTTAAACATTGTTGCATGCAAGTACTTTCTTTCTTGTTTGATTAAGGTTTGCCGAGTGCATAAACAAACTGATATTTGTGCATAGGTGATATGATTTGCTTTTGTTCGCCTTTACGGGTGGTGAACTTACACCCCCCGCAACACGCCCTTGCGGCGGATTGCGGGGTATTGTGGAGAAGTAGAAGTTCTGTTTTTCTTTCGTAAGATCACTTAAAATATTACGCCTCAACTCCAGAAAGACTAATTTCTCTGACGTGCGAGCTACACTATTGTCGAATCGTTAACGTCTACCTCTCCTCTGCCCGCCGCTATTCCCTCCCAGTGAGAAGACGGAGTCATAAGGAAGAGGTGGGGTGGATTAGAAGCAAAGCTGAAGATTTCTTTACTTAAATTCTACCCTTCACTCAATAGGATGGCATTAGAATCACAAGCGAAGGAATTACATTTCCACTCCTATATATAAAAAGGAATTAAGCACCCTGACCAGACTTTTCCCCCAAGGGCACTGAAAGAGCTCGGGACCGAATTTGCGCCTTTTTTGAATACATATTTATCAAATCGATTTCAGAAGGCGTTTTTCCCCTGGACATAAAAATAGCCAACATCACACCTATTTATAAAAGCGGAATCAGACAAGACACCGGTATTAACCGTCCAATATCGTTAACCTCCCCCTCCTGTAAAGTCTTGGAACACATTATTGTTAGTAACTTCATGACATTCCTCGGCACTCGCAGCCTATTATCCCCAACAGACAATACGGATTCAAAAAAGGAGAGAACATGTGAAACGCAATTAGGACATTGGTGATAAAATTAGGCTCCATAATTCCATTGAAAGGGCAGACAATTGTCACAAAATTAGAGTTAGATTGTCGAACTGATAGATTCAAGTATTGGTTTTCCCCGCGCACTCTTCTCGATAGCAATGAAAGGGGGAGCACCATAGAAATAATAGGTACACATCTTTCAAAAATCGGGGCATAAAAGATTTAATTTCAACAAAACATTCTCCAATGCATGTGCCCTAACGCCCCCGCCGTGCGCCCTTGTGCAATTATGTGCAGTGCAGGCGAATGTATACAAAGTCAATTATTGTATTTGTAAACTGTCCGTCGGGAATGCGTAGAATACTAACCGATGATAAGTGTCTCAATTGCATGTGTGCCAGCCCTCTTTTAACGCATTTTCCTATCCTATTTGTGTGAAGGCATGGGAATAGCGGCTAACCATATGTATAGTGCCCGTAATGCATGCAGGGATGTTGCATGATTGGTGTTCGGTCGCCCCCTTTGCACGTGGTTTTGGGTGAATCGCGGGTAGCCAGGTGCATGAGGAAACTGGCGGAATATATAGTATGTAGAATGGCTGGTGACCTACAATCCCCTGCCAAACGTCCTTGGGACGGCTAGCGAGGTATTATGTAGATGTAGAAATTCGATTTGTCCTCAATGTACTGGCAAAGGTACTTGTTTATCTGGTACGGACTCGGCTTCGTGTGGATGAATGCAACCCCCCAAACTGGTTCCATGAAAGTGGGATTTGCGAAAGGATGGAGATTAGCGTGTGAGGAGACGGACTTTGAAGTGGAGCGGGGGAGAAAGGTGGGAACAGATGTTCTGGACACGTTCTGGGGATGGAGCGGGTGGGATGAGAGAAGAGGGCGTGTCTCTTCCCCCGGGGGCAGAGACGCCGCTGGCAGTTGCGGGCGCGGGTGTAGGTGACGAGCCACGGTGAGTAATGAAGAAATAATATAGGGACATGTGCGCGCATATAATATCGCCGAGTGGGGATCCATTCCTCTCGAACGGGCGTCCTCTCCCGCGCGTCATCCTGTCGGACTTCATGCCCTAGATGGCGCGATGTTGTGAGGCAGTTCAATGAAACAAATATTTTGCCATTGTAACTGCGCCATTTTGCGCATTGTAACTGGCATTTCGTTCAAGTCAAAAGATTCGTAATAACAGATGGAGAAGTAACGAAAATATCTTTAAATAATCACTCACTAGATAAGATCTACAACAATTAGGTTTATTGTGTTTTTAGGAAAAACTAGTCTAAAATATTATACAATTGCTTGTAAAATTTTATTAAGAAATAAAATTTGAATCTACGAAAATCAAATTACGAACCGGAGTAAGCCACCAAAGTCACTATGGACGCATTAAAGGTATTCGATTTAAAATTCAGGACAAGATTAAACGTTGCGTCGACACAAGGTTTATTAGTGGGTGCATGTGTATTTTATATGATAGTACATAAATGCATATGCATTGCATAAAGTGAGTTGTAAGGGTTAATGCGTGAATATATACGATTCTGTGTTGGTAGATAGGCATGAATTTGTGGGATATGCATGCGGTTTTAATCTTAATTACGGGTGGTGACCTAACACCCCCCTGCCACACGCCCTTACGGCGGCTTGCGGGGTACTATGTTGATGTAAATGAACGATTTTCAATGCATTGCCGGCAGTACCACGTGAGAGATAGTGCTAATATTTTAAATTTAATTTTTAGTTTAAATATTATTTTTTGGTATCCTATTGGTAGGTTTTAGATGGACGCAGCTCATATACACAATGGCGCAATGATAAGTTTCCTTGCTTCTCCAAAACAAAACACTAAACAAAGTACTTTCTTTCGCATATGATTGAGGTTTGTTCGAGTGCATGAGCATACTAATATTTGTGTAGAGGTAACATGATTTGGTTTTGCGTGTGGTTCTATGCTAGTTTATGGGTGGTAACCTAACACCCCCCGCCATACGCCCGTGCGGCGGCTTGCGGGGTAATGCGTGGATGTAGATGTGGAACACAACTTGACATGCTACAGTTCAAAAGAACCTTGTTCTATTCCGCACCTACTTCCTCCCTTCATATCGTCCCACACCCCTATTCTTTCCCATTTAATGCATGCGCACCTGTCCCAAATAAAGGGTAAATATGTGGTCATATTCTTGGAACATTAATTATCCTCCATTTCAATTACTTTTATCAGCACTTTTCATAATTAGATTTGCAATCTTTACTGATTATTTTTTTATGAAAATAATCTCTACCGAGTAAAAGTTAATTTTTGGTTATATTATATGTTTATGCATTCTTCTCCATTTTTAATCAATTACCTACTTATTACTTAATTACATCTTAACTTCTTTACTTTAAGTGAGCAGTCATCATCTTCTAAAGAAGAATCATTCGTGCCTCTTTGATGTACGAGGGTCATCCGGAAAGTAGTACCCGTTCGTGCCGCATGAAGTGCTGACGACGCGAGTAGCCGCTGGACGAGGTCAGATAGCTTCAGTGGCTTGTCTGCCTTCTCTGAGCCAAGTTGCGTGACGCTAGCATTGCCTGTGTTGTTTCTGTGATTGTTTACAATGCTTAAAAAAATTGAGAACGCCGCCAGTTGTGAAGTGAGGGCAGTGATTAAATTCCTCAATGCAAGAAACGTTCGCCCATGTGATATTCATCGCCAATTAAAGGAGGTGTATGGAGACAATGTAATGGACGAGTCGTCTGTTCGGCGGTGGTGTCACAACTTCAACATGGGGAGGGGGAACACACACGACGATGAGCGTTCGGAGAGACCGTCTGTCATTACAGACCAACTGGTGAGCTCAGTTGACGAATTCGTGAGGAACGATCGGCGCGTCACAATTGATGACATCTGTGAGCATTTTCCCAATGTTTCTCGAACAATTGTTCATGAAATTGTTAAACACCATCTGCATTATGCAAAAATTTGTGCAAGATGGGTCCCTCGCGTATCTCAATGAGCTGGCGGCGAAGGACTATGCAGCAGGAATACAGAAACTTGTCACACGTTATGACAAATGCCTTAATTTGCTTGGAGATTATGTTGAGAAGTAGTTTAAAGTATCCTCTTTCAAATAAAATTTTTTATGTTTGTTAATATTTACTTTTGTGTCTTTATTTCACGAACGGGTACTACTTTCCGGATGACCCTCGTATCTTAACTCATGATGGATGCTCAATGCACGAGTTAGCGTTTGGGTATGATAGCAAACCAGTAATGAACAAGAACGTACCGGGGTGTCTTCTTATATAAGAAAAGAGGGGAATCAAGCCAATATAAGCACGAAAGTCGAAGGGTCGGAATTGGGCACTTAAAAAGAGCGCGATTCAAATTGGAGAAGGATTAGTGGAGGATGAAGAAATGTGTATTGGGTGAAATAAGTGGAGACATCTCCTAAGTGTGTCATTCTGGTTAATTCATAGTGATAGAATTGATGCGAATCGAATGAATATTCGTGTGTATGGGAATAGAATGGTTTGGGTAAGACCGAGAGCAGTACTACTACTTTACGTTGACGACATTTACTCCGCAGTTACTAGGAAGTTACGTTTATTTTCCGACAATGCAATGGTTCACCGTAAAATCCATAATCCTTAGCAAACTGTAGATTTATCAGTTGACCCACATGTCATGAAACGCTGGTGCGACACTTTGAAATCATACTTTAACTTTAAAAATTGCGTGGTGATGAATTTTTGGGAAAAAAGCAATCCCTCCCAAACGCCTGCTGCTTTTGGAACACCTAAATGGATTGTGTAGACTCAATTAAATTACCTTGGGAGGAGAGGAATGAGTGGACGAGCTAACAAAAAATTAGGGTGTATTGTGTGAATCCGATGAAAAGATATTAAAGAGAAATGTTATCTTTCGCTGGATAGTCCTCATTTAGAATATGTTTTATCTATATGGGATTCCCACGAAGCTGGATTGATTGTTTACTTGGATCGCGTGCAGCATAGAGGAGCTAGATTTGTAAGTCGTTATTATGGTAAACTTAGTAGCGTATCCATAACATTAGAGCAGCGACTGGGAATCACTCAATGGAGCAGAGGTTAAATCTGTTGCATAAGTTTGAAGGAGGTCTCTTAAGCAGTGATGTTGAAAATGTATTATAACCCCTATCGAACTACGACGGGAGAGATCATTTGAATGAAAATTGAGGGAATAATAATAATGGTAGAACACATAGATTTAAAGATGTCATTTTTTTCATGAAAGATAGGGGATGAGAGTAACATAGTCCGACCGCGGTTGGATCATATTTGGGTCGAAATCAATCTGGTGTGTATCCACCCCCTGCCACACACCCTAGTGGTGGCTTGCAGGGTACAATTAGTTTAGTTAAGAATAAAGATATCATCTTTTCATCAGGATTTAGCGAATTTTACTCTAGCCCGTTGCTCATTATTTTTCAGCTTAATTGATTAACAATATATTTCCCGCCGAAGTCGTGTCACTACAGCTGCAATACTCACTCCCTGGCTGCCATCATCGATGGCCTCGTCCACCCTCTGGTCAACGCCGTTGCCCACGGTCGCCGCTGGCGCCAACAGCGTCACCGCGGCGGCGAGCAGCACAAGAACTGGAGAAAGTGACATCTGGAGAGCTCTGGCCAAACTAGGTGAATCCGAATGATGTTCCCCACCTGTCGATGGAAGGAGGAGTGCGTGCGTGAGCGAGTGTGCGTGAGTGAGTGTGCGTCATTCTCATTCGGTGCGTTATGAGATGTGCCAGCGGACATCGTCGGTGGCCTTGCTTTCTTTTTTGACCCTCCCGGAATCCGGTTTCCCTTTTCACGCATGCATTACGAGGGGCGGACCAATCGCGTGAAGGCAAACACCAATCCTTACAAAAAAATGACATTAAAATAAATCAAAGTTTCTTCATTTTCCCGGTAAACGTGTCCGAATTCACACGCGAATTGGTTTCCACCGATTTCAACTTTCAGTAAACATAATAAATTCACCGCTAATAAGCTTTGCAATCATTCTGCTTTCTCTGTATATTTTTCGCTGTCTATTGACTCTTTGGGCGGGACGGAGCCTATTGAAGCTTCATCAATAGGCTCAAGGATGTATATTACAGGCCTTCACTTACTTTGGTAGATCAGATCACTAGAGCGAAATCAGGGAGATTTATTGTAGAACGGATAGATTTAAAATGTCGTTTATTCCTCGAACCATTAGAGATCATAATAGACGCGATAGCAATCGCGTAGGAGGTAATTAGAATTGGTAGTGAATATATTTGCCAATATCTTGTATGTTTCTTCCTGAATTTTATTCTTTTTGTTTTATAGACCAATCTTTTAAACAGTTCTACAACATGATTAGAATGTACGTATCCTATTATTGAATATTGTAATGCATGTGAGTACTTTCTTACGTGTGTAGTTAAGTTTTGTCGAATGCATGAATAAACTAATATTTGCATAGAGGTAACAAGATTTGGTTTTGCATGTGGTTTATTCTAGTTTACGCGTGGTGACCTAACACCCCCCGCCACATGCCCTAATTCTGTAAATGCAGAAATCTCGGTTTTTTCTGTGATCGCGAATCGTGAGATGGAAGAAAGAGTAGTCAATCAAATCTGTCGATACGTAAGTTCCTCTCTCCCTCTCTCATCTTCTTAAGCCTTTTTTCTAATCAGTTAATACTGCAATAATGAGATCCTGGAAAACTTCCTCACTGCCATCACAAATGAATTTGAATCATCCCGCGCTTTCCTCTACACTGAAACTCTCAATTGCTCTCTTCGCGACCATAAAAGTTGCATTTCTGGTTTTGGCCAATAACCCCATGCACGTGCTTTCTCCTCCTTACGGTTTTTCTTTTTAAATCTTGCGGATCTTCTCCGGGCATTATCCTTCATTAACACTTTCTCCGATTGGTACCAAATACATGAACGTGGCTTAACCGGTAGGAAATTGCAATTATCCTTTTCTTATATTCATTACATTGATTACTGCCCGTCTCAAGAAAGCCATGTTAGAATACGGCAGGCGGCCATATTTGTCTGTGCACGTGTGTTTCCCGGTTACGGCTAAAAAACTAATTCAAAAGTGAATGGAATGTTGCGAACGTATCTTTCCGGGCCGGAAGCAAAGCCGCCGACCAATCACTTTTCGCGCGTCGAATTCCGAGTATGAACAACGTTCATAATGAAATTACTGCGTATGATTTTATTGTGACGCGACTATCCATGGAAAGGCGGTAATACTGGTCGGGATATGTGTTGGGACATCTGCCCTTCCAACGTAGCCGGTCGCAAGTTTGCTCCGAGCAGTCTATGTGGAATGAAGTGCCTCCACGTTAAGGGTATCTTTCGACTTTGTAATACGGCAAAGACACGTTCAAGCTCCATCATGACATTGCCCCAGCCACACGTCCTTTATCACTACCACCTTCCAGACTTGTTTCCCAGACTGAAGAGAGAGCTGGAAGGAAAGCATTGGGAGAGCGTGGAAGAGTATTTTGGGGAGGATATTTTGAAGAATCTTAAGCAAATGTACAAGTACGTAAATCATTAAATTTATTTTGCACAGAGAATGCACTTTCATTTTATAGTGGACCCTGTATTTGATGGCGTGGGACCTGGGATAGATAGGAGCGAGGCGCGACGTGTTTCTCGTTCCTATTTGATTTATATCGAGGCGCTGTAGGTAAAGACGCATATGATAAACGTATCACACCATGGTTCCGTCGCCAAGCACCAGCTAGAAGCTATCAGTTTGGATATTCTGGCGGTAGATGAAAGCCTTCGCGAACTTGGAATCGCGCCAACCTTGAACTTAAATCTCCACCTTCGAAGACCAACCGGCTTCAACTTTCACGTCTTGAGGTTCACCGTTGTCGTCAGGGAATGCGCATTTCACACCTCCATTTTCATTTTTCAGAGGCAAACCTAACTGATTTTACGAATTCCACGCCGGCGTTCATACCAATCCCTAGTTCTTCATATGATCCAAGGGGCATTGGACGAACTGGCGGTAGGAATAAAATTAGGAGGGGAATACGTTAAATCAGTCAGGTTTTCTGATGACCAAGCTCTAGTTTGTCAGTCAGCCAAGGTGTTTCAAGTATTACTGAATAAATTTGAAGTTCAGTAACGGGATGAGAAACAATATTAATAAAACAAAGGTGATGCGATTTCACAGAAAAAGGAAAGCTATACTTAACATTAAAATAAGTGAGTAAAAACTAGAGCAGGTAGAACAGTTTACGTACCTCGGAAGTGTTTTGGACCAACACGGTCAAAGTAGTAGGGACGTAAGGAGAAGAATTGCGCTAGGTAAAGAGGCTTTCACAAGGAGGAGGGAGTTGATGACAGGGGCGTTGAGTAAGGATGTTAAGAAAAGACTCGTAAAAACTTTGATATGGAGCGTAGCTATGCACGGCGCGGAAACGTGGTCATTGATGCAGGAGGATAGACGTAGACTGGAGGCTTTTGAAATGTGGGTGTGGAGAAGGATGGAGAAGGTGAAATGGACCGAAAGGAAATCAAATGAGGACGTACTAGGTATGGTGAAAGGGAAGGAGAGGGGATAGTTGGGAGAAATCATAAGGAAGCAAGGAAAAATGGATGAGGGGCGTATTGACCGGCAGTGGGATGTTGAAGACTGTAATAGTGGGGAGGATGCTAGGCAAAAGAGGAAAGAGCAGGAATAGGATAGGAATGTTGGACGGGATGTAGAGTTGGATCCTTGGTTGTCTTTTGTCAGGAGAAAGAACATAGTTGTTTTGTAGTTGCGTCCATCCAATGCTGCCTTAATTAGATTACGTAATAATAATATTAATAATAATCTTCCTAATCATAATAACTGGGTAAGTGCGATAGGATATCGACTTTGTGGGCATAAATTAATTTTTTCTTAGCATCGGTAGTTAAGAATTGAGGTAGGTATTTATTGAGCGCTCGATAATTCGCATGAGAACGTTATACCGTCTAAATATATATGTGAGGCTTCTGACCGAGATTACTCCCCCTGTCCCTCCCTTGTGAGGGCACGCCAGGCCACGGTCATTCACACCCCCCCCCCCGTACGGACCCTCCCGTATCATCCCCAACGCCGTTGCGTCCAAATGCCTCCCCGCACTCCTCCCGAACCGTTTGTGAAAGCAACCGTTCCACCCACAGACTCTCTAGAGTGATGCTCCTCTTTTGAGTTTTCAGGCACTAAATTTAATCGCATCCCATTGACTACAGAGCAAGCACTTACATCAACGGGGAACTCTTCTCCGAACATGGACTCCGAGCGAGGATGCGCTCTCTTGGAAGAACGCACAGTCATTAGTGGTGGGGTCAGGTTTCATCTTAACTTTCTACGAAGATAGCTCTTGAGTCAATGACGTCAATTAATTTTAGAAGACGTTATTTGGTGGAGATCTTTAATAGTAAATGCATGAAGGTAATGCATTTAAAAACCAACATCGCACACGTGAAATCGGTAACTGGGGAAAACACATTCGTGAAATTTACGGAATGGCAAATAAAAAGTTAGGATTCAAAAAAAGAATACTTTTGTAATTGTAATGATAAGATCAATGAGGTTTGTTATTTCACGTTAGTTATACCCAACCTAGAGTATGCTCGGCAAGTGTGTATTGGATCCTCATTAAGTGGGCTCAATTTTGGAACGAAGAGCAGCTTGGCTTGTGAGAAGTTGTTATGAGAAGGGTTAGCAGTGCCACCACGACACTATTGGAAGAATTAGGATGAGACCCAATAGTTGATCGTTGCATTAAATACAGGTTAAATTTACTGCGTACTATTTAAGGCAGGTTACTTATCTAAGGATGTTACAGGCCCCTTTTTACTCCGGTAGATCAGATCACGTTCGTAAAATCCGGGGGATTTATTAGGGCGAATAGATTTCAAATGTCGTTTTTCCTCGAGCCATCAGATATCATAATGGATATGGTAGCAATCGCGCAGAAGATAATTAAAATTGGTGATGTGTGTGTGTGTATATATGCATATATTCACTTCACCCTGAAGACGATGGCAGAGTCAGCCTTCGAAACGTCGGTGTACTGCAACCTGACCCGGTGGGAAACCCGAGAGAACTTCTTGAATACCATACGCTGGGAAAACCTGAGATCCTTCATTATATATATTTTTTTAAGGTAATCTACCGGTTAAGGTAGGTTTTTGGATGGACACAACTACCAAACAAATATTTTATTACTCCTAACAAAACACAAAATCCATCATCCTACTCTATATCAGGTCCCTCTTCATCTCCGAGTACTTTCTTCCTCCCTTCATCCCGTCCAACATCCCTATCCTGTTCCTTCCCTTTCCTCTTTTGCCCAACATTCTACCCTCTATCACAGTCTTCAACATCCCACTGCCGGTCAATACCCCCTTCATCCACTTTTCCTGCCTCCACAGGATTTCTCCCAACAAACCCCTCTCTTCGCCCACCATACCAAGTGCTTCCTCATTTGTTTTCTTCTCTGTCCATTTCACCTTCTCCATTCTTCTCCACACCCACATTTCAAAAGCCTCCAATCTACGTCTATCCTCCTGCTTCAATGACCACGTTCCCGCGCCGTACATAGATACTTCCCATATCAAAGTTTTTCGAGTCCTTTCTTTACAACCTTATTCAACGTCCCTGTTGTCAAGCCCTCCTCCTTGTGAAAGCCTCTTTGCCTAGCGCAATTCTTCTCCTTACGTCCCTACTACTTTGACCGTGTTGGTCCAAAACACTACCGAGATACGTAAACTGCTCTACCTGCTCTAGTTTTTGCCCTCCTATTTTAATGTTAAGCTTGGCCTTTTTCTTTCTAGAAAATCGCATAACCTTTGTTTTCTTAATATTGATTCTCATCCCATACCTGTCGCACTGAATTTCCAATTCACTCAGCAATGCTTGCAGCCCCTTGGCTGACTGACAAACTAAAGCTTGGTCATCAGCAAACCTAACTGATTTTACGAATTCCCCGCCCACTTTCATTCCTACCTCGAGTTCTTCCCATGCCTCTTTACTCATTTCCTCTGCATACAGGTTGAACAGCAACGGTGATAATGGGCAACCCTGCCTTACACCCCTTCCTAACAATGCCTATCCGGGATCCCCGTTTCCCACCCGCACCTGAGCAGTCTGAGACATGTACAGGTTGCGGATTGGCCTCCTTTCCCTCCAATCTATTCCTATTTTCTGCAATATACTCATTAGTTTTTCCCAATTCACCCTATCAAACGCTTTTTCGAAATCTACGAAACAGGCAAATACCTCCTGGTTGTGTTCTATATTCCTCTCGATTAATAATCTCATTACTGCAATGGCATCACGCGTACCTCTCCCCTTCCTAAACCCAAACTGATCATCCCCTAAGTAATCATTTGCCCTACTCTCTATCCTTTTGTTTATGATCCTGAGAACAACTTTAGCTGCGTGGGATATCAAACTAATTGTCCTATAGTCCTCACATGACGTGGCCTTTACCTTTTTCGGAATAGGAACTAAAACTGATCTCACAAAGTCTTCCGGCCAGATTCCCTCCTCATAAATACTACGGATCAGCCCATATAGCCTCTTCCTCCCACATTTTCCTAAGCATTTTAAAAGTTCCACGGGAATGTTATCTACCCCCACGGCCTTATTTAGTTTCATCTCCCTTAATGCCCTTTCTATCTCATGGTCTAGTATGCCTGGACCTAAGCTGTCCTCCTCTACGTCATTTTCTTTTTCAATGTCTAACTTTGTTGGTCTGAGTTCTTTACCATACAGTTCTTCTATGTACTCCTTCCATCTCTCTAGGATCTTTCCTGCGTCAACTATTACCTTACCCGCCTTATCTCTAACTGTTAGCATAGCTCTTCCTTTCTTACTACCCGATAACGATTTAACTTTGCTGTACAGAGCACCGATTTCACCCTTCCTCTGCAGACTTTCCATATCCTCGCACTGCGTATTCCACCAGGCTTCTTTTGCTTTATTTGTTGCCCGCCTCAATTTATTGTTCAATTCTTTGTACTTCATTTTGCCTAATTCTGTATTCATATTCTTCCATTTTCTCCGCTCATCCATCTTTGTAATCATCTCATCCGTGATCCATGGTTTCCTAGTCCTTTTAGCGTTAACGGTTCGAATAGTGTCTTTTGCGGCTTTAGACAACCCCTTCTTGATCATTTCCCATTTTTCTTCGATAGTACTAAGCCCTTTACCATCCTCCATGATTTTCTCTACCGCCTGTTTGTATTCCTTCCTTTTCAACCCATTTAATGCTTCTACATTCCATTTTATAACTCGCCGCCCCTGCCTTATCTTTTTGAAACGTACGCTACATTTCATAACAACTAAATTGTGGTCTGAGTCCGCATCCGCTCCCGGAAAGCTGTGGGAATTTATCACACTATTCCTAAACCTGTGTCTAACCAGGATATAATCTAGCTGATATCTTCCTTAGTCACCTGGCATTTTTCATGTATACCTGCGTCTTTTGTGGTGTCTAAACCAAGTGTTGGTGATGACTAACCCCTGTCTCCTGCAGAACTCAACTACTTTCTCCCCGCGGTCATTCCTCGTGCCTAAACCGTAGTCGCCCACCTCATCACCATCTCTGCCTTCGCCTACCGTCGCATTCCAATCCCCCATCAATATCAAATGTTTCCCTGCAGGAACACACGCGATCATGTCCTCTAACTGATCGTATATCTTATCGACCTCTTCTTCCTTATGGTTGCTCGGTGGCATGTATACCTGAATAATAACTAAGTTCGTCGGTTCTGCTTTTATCTCCACTAGTAGTATTCTATCCGTTACCTGCTCTATGTTGAGTACGCTTCTTCCTACCTCTTCATTTAATACTATGGCAACCCCTCGTTGGCTCTCGTCCCCACCGCTGTATATTATTCTATACTTATCACTCCAGTAATCCCCGCTATCTTTCCATCTCACCTCGCATAGACCTAAAATATCTATATTTCCCCTTTCCATCTCTCGCTTAACATTCTCCAATTTCCCTGTCCTCATCATTGTCCTAACATTCCACGTTCCTATTCTAACTAATTTCGTCTTCTTCTCCTGCGTCTTCTGTCCTGCTGCTGCTGGTTTTCCCTTGCAAGGGTTTCGTGGGATGACGACCGCGGAAGCCTTGCCTCCCCCGCTGCCGGGCACGACACACGGCCGATTGGGCCGAGCCCCGTGGTTGCCAGGACTCAAAATATCTCTATTGTCCATCATATTTTTCTAGGGAATGATAATTGAGGTGGTTTCCCGTTGCCTTCCTCAATAGTGTTTTTAACGTGACACCATCACTTACTGGCCGCCCCACTGGGGTCAGACGCCATTGCAGCCGCCTCACTGAGGAACAGACGCTGCGTGGACTACCTTTCGTCTGGCTCCTAACACGCACAAGCCCTTCCACCACGTCAAGGTTGTAGTCCGGGGAGGGGCTTCATTATATATATATATATATATATATATATGAATATATATGAATATATATATATATATATATATATATATATATATATATATATATATATATATATATATATATATATATATATATATACACACAAACCTTATTTCTTGATAATTTCGACGGAATTCTCAAGAAATAACGTGTGAGTGATCTTTTTATGTATTTCTATATTGTTTGTCGCTGTCCAATTTATTATTCGGCACTTCCGTGTTACGAAATCATCTATATATATATATATATATATATATATTCGATATACTTCATGGCATTCTTATATATATGGCATGTATATACTGCAAGGTATTCTTTTTATTTAATTGAGCTAATGATTCGATGGGCGTATCCCATCGAATCATTAGCTTTTGGTTATTGAATATTGTTACGTGCAAGTAATTTCTTTCGAGTTTGATTAAGGTTTGTCGAGTTCATGACAAAACTAATAATTGTGTAAAGGTAACGTGATTTGTGGTTATATTTTAGTCTACAAGTGGTGACCTAACACCCCCCGCCATACGCCCTTACGGTGGCTTGCGGGGTATTTTATAGTTGTAGATGAAGACTAACTTTACATTTTCCACGAAAACGGCAAAGTTTTCTTGCTAAATGAATTTCGATTGAATTCGCGGAATCAAACCACTCATCGATTGTGGTTCGCAGAGTATGCAGTTGTTTAAGTTGCCTCATGAAACCCCTGAATACGTATTTCCACATAATTCCCACGCATTGTCAGCTGTACCAATGCTGGACTAACTCAGTCGTAAGGCCAAAGTTTTCTCACGTTGCTTTCACTCGGTATTCGAATCGTTTTCATGTCCTGTAAAAGAAAGTAGATGCGGTGAAATTCGGGTCGTTTTCTGAATTAACGGAATGGTAATGCATTATTCTGGTGGCTTCCGCAACGTGAGCGGCGGGTATTCCGTATAGTTTGTGTGTGTGTGTGTGCAGAAGGAAAGCAAAAGTAAGGGAGGAAAGCGGTATTCTTCCGGATGCTCAAGATTTTGGGGGAGAAGGAGTGAAAGTGATGTCGCCCCAATCGCCCATCTGAAGCACCGAATGCGGGGCGCCGCATCGGAGCCTTCATCTGCCACTCCCATAACTCCGAAGCTAAGAACGAAATCTTATCGTAAAACAATTTCTCATCCCCGCCATTTTAACGTGCCTCGGACCATCATAACTGACCATCGTGTGCTGCTGATTTTAAGTTGTTGCTCCCTTTGACGTAGAAACTGCGAGATTTGCACTATCTGACAACCACGCTATTTTAAATCAATGAGAGTTAATGCCAAAGCCTTGATATTAATCAATTATGAAAGTAATACGTGTGATTTCATTGTGACGCGACTATCAATAGCAGCGCGGTAGAACCGTTTGAGAAATGTAATGTGCGTTTTTCCTTTCAACGCAGCCGGTTGCCAGTTTGCTCCGATCAGTCTGAGCGGAAAGACGTTCCTTCGCGTTAAATGTGTTTTTCGACTTTGTAACAAGACGCGATGGAGCGTTGATGGAGGTCAAGTTCCACCATGACAATGCCCCAAGCCCAGCGGCCTTCATCGTTACCATTTTTCTGGCCTGGGTGGTTCCTCAGCCCCCTTCAGTCTCATTCCAGAGTATTTTTAAGAATTTTAAGTATTTGTACAAGTACGATTAATAAATGTATATTTCCCAGAGAATACACAGTACAACCTGAATGAACCGAAACAAATGACGGCCGAATTAGATGACACATGATCTTCATTCCGATGGGGCACAGCGGCAAAATATCCAGCGCACATGTATATGCCATGTACACCTCAGCATCCCTTATTAAACTCCGGAACCATGCGATACCATTCCATTACCTGGGTACTTCTATTTTCCTCTGTCTTTGCGAGGTGCCATCTTGAAGGAGAGGGCTCTTATGATAGCCGTCTCTGCTCGAAATCATCTATGTCCTACGACCGCATTTCACCGTCGCATTTTCTCCACCCTAATCCTTCATCGGTTCACATTGGACTCATAAAGCCATACCGACTGACCGATGCTAAGCCTAAATCTTCAAGACAGCATCAAATCGTAAAACCAACAGCCAACTTTCTTTCGAGCGATAAAAAGGGGTCGCTCTAATCAAGGAGTGCAGTTTTTTATTCATGGCACGAATTAAAACATCATCACATTAGTATGCATAGAAAGTCTAAACTACTAGATGATCGTAGCACATATGAATCACATTCGACCACAAACGTCAATTCTTCGCCGCAAAATCCCCATGGACTTCATTTAGAAAATCACCAAGTTTGGAAATCGAGCGAAGAAGTTGGTGTTGGCAAAATGCGTCAGTCGATTCGTGGTCGCAATAAATGAAGGTTGGCAGGAGTCCTGGAGCTAAATATTTTTCTGCAAGCATCGATAATAACCGCAAGAGTTAATAACCACGTTCCCAATTGAGCATGACGGAATGATCTCTCGACGAAAATTTCTTTTTTGTATTTTATCCCATTAAGGGTGAAAGTAAAGAGAAAACCTTTTACCCTAAACTTAGCTAACTGCAGCGATATTGATGAGGTCGCACAACTTATTGCATGGATCTTATTTAAATGTTTGGCCCTTAGGTATATAGGTCTGACGAATAAAATAAATGTCCCAAACGGGAAGAGATTAAGGGGAAAAAGCATGGCTGCATCTATATCAATAATTCATCACCCAATGCGGTAAAACTGAAATTGTTTTTCTACGGTATTAATTAATCTATAGGGTTAAATGATGATATCAAAATGAATGTTTTTGATCGTGTTTTCATGCGAAAAAATTAAAAGATTAGTATATTCCGTAAGAGCTATTGGATTTTATTTAAGTTACAAATTAGCACCCACGCGCTCTTTCCACAGGGAAATAACCGACGACGAACAATTTATAATCGATATGAACGAATGGAAACAACAAGAAGTGCTTCTTCTCAGGTGCTCGCCTTGACAAATATGCTTGTAGCGAATGAGAAATCAGCAACAAGTGTGTATTGCATGAAATGTAGCTGGTCTAATTCTTTACAGGTACTACGATAGATGACGACGCCTTTGTAATTACTCCAGAGCAAATTTCAGAAACATTAGCGAAATAATGTCATGTGGGAGGATTTTACGCTTCAACAAATTCATGGGTGGGGTGTTTCACCGAAATGTCGAAAATATTCACCGGTAATGCGATAGCTGAAGTTGAATAATGAACAATTGAGGTAAATGTTTCTGCAAAACATGCTCTACCTCCTGGATTGTTTTCTTTGGATAACGAGGTTATGTAGAAATTATAGTAAATGTTCAAAGTAAAATCTCCAGCTCATGATGAATACAGGGTCCATTCTAAAATTAAAGTGCATTCTCTGGGAAAAATATCACACTTATACAAATGCTTAAAATTCTTCCATATACACTCTCCCCCAGCATCAATAATACACTTTCGGAGACGTATCTGCCACGGCTGGAAGGCACCCTGAAACTCCTCTCCCCAGGAATGTCTCTCAGGAACGTTGTACACATGCTTTTTTTCTCACGTTCCCTAATGCTTTCCCTTTAGCAAACACTTCAGTCAGGGAAAGAAAAAATAGTTGCACGGAGGCAAGTCGGGACGTGAAGGGGGTTGGAGGACCAGGAAGGAACCAAAGGGGGTGGATCGGGCCAGGAAGTTGGTAACGATGAAGAACGCGTGGCTTGGGGTATTGTCATGCTGGAGCTTGACCGTGTCGTGCGCCGTGTTTTAAAGTCGAAAAACACACTTCACGCGGTGGCCTCATGCGACCGGATGTGTTGAAGGGCAGACCTCTCACTTCATTGCCCGACCGGTTTTACCGCTCTGCCATGGATGATCGCGTCACAATGAAATCACGCGCATTAATTTCATAATGGACCATGTATACGTATATAGACGTGTCCCCATTTATCCCCTTTCATTAAGAATTCAGGTAGTAATGTCTTTTCGAACTGATATCATTTTGATGTTTCAAGATGCATTTGTATTTCTTTAGGTTTAAATATAGTTCATTGCCTCGTTGTGATTCAACGGGAGATCTTTTCTCATGCTGCAGTCTCAAACCATCTATCTTATGCAGATTTTCTTTTTAATTTTGGCCTAATGTAAGCTTTTTTCGGAACTTTCACTTTTATGTCCCTTTAGAGGACATTTATATATTTTTTAAATAAAAAATGAGAAGAGTTCCGCCGCTATATCCTCCAAATATTCGTGCAGTAATTTATTTTTTAATTCAGGTGAGACAGTAATAAAATGTTCACCTGTTTTTTCAACAGACGAATAATGGTCCATGTAGTCTGTATTTGCCACTCGTCCTGGAATAGATATAGAAGAAGATAGCTATCCGAGGCCGTGTTTTCCCAGCGGACGTGTCCGGAATTCTTATTCTCTGAGAGTTGCGAGATGACTACTTCATCTTCGGACGGACGATGTGAAATGAAACCATTTCAAAATAGAACATGCTCATAAAATGTGATTAAGGTGGAGGCAGAAGGAGAAAGCACTGTTCAAATTTATTAGCTTTACTTTCTCCACGAAGATCTAGGGAGCATCGGCGCTTTTAAGTAAACTGGTGCCCAAAAGAACCTCTCAGGCTTGATTAGCGAACTCCTAAGCCTCTAACGAAAATAATGGAGTGACTAATAAATGAACGCAATGCGCTTTTCTTTTTTTACTGACTGTATTCATTTCCCCTATCGTCCGCAAGCACACAAGATTCTAACGGAGGTTTTTCGAGGATGGGGTCAACACCACCTCGGGGACGCATTTTATGAAGCAAGCTGATTGCCCATTTGAATGACGAGGCAGGTAAGGTAATGCCCTAGTTCGAGATTGAACTGATTGTATGAGGGATCCGTGACGTGGGCGATGACGGCCGAGTCTTCGCACCGGCCGGGTTGCCGTGATAGCCAAAGGACCTTTGCATCTTTTGTGTTTTTTCGCAAAGAGTAAGCGCAACATCGGGTGTCCCACAAGGAAGTGTTATTGGTCCGCTATTATTCCTTTTATACATTAATGACATCAGGTCTCGGGGTTTCTAGTAAACTTCGTCTATTTGCTGACGAAGCCGTGTGATATATACGGAAATACCTAGTCATGAAGATGGACTATCTACCGCTAACGACCTACATGCAATTCAAAAGTGTTGCGAGGCATAAAAGCTAGAATTAAATTTGAATAATTATGTTTCTATAAATATTTGGAGGAAAACACTTCACCAGAACACACTCTATACAGGAAACCAAAATTACACACGTGAAATCGATAAAATACTTTGGTGTAACGATAACTACGGATATGTCCTGGGAAACAACACATTCCTGAAATTTACGGATTAGCTAATGAAGAGTTAGGATTCATTTGAAGAATACTTGGGATGTAATGATAAGGTCAAGGAGGTTTGTTATTTCACGTTAGTGAGGCCCCACCTTGAGTATGCTCTGCAAGTGTATGGGATCCTCATGAAGTAGACTTAACTCTGGAACTAGATCGAGTGCCACGAGGAGAAGCTAGGTTTGTGAAAGGTTTTAATGGAAAAGGCAGCAGTGTCACGACACTATTTGAAGAATTAGAATGGGAGCCACTAGTTGACCGTAGGCTTAAAAACAAGTAAACTTTACAGCGTAAATCTGAGGCAGGTCACTTATCTGAGGAAATTGAGTGCATATTACAGGCTCCCACTTACTTCCAGGTAGATGAGATCACCGACGGCAAATCAGGGAGGTTTAATGTATATTGAATGGATATTTAAAATGTCGTTCTTTCCTCTGACGATTAGAGATCATAAGAGACATGACAGCAATCGCGTAGGAGATAATTAGAATTAGCCGTGTATATACGAGTACTCGTAGTATACGGTAGGTGACCTAACACCCCCCGCCACACGCCCTTCCGGCGACTTGCGGGGCATTGTGTAGGTGTGGGTGTTCGTTCCCGGGTGGCCAGGTGTCAAGATGTGGATGGACCAAGCGCACCGCGGCCTCTCCGTCGAATGGCACCCCCGCATCCTCCATTTCGTAACTGGGAAACAAGCTGCGTGGATTGGAGGCATGTTCAATTAATTTCCCGACTCGCTTGGTTCCCACGGATCTAGGTTGGCGAGGAGGGCATTGCGTAGCGAGAGGTGCCCTCTCGGGCCGTGCGCCTTGCGACACATGGAGGCGATTGCTCGAGTGCATCTTTCTTCTCGCGGGGCAGATTAAAGGCGCTCCCCCCTTCACTCCACCGTCTCCGAGCAACAGGAAAAGATACGTTCACCTTCTCCTCCCCTCCCCCTCCTTCCACCCTTAGAGTTCCCCACGGGTGACGTGATCCTCGGAGCGGAGGGCGGGGGGGGGGGGTGCGTGGTCAAAGCAGGGCTGCCAACTGTTCCCGTGGGAAATTTGAAAAGAAATCATCCCGACTTCTCCTGATTGGAACCCTGTTCATACCGTTTCTGTTCAACGATCGCCTCATCGGTTCGTCACGTATCATTATTCCTATGACAGTTTCAACGCTCATTTGAAAAATTATAAATTTAGCAAGATTGGTAACCAAATATTTTTTATTAACACCCGAAGAACAACTCTCTCATCTAAATTCAAAAGATTTTTCACTCTTCACCCTGCTCTAGACGGCAGAATTTAAACTTGGAAAAATGTTATCAATGACTCATGAGACACGCTTTTTTGCGTATTAGTTTGGCTGCATTTCATCCCCAGGAATATATACATATTTTATTATATTTCGCCAACTTAATCGGAAGGATTTCTAAAACTAGTATTTATTATATAACTTAGTGGTAAAGGAAATGAAATATTTACGTTGGCTTTATATAGGGTATATCGGTTGGCAGAAAATAAACGTTCATAGTTTTTCTCTATTTTTCGTTTTTCTTTTGAGATTATCCGCCGGACTCCCTTCTAAATCTAAGATGGACCGTTAAGGTCAACTGTTTGGGTGTTGGCACGGCTAATAGTCGCCGAGCAATGGAGCCCAGAACGGTGGCTGTTACCTCCGGCCGGCTCCAATGCTGCAGGGAACAGTGGAATTCAATTGCTCTAATTCAGCAATGCTACGTTCACCATTGCAGGAGACGTAGAAATACAGCTTACGTACTATAATAGCTTGTAGTGTCTACTTGCAATACCATATTTCTTTTCGAAACAGCTCTGTTTATTTCACGGAAGCGCCTTTGTCGATCACTTTTGAGCTGAGGGAATCAGGACTGTGTTGCTCAATGCGTCTAATTCATTTCACACTTTTGAGGGAATTGTAGAAAGGGTAATCGGAATGAAATGGCAAAATGTAAATAAGAAAACAAGTGTAAACACAATTGCCCAATTGCAATTGTATTTATTTGTTGCAATTATCGCTCCATTTTCATTGGATAAAAGTGAGTAAATAGTCTAAGTTTGTAAGTACAAGCTTAATTTTGATAAAGTTAAGTTCTGTTTATGGTGATCATTATCGTTTTACTGGGGAATCTAATTGTTAGATATACTACCTTGATCAAAAAGTTCCCGGAATAACCACCGTGTGCCGCTCCCATCGTTCCGATTTGAGTTCTGTTTTTTTTGTTAAATTGGTACATCTGTTGTTGATATTCCCTTTAAATCTTAGTGTCATAACTTGACATTTGCAAAAGTTACGTAGCCAAGAGTACATCTATCTCTGTGTGTGTTGGCGATTTTTTACAATTGCAGAAATGGATTTAAATTTGCAACAACGAACTTGTATTAAATTTTGCGTAAAAAACGGATTTAGTGGCGCACGGACGTTGGAAATGTTGGAAAAGTGTTTCGGCAACGATTCTCTAAAAAAAACGGTCGTTTACCAGTGGCACGAGCGGTTCAGAAGTGGTCGTGAGTCAATCGAACATGATGAACGCAGTGGCAGACCATCGACATCGAAAGTCGGTGAAAAAATTGATAAAGTAAAAGAAATGTTGGTCAATAACCGCAAATTAACCATCAGAGAAATAGCGGAGGACTTGAACATTGCCTATGGATCCGCCCAAGACATTGTGGTTAATGATTTGGGTTTCCGTCGTGTAGCAGCAAAGTTGGTTCCAAAAGACCTCAATTTCATGCAAAAAAGAGACCGTGTTGACGTCGCAAAAGACATGATTTGCGAGGCTGAATCCGATCCCACATTCATCAAAAGGATCATTACTGGAGACGAGACGTGGGTTTATGAGTACGACACGCAATCCAGACATCAGGCAAGTGAATGGCGTTCACCAAATGAGCCGAGACCAAAAAAACCACGTCGTTTTCAGTCAAAAAAGAAGGCAATGCTGACGGTTTTCATGGATTACAACGGTGTAGTGCATCATGAATTTTTGCCAGAAGGCCAGACAGTAAACAAAGAGTATTATCCACCGCACGGATACGCACCGTCGCACAGTGCTATCATTATTCGTAATTTTTTGACGAAAAATGCAACAAATACCATCCAACAGCCACCGAATTCACCTGATTTGGCTCCCTGTGACTTCTTTCTGTTCAATCGAGTTAAAAAACCATTACGGGGAACGCGTTTTAGCAGCCGAGAGGAAGTAATGGAAAAATCGCAGGAAGCACTGATGGACATACCGAAAACCGAATGTAAAAAATGTTTCGAGGATTGGATCAAGCGCTGGCATAAGTGTGTTGCAGTCGATGGGGATTACTTTGAAGGGGACAATATAGATTTAGATGAATAAACTTGTATTTTTAATTTTCTGAATAAATTCCGGGAAATTTTTGATCAAGGAGGTATTCAGTTACTAACGAAGATATATGGACGCTAAATTGGATGCAATGGGCTGTTGTTTTTATGTCATTGCATCTGAAGAAATGTTATCAAAATAGAAGTCTTATTTTCGCAAAATAGCCCCTATTAAGTCGTTTAACATTCCAAATCTGTGTAGAATGCGAGGTGTTATTTTTTTCTTTGTTCATTTCGCTTAAATAAATTCAAAGATTTTTTCAAAGTATTAATAACCGACCGTATCCTTATCAACTCAAATTTAAATTTTTAGCTACACACTATAACGGCCTTTCCCTCACTCTGCATTTATTATATATTAATATATATATATATATATATATATATATATATATATATATATATATATATATATATATATATATATATATCCCTGACTCTTTTGGCCACTGTCGAAAGAAATACTAGCAACGTGTTTCTCTTAAGCCAAGAACAGGAGAAAAATGCCCACAGATTTTCTCTTCGTATTTATTGAATGATCGAATTCATTCATCCATGACCATAAATAGATTTCTCCTCTTAGCATTACATTTCAAACGGCGGTTTGTAATTACGTTTGTGCGTGACTTGTTTTCCTGGACATAATAAATCCTTCTCTCATCTCCAATTCAGGAGTGATGGGCTAAGTTGACATTTCGACATAATCAGATCAACCCTTTCCCTTCCGCCAAGCCTAAATAATGCTGGATGGTTTCCTACGCTGTAGACTTGAAGGAGAAACCGATTGTGCTCCATTATTATGTCTTAGAAACCTCCCTAAAAGACATTAAATATCTCTGTGCAAAATATATCTGAAATCATTTTTATTGGGGAAAGATTTATTGACGCTATATCTCCCCCTGCTGGAAGAACTAGCGGACTCAAGGACTCCTCCCTCCCACGGGCAATACGGGATAGCAACTACAGGGTTATAGGTGGCAATAGCAATCCACTTGCCACCCTCAGCGTCTTGGGAAGAATTAATAGTTCTTCTCCAGTTGCAAGCACTTTGATTGACCTCGTGTGCTTTGTTGTCAAAACCCTTTCTTCCCGCATGACCGTGTAAGAATGCCATTGAATAATGTAGAGCTCGCTCTACCTTGTCTGTTATTAAGTTTCCCCTTCCATCCCTCGTCTCTCTTCGTGGGGGTACCCTCCTGTTAACTGCACCGTTGGGTCGTATTCTCTACCTATGTCCTTTGGGGAGGAGACCGTTGAATGGTGCATGTTCATGTGGTAAGGGCATATGGCTTCTTACTTCTCAAATTCTAGCTTGCAGGTTACTGGATAAATATTTACTGCATACTCAGGAGCAATTGTTTGTCATTTGATGGTATATGTATCTGTATGCGTGTAAGTTGAAAGGATTTTGCATGAATGTATACGCCACTAGGGTTATAGGTTTGCGTGGATGTGTTGATTTTGTTCCCTTTTACGGGTGGTGACCTAACACCCCCTGCCACACGTCCTCGTGGCGGCTTGCGAGGTTTCATGTAGATGTTAAGGTCATAACATATTCCAAGTTGCGTTCGCCTCAGTGAAAAAGGAAGTTTATGCCTGAATTTTTAAAGTACAATAGTTATTTATCTTTAATTTTTTGCTCAAATTCGAACAAAAACAAGAATCCGGAAAAAAGACCTTTTATCATCTTTCACGTAAATATTAATCCACTCATCGAATCCGTCTCCAAATTTATTTAACCCGAATGGGAATCTTGACCATTAATGGACATGGGATTAGATACAGGGAAATAAATTTTAACACAGTGTTCCAAGACAAAACTCATGGCCAAAAAAAGAATAATGAGCACGGAGAACATGCATTCTCAGTGCAGGATATTCAATGAGAGTCGAATCTGGAAAGCGCGCTGTAATTAATATATTTCAGACTATGTGGCCGCTTAAAAGACCGACCGACCGTCGATTTAGGACTGCGCCGTTAGCGCATGTGTTGCCGATATCCAGCAATGCTGATAAACGGTTGTGTGATTTAACGGTGAATGAAGGGCGATATTGAGTTAAGGTATTTAGATGAGAGTTAGTGTTGCGTTTCTGTATTTAATGATTAAGGATATTCATTAAAACTCGATTTTTCACGTTTGTGGCAGGATTGTCAGAGTAGTCCCATTAGGATTCAAAAAGAGAGTTTCCAGAATTCTCCATTGATGATTTGAATTACGGGGCTAGGTCGCTTAGATCAGTTGGGAGTTAGATATTTTTAGGTCCTTGTGGATGTCGGAGTTTCGGACGAACCATGGAGCATTTGTAATAATTCTTTAAGTTTTATTTTGGAAACGTGTCAGTTTTGTTAGATTGCTAATAGCTACCCCAGTCTGAGCAACAGTATGTTAGAATTGGTCGGATCATTGCTTTGAAGAGAAGTACTTTTGCAAGAAGACTAGTGCGTCTGATGAGGAGATAGATTGAGAATAGAGCTGCATTGGCCTTGTTTAGTACGCATCCAGCGAGAGTTTGCCGTTTTAATTTCCTGTCGAGTTGGAGAAATTTAGCCGAAGATGCTAGAGGATTTTTTCCTTTCCGTAGTAAATGAGGGTGCTGTTTCGTTTCCCCCATTTACTGGTTAACATTAACGCATTTCGATGAGTATATTAAAAGTTTCCAATCCGACATCCAGTCTTCTATATTGTCCAGGTAGCCGCTTAAATCCTCATGATTGTGCGTTAAAAAGAATGAGATTTCTCGCAGCCGTTATTCACCAGTTTACCTTTCATATGGAAAGAATTCATTGATCATCACCTCCTTTAGGGTGGGGGAGTCTCCACTCCTGGGAATTAAGGTGAGGTTTGCCCTACCTTTTCGTTTGTGGTTCTAAATGCCACGTTATTGAAAATGCATTATCGCCGTTAGAACTTTCCATGGAAAGGTACATGATCATCATATATTTCTGACTTCCAGTCTGAACAGAAACGTAGTTAGGGAATTCAAAGATTCTCTGATATTGATATATAAAGTTTTAGAAATTTTCCAAAGAAATTAAATTCAGTTCATTTATTTCCGGAGTTCAATCACACATTAGTTAACAAAATTAATAATGACATTACCCTGAATCAACCAAAGAGAATATGCACATATGTATATTGAGTTGCTATATTTATGTATATATGCATACATCATATACATAGACACATATTTATTTAATATATATCGGTATATACATGTACTATAATTGAAAATAGCTTAGGTACAGGCATACTCGACGATGAGACAGAAAGGGCATTAAGGGAGATGAAACTAAATAAGGCTGTGGGAGTGGATAACATTCCCGCGGAACTATTGAAATGTTTAGGGAAATATGGGAGACAGAGGCTACATGGGCTGATTCGTAGTATTTATGAGAAAGGAATCTGGCCGGAAGACTTTGTGAGATAAGTTTTAGTTCCTATTCCTCCTAGCCTAGGTAAAGGCTACATAATGTTAGGACTACAGGACAATAAGTTTGATGTCCCACGCAGCTAAAGTTGTTCTCAGGATCATAAACAAAAGGATAGAGAGTAGGGCAAATGTTTACTTAGGGGATGATCAGTTTGGGTTTAGGAAGGGAAGAGGTACGAGTGATGCCATTGCAGTAATGAGACATATAGAATACAACCAGGAGGTATTTGCCTGTTTCGTAGATTTCGAAAATGCGTTTGATAGACAGAATTGGGAAAAACTAATGAGTATATTGGAGAAAATAGGAATAGATTGGAGGAAAAGGACGCTAATCCGCACCCTGTACATGTCTCCGACTGCTCAGGTGCGAGGTGGGAACGGGGAGTCCGGATGGGCAGTTTTAGGAAGAGGTGTAAGCCAGCGTTGCCCATTATCACCGTTGCTGTTCAAACTGTATGCAGAGGAAATGATTAAAGAGGCATGGGAAGAACTTGAGGTGGGAATGAAAGTGGGCGGGGAATTAGTAAAATCAGTTAGGTTCGCGGATGACCAAGCTTTAGTTTGTCTGTCAGCCAGGGGGTTGCAGGCATTGCTGAGTGAATTGGAAATTCAGTTCGACAGGTATGGGATGAAAATTAATATTAATAAAACAAAGGTTATGCGATTTTCTAGAAAGGAAAAGGCCAAGCTAAACATTAAAATAGGATGGCAACAACTAGAGCAGGTAGAACAGTTTACGTATCTCGGTAGTGTCTTGGACCAACACGGTCAAAGTAGTAGGGACGTAAGGAGAAGAATGGCGCTAGCCAAAGAGGCTTTCACAAGGAGGGAATTAATGACAGGGACGTTGAGTAAGGATATTAAGAAATTACTCGTAAAAACTTTGATATGGAGCGTAGCTATGTACGGTGCGGAAACGTGGTCATTGAAGCAGGAGGATAGACGTTGACTGGAGGCTTTTGAAATGTGGGTGTGGAGAAGAATGGAGTAAGTGAAATGGACAGTGAAGAAATTAAATGAAGAAGTACTTGGTATGGTGGGCGAGGACAGTGGTTTGTTGGGAGAAATCCTATGGAGGCAGGAAAAGTGGATGAAGGGGGTATTGGCTGGCAGTGGGATGTTGAAGCCTGTAATAGAGGGGAGAATGCTGGGCAAACGAGGAAAGGGAAGGAACAGGATAGGGTTGTTGGACGGGATGAAGGGAGGAAGAAGGTACTCAGATATGAAGAGGAACCTAATATAGAGTAGGATGTTGTGTGTTGCTAGGAGTCACAAAATATTTATTTAGTAGCTGTGTCCATCCAAAAACCTACCTTAACCAGCAGATTACCTGATAATAATAATAATACTTACACGAGTATTCTCCGAAATTTGAATGTTCTTTTTTGTGTTTTCTTGTGTTCTATATGTCGTCCAATTAAGTGTGTGTATTCAAATACATAAATATACATATGTATGAATGCACACATACACACGAACACACACACACACACACACACACACATATATATATATATATATATATATATATATATATATATATATATATATATATATATATATACATATATATATATATGTATATATATATGTATATGTATATATATATATATATATATATATATATATACACACACACATATGTATATGCCCTTTTTAGTGTTACTAATTTATTTGTGGTCTATTGTGCCGTCCAAGTATTATACTGCTCGTGTGAGTGTTTATGGATAATCGATATATATATATATATATATATATATATATACATATATATATATATATTTATGTATATATATACACATACATATATATACACACACATATATATATATATATATATATATATATATATATATATATATATATATATATATATAAGACACATGTGCGTAAATAAGTTATAAATCATTGATAATTATTTATATAAATGGTAATTGTCTCTAGGTATTTAACTGGTCTCAGGAGGGTCATGTGAGTACGTAAATCCGATTGATAAAATTGAGCGGCTAACATCAATATGCTACCCCAGCGAGAGATGAGGACACACACATGGATGAAACGAGGTGAGGTCGAGACGATGTATTTTTTTAAGCGCACGTTAAATGTAACCATATTGTATTTATAATTCCGTTAAATTTCTAAGAGTGTTCAAATAATAATAAAATGAATCCAAACATTTCGAATTGGTGCCGTGCGATTAATGTTATGTTATGAAATGTCCATTTGCAACCAATCCCGAGTTCTCGACGTCATTCGATTTGCGGAATGAGGCCTCGAAAGAGACGCTTACTTTGTGTATTTTTATGGAACTCTTCGAGCTTCGAGCTAGGCCTCCACCACTAAGCAGCTGTCTTACACACTGATCACTGGAAATCCACTAGTATAGGAACGAGGACGCATTTTCGTTCGTCTCCTAATGATCGGGAAATTCGATGGTGTTCCGGGATCGGATTGAGCGAGTGGGTGGGTGACTCACTTGATGCACGAACTTTCCGGTGCGCGGTCCTGCGTGGCGATGGCCTCCCGTCGGCGGTGGTGGTCGTGGCGGTTGGCGGGAGAAGCGAGCGATCCTCGGCGGCCCTTCGATACCTCTCTCAGCCCTTTTTTCTCTCGTCTGCCTCCGGGTCAACCTCTCGAAGTGACGATGCTCCAAGCGGAGATGAGTATGGCGAGGAGGATCACTGGTAAGTCACTGGGCCAGTGGAATCCAAGGGCTTTATATCCATTCGGTGGGAGGGCTTGTTTGGTCCATAGGGATGGGCGGTCGCGTATGATCTTGTGTGTGTGGGTCACTAGGAAATGGGAGAAGGGGTGTTTCAGAGGGGGGGGGAACAGATGGGGAGATAATGCGACGGCTCCTTGTAGGCCACTTTGGATGGCGGACTTTCACTGGCTCACACACAGACATACAGAAACTCACGTCGTTCGCCAACATCTCATTTGACCCCTCCTCCACCCCTCCTCCTCTCTCTCCTCCTCGGCCTCCGCTGCGAGCTCCATTCGGAGGCACCCTTCTAAAAAACTGAAGAAGAAAGATTCCTCGCCTCTCTCTCTCTCTCCGGCGCTCGGTCATTGGACACACTTTCCCCGTCCACTCCCCGGTTCGCTCCCCTCCACTCCGTCCAAATGCCCTCATGCAACGACCACTGGTGGGGCAGTTGCCCGCGGAGGATGAGGCCTTAAGATGAGTGTGGGAAGCACCGTGTTTGCCGTTTAAAAACATTCCTCCGGGGGTGCTACGGAAGCGAGCAAACTGCTTCTTCGGCACCTCTCGCAACACTCTTGTTTATTAAAAATGGAATAGGTTTGAACGGGCGCGGAAATGATAGCTTTGTAAAAACTTGAAGGAATTCGTAAACAAACGGCTTTTTATGGGATGATGATCTCATAACAATTGAGGAAAGCTTGCTGGACCATTAGTGTCATCTTGCCCTTCGTTATCGGGTTGCCGGAAAACTCTGGCAAAGGTGAAAGGGAAAGAATTTCATGAGAGTGTGTCTCGGGTTGAAAAGCCAGTTCGTTGATTGCCAACCCTGTGATGTGTAACAATGCTTCGTTTTTCCCGTCCTTTTGCGAAACATTAGCGTTGCACGCCGAAGCGTTTTGTAATAACAAAAGTAAACTCAAGGGGTGGCGAGCGAAGATGTGCCCATGAGCCGGAGGAATCGATCAAAAGTATTGCGCGTTTCACTATGGAAATGAATTGTGACATTAATTCCAGACTTGGGAGGGAGTTGTCGAAAGGGAATGCAACGTTTTGCTCAGAACCCAGAAGACTTTTGTTTCACAACACATTTTTTTTGATTCGAGAAGTTCACTATTTACATCACATGCACATGAGTACTTACTCAAAACTTAAGTACAGCGTCTCATTAAATTGGGGATCTTATTGAACCAATTCATTTTACCATATGTCCATCAGGTGATTTGTTTTCTGTCGTTTTAGTCTTAGGTTACGTCTGTGTCCTTGTGATAGGTATTGTAGTATAGCTATACAATGGCAGAGAGTGTTTCGTACTCGTTGAGTGGTGCCTATGATATTTTTAGGCTTAACTATGGAACTAGATCGAGTGCAACGAAGACCAATTAGGTTTGTGAAAAGTTGGTCACTGAACAAGGCAGCAGTGCCATAACACTATTGAAAGCATTAGGATGGGAGCCACTAGTTGCCGTAGGCTTAAATGCAGTAAATTAAACAAAATATGAATTCACTGCGTAAATTTGAGGCAGGTCAGGATGTTCAGGACATATGTATTACATATGTCCAGGCCCCCACTTACTATGTAAAAGAGATCACCAACTATAAATTGCGGAGATTCATCGTAGAACGGATAGATTTAAAATGTCTATTTTTCCTCGAACCATTAGAGATCGTAATAGACATGAGAGTATTCGCGTGGGAGATGATTAGAACTGGAAGTGTGCATATTGTCGATATCCTGCTTGTTACTCTTTTTCTTTAATTAGACAATTTCTTTAATAGCTCCACAGCATAATTTTATTGAACCTAACCTGTTATTGAACATTTTTTCATTTAAGTACTTTCTTTCGTGTTTGATCCAGGTTTGTCGAGGGCATTAACAAACTAATATTTGTGTACAGTTAACATGATTTGGTTTTGCATGTTTTTTATTCTAGTTTGCAGGTGGTGACCTAAAACTCCCCACCATACTCCCTTGTGGTGTGTTGCGGGGTATTGTGAAGATGTAGGTAATGACACGTTTGATGGAGCGTGGCTCAAGTATTAATTGTGTTACGTAAATATAACTTATGAATTATATATTTCAAAAACGTGACCAGGGCAAACGCTCTTTCAGGCTTCCTAGAATTAATAGGGCGATTAAATAACACTAATATTATTATTATTATTATAATTCTTCCTCGAGGGCATTTCTCCGGAGACATGAATTGAAGTTGGGGAGCGTCACCCATGCAACTTTACCTCAATCTACAATTCCCTTGGGGACAAAGGGTCGTTTGGGATATTTCGTACGATACTAAATGTATTTACTTTTACTTATTTCTTCATGGTTATATAAATGTTATCGTAAAGTTCTAATATATTTATAGGGTACACATATTTCGTGGGTTAACATCGTTCACTGATATCACTGTGAGTACAATCTCAACATCATTAAGCGTGTGGTTTTGCAACCGACACAAAACACTCTCCTTAGTCTAGCGTCCTATCGCGCCCCCCGCCGTGCGCCCTTGTGCCAGGTGGGGTGTAGGCCAATGTGCGTGTGTAAAATCTATTATGGTACTTGTTAATTGTTGAATGCGGAGAATACTAAGTCGGTAATAAGTGTCTAAATTACATGTGTTTATGCCCTCGTTCAACGTAATCTCTTGTCCTCTTTGTATAAGTTTTACGGATTAAGCGGCCATGGGAGTAGCTGCTAACAATGCGATACTCGTAATATATGTAGGTGTGCTTCATGATTGGTGTTCGGTCGTCCCCTTTCCACGCGGTTTTCGGTGGATCCCAGGCTGCCAGGTGTATGACGAAATAGTGAGAATAAATTTAGACTGGCTCGTGACCCACCAACCCCTGGCACACGTCCTCGCGACGGCTTGCGGGGTATTGCTTAGATAGAAATAGATGATCATTTTGTTTTCAAAAGGTAGATATTTTTGTAGTTTTTTCATTATATTTCTTATGTCTACTTGATTTTTTTACAATTGCTAGATTGGTTATGTATTGATTTTTGTTTTCATTTTCAATTTAAGTATTATCCAGTTACTCCTAGGCATATATTTGTCAGTCAATCAGTCAGTTTCAATATAGTGTTGACTTTTGATTCTTCAGTATTGTTTGAGGACTGTAGTCATATACCATGGAATACCTTTATTTTTTAGCAAATTATGTTTGTTTACAAGTTGAATGTACAATTGCTTACCGGCTTAATGATTATTACCTCTTGCGTGTTCATTGTTTATTATGATGTAAAATCGCGGACCAGATAGTAAATGCCAAAAGAGTCAATTTTAAAATAAAATGAAAAAATGTTCATACGTTCATTCCTTGAAATACGAGGGCTGCCAGAGAAGTAACTTACGTTTCGGCCTAGCGTGCCGGTGGGTAATAGGAATAGAGCCACCACCTTGGCATCGAAACGTCCAGACACTCAGTACTACGCATCCTGCTGTGATGAGTGTTTGCAGACTGTGGTTCTTTTACTTCGCTCACATTGCGGACTGCGTTAATGTGAGCTGCAATAGAAAATCCCTCAAGTTGTCAGCGTATTTCCAAACCCTCATGCTTCTTACGGATGTGACTCTCGCAGGATTTCATTGTGTATCGTTTTTTCGGCAACCAAGGCACGCCGAGACAGATTTAGTTTAATCATTGATCTAATGATTCCATGCATAGTCGTTCCTTTTGAGTGCTTAGATCTTGGTCTGAGATAGCAGTTATGTTCTCATTGAGCTAATATACTAGCAATATTTGCAATTAAATTGCAGTAATTTGAATAGTTATCATTCATAAATTGTGGAGGAGTATTTTTTTAATTAGAATGTTAATGCTGTTAAGAGAGTTAACACGACTTCTGTTCCTTTGAAATGGTATTATCTTTCCATTGTCTCAATTAGCATTATTATAAACCCTATGAGATACATGTAGATGGATAGATAGATATGTGAGTGTAAATATGTGACAATGGGTTATGTGGTAGAAGAGACTCCACTGTCTCAATCTCGCCCGAATATCAATGTCTTTATATTCGGGTGAGATTGAGACAGTGGAGTCTCTTCTACCACATAACCCATCGTCACATATTTACAGTATTAAAGCAACCGATAAATTTCACAAATTATGCATAAATAACAATAAAATTAAAACATTCGTGCAAATAATTGTAGATTCATGCAATATATACTTGTAAAACAATACTCTGGTTTTATATTTAAAATCGCCAATTCAAATTATTATGCTCCGGCGAAAGAAAAGGAAGGATCTCGAAGTCTATTATAAGCTGGATAATTATTTTTATTTATGGGTTTGGCCTGCACGAAGAACAAAAAGTCAGCGTAACATTTTGCAAAACATTTATTGGAATATAACCAGAGTAGTGTCTTTAAATTTGAAATTTAGCATGCGGAAAAGAAAGGACTGAAACTAGACTTAGCTTTCGAGCAGCTTGAAATTTTAAAAAGTGTACGCTCCAAAGAGAATATTGTCAATGACCTTTTGTACACCTCCCACTCCCCCCTCCTAAACTCACCACTTATTGATACATGCACTAATGAGGGTAAGAACCCCTCTACTTCCCCCACACCCTCCCTTGACCTCAGAGATATGTAAAGATTTTTGAATTTATGCCTATAAACCGTTTAGACCCACCCCTTTTCCTCCGAAAATAGGAGGAATGCTCCCCATAGGGTGCCTCATATCTTCTACCCTTCCCTCCAACTATCATTGCTCAATTCCCTCCCCCGCCCACCCTCCGACCCTCTCGCCTCCCCGCCCATATCATAGTCTAATATATAAAGATAGATGTCCGTCAGAGTTGTGACCTAAAGATGACGTTGAATGCCGAAACCCGGGGCGTCTCGCAATAAAAATTGTCAGTGATATCACAAAGTTACTATTTTTCATTTCAAATAGTATACAGTTCTCTTTAAGAGAATAATTAGTAAAGAAATAATATTCTGCTATTTAACAAATGAGTCAAAAACATGAATAAACTAGAATGCAGGATAGTAATTTTTTGCGTATTTCATTTTAAAGAAATACTAACCTACTACTTTTTTCCACTGAACATGTTACAACGACCTCTTAACGCAATCTCATATCTATACGAGATTTTACTGCCTTTAATGCTACTCATGAAATTAAATAATTCTTGAAGCACGTGACCCACAAGACGGTTCTTGAGATATCGTAAATTGACCATCAATTAACGGATTTTAGTAGCTGTGAAATCTCTAAGATTGATTACAAAACGCTCCAAAACCCCAGGTTCTGGTTTTGAAAGGAAAGAGTGGGGCACGACTTGAACTCTGTCTTCAACATGTTATTTACGTGAAATTCATTTGAGTTGAAGGGATCAGTTTCTTTACGCCTGCCAACCACGGTTCCTAACGATTACCATAGTTCGGGGCATCTCAAAGCATGACCCCGGATTCAGGCATCGAACCCTCATCTCCTTTTAAATGGCGGACTTACCAGTATATGCATTCACAGTGAGACATTGTCTACTGGATGGATTAACGGTAGCCGAAAATCCATAGTTTGTTTTGGAGAAGAGAAATGTTATCTGTCGCTGGTCAAGTCTTAATTTAGAATATGCTGCAAGTATATGGGATCCTGACGAAGTTGGATTTTTTCCCGAATTGAATCGTGTGCAGCGTAGAGGAGCACTATATTTGTAAAACGTTGCTATGATAAACTTAGTAGCGAGCCCAAAATATTAGAGTAGCTGGGCTGAGAATCACTCGATGGAGGGAAGGTTAAATTGCGTATTGAATCTCTTGCATACATTGGAAGGACGTCTCTGTAGCAGAGATGTTGAAAATGTATTCTTACTCCCATAGTTCTACGCTAGGATGGATCATGCCAATAAAATTGGAGAGAGCAAGTGTAGAACAAATAGATTTAAGAAGTCACTAATTCCACCGACTATAATAGATCAGAATAAAATTTTCGGACCGCGGTAGGGTCATATACGGGTTAAAATTAGTCTGGTGTGTATTCTACCCCTGCCACACACCCTTGGGGGGTCGTAGTTTTAATTTAGAATATGCTGCAAGTATATGGGATCCTGACGAAGTTGGATTTTTTCCCGAATTGAATCGTGTGCAGCGTAGAGGAGCTAGATTTGTAAAACGTTGTTATGATAAACTTAGTAGCGTATCCAAAATATTAGAGTAGCTGGGCTGAGAATCACTCGATGGAGCGAAGGCTAAATTACATTTAAACTCTTGCATAATTTGGAAGGAGGTCCATTTAGCAGTGATGTTGAAAATGTATTATTACCCCCTCAGTACCACGATAGAAGATATCATATCAATACAATTAGAGAGATTAAGTGTACTTAGAACAGATTTACGATGTCATTTTTTCCACGAACGATAAAGGATCAGAATATCCACCCGCGGTAGAGTCATTTCGGGTCAAAATCAGTCGGCTGTGTATTTAATCCCTGCCACACACCCTAGCGGTGGCTTTCAGGACACTAAAATATCTATCTAAAATAGATCTAGGCTATAGAATGTGCTCACGACTCCCTAGCCCAGGATTTGCATCCTCTAGGGGTTCTAAGGAGCAGGTGTGCTTTTTTTTGCGATACGCATACCATACGGAAGTTCTTTTGAGTTCGCATTGCATTTTTGGAGGATTGTGGGTAATTTTCTTGAGAAATTTCTCCAAAGACTGCTCATGTCGAAAACACTTGATCGAGAGTAGGGTTTGAAGATTGCGTTGCACATTATTTTGAAATCTCAATCTGGCGAACGAAGGTTGGGGAACGGCCTGAGATTTCCTGCGTATGGCCGCAGGTCGCAGTCAAACGAAGGGCTGTCGACTTCCTTGCTCTAAGGTCAGGAGGTAATACCGAGTGACTCAACGCTTCTTATGAAGAAACTGGCTTGGTTAATGCAATCCGCCTCTGTTCCTTTGGAAACACGTACTTCTCTTTCTGGCACTGTTAAATGGGATGTTGGAATTTTTAATGTGCTACCATTAGTAAACTGCAACTAGTGCTACACTAAACGTTGAGAAGTTATAGAGAGGTGTCGTGTCGCTCTAGTTAGACCTCATTTGGAATGTGCCGCAAGTATTTGAGATCCATGGTAAAATTTTTTTATCAAAATGAGTGAGATAAAGTCCAGAGAAAATCCTCGAGATACGTGAAAAAAGTTGTGTGTAACAGGCTTTTTAAGGAAATTGGGCTGGGAGCCACTTGAGATGCGAAGGGAACAAGCGAGACACTTAGACTTTTAGAAAGGTTCAGAACAAACAAGTTTAACTATGACACTGAAGGGCTTATAATGGCCCCACACTACTTAGGTAGATCAGACCACGAAGATAAAATAAGGGAGATAGGTTCTAATTCAGATGGATACAAATACTCATTCCTTCCCCGAACAATCAGAATTCATAATAGTGAGAAACCTAATTAATATAGATATATTATACACATTTAATGTAAAAGGCAGGGCAAGACGTTGAACGTTGCATAGACATAATTCATATTCGTAGTTATATGTGTGCGTAAGTTGACAGTACATCTACGAACATCTGTTTGAGCTGTAAGGGTTTTTGCATGAATATATACGATTTTGTTTGTTGATTGGCATGAATTTGTGGGGTTTTCATGCAAGTTTTATTCTTAATTACGGGTGGTGACGTAACTAACTCCGCCGCACACCCTTGCGGTGGCTCATGGGGCAGAATGTAGATGTAGATCAATGACTCTCGCGTACATCAATCACAAACAAAAAAACAATGCAAAAACAAATAAAATGGAACAGACCAGCAATCTCGTGCTCTCTAAGGGGTGTGTCAAGGAAAAACAGTCAGTTTCGTGAATTACATTTACAGACACACACACTCGTTTCCTATTAATGACCTATTAACAAATTATTTCCCTGTTTCTTGCGTCTGCCAATTTTAATAATGTTACGCTAAAGTACCTCATTTATTCCAGGAATAAAATAACTGGAACGCTAAAGCTGGGCACAGTACAGTAGTTAAAAATTCTCTTATTTCAATGAAATGATAAAGGAAAGAGTACCTAGTTGCAGTTGCCATGTTGTCCTCTAGAAAATTTGAGTTCTCTAGAAGTATACTCGGTATGCAACCGGGTTCATTATGAAAGTAATGCGTATGGTTTTAATTTATTTAACTTGGAAAAAGAGATTTATTGATTTACATGGTCGTACAATTACTTTAAATTCTTCGGAATACTTCAAATTGCGAGGTTGTGTCCAACTACCGTATGAGGTAAAAGTAAAAATCTCCGGCTCATTAATTCTCCGGCTGATTAATACAGGGTACATTATAAAAGTAATGCGCAATTTTTGGAAATTAGATTTATAGATTTGCGTACTTTGCGTACTTTTTAGGAGACATATGCTTTATAGATTGCATATTTTATAATACAGTCATATTTTTTAAACAACTGCCGCCATCTATTGATCAGGCCGGGTACCTCTGGGCCTTCTCATGCACAAATGCTTGAAATTCTACGTAATACTCTCCCTCTGCATCAATAATACACTTGCGGAGACGTGTCTGCCACGCCTAAGAAGACACCCTCAAACTCCTCTCAACAGGAACATCTTCTTCAGGAACGTTGAGTAACTTGCTTTTGGATGTTTTCCACGGTCTTTCAATGCTTTTCTTTCAGCTCTTTCCCTTCAGTCGAGGAAACAAAAAATAGTCGCACGGAGCCAAGTCGGGATTGTAGGGGGGCTGGTGGACCAACGGGGTCCGAGGCACGCCTTTCCGCCCAGATTGCTCGGAGCAAACTGGCGACTGGCTGCGTTGGAAGGGCAGGAATCCCACCATATTTTGACCATTTTTAACCGCGTTTTTAAGGATGGCAGCGTCACAATAAAATCATGTGCATTACTTTCAGAATACTCTATGTATATCTCACAATTCCAGGATTCTCAGGCCCAGGTCGTTTTATTGGGTGGGAAACCAAAATTAAGGCGGGGTTTCTTGTGAAGTATCCTTTCATAATTTTTTTGAACATATGTAAAGCCAAATTGTTAAAAGGATGAGATTTAATTTTATTATTAAGAAAGGAATTTATGAGGTACGTATTTGAAAGTACAGATTAGTGTTGAACTTTTTCTGAGGCCATTTCTTTGGGATGGCATTATGGGAAGAGTGCACAGATTTCCAAACGTGAGTTTGGATAAGGAAAGGGTGGATTGGAGAGGCTGGTGTATGTTTCGTAGGTGGAAACGGTCGCTATGTAACGCAATGCGGGCGGGAGGGAAAGAGAGAGAGAAGAGTGATCTTATCGGAGGTGAGCGCGGATAGCCCCGCCTCGCGCCGACACCGATTCCCGTTCACGTGGAGACGATAGGAAAGGGGATGGAGGGTGGAGGCGACGTGACCGAGGCGTCCACGAAGAACTAATGGACCCTGAAAGGCATTGGATAGTCTGAGACGTGGTTCCACGAGGTGCAGTCGAAAGTCAAAGAGTGAGACATGTGTGAGGGAGCGTGTGTTCTGGAGAGAGGCATTTTGCCACCGCCGAGCCGATAAGGACCCTACGACAGATAAGGTGTGATGGCCCTTGTTATATCCATTCCCTACTCCCGATCTATGTTCCCTGATTTCCTTTCAGGGTACGTTCACAAAAGGATCCTTTACAATCCCTTTATTGCGCGTCAATTAAGATCTGTCAATCGTCGTGAGAATTTTGGAGACGTTCATTCCTCATAAAACTGTGTGTGGTCTAAATATTCCGCATTGGAACATTAATGAAATTGGCCCTATTTTTGGCCCAATGTTTTAGCTGCATCATAGCTTTGGCGTATAGGCTCACAAACTCATTAACATCCACCGGCCATGGTGAAGTGCAAACTTGGTTCGCATTAAATGTAACGGTAAACGTTTTGAAAAAATAGATTTATTTCAAAAATCGCTACACTGCCTCAAAATTCTTTGTAGTACATCCCTACTTGAGCATCGACACACTTTTGCCATTGCGGCTCTGCCACGACTCGAAAGCTCACTAGAGGGCGGAAGGTCCTCAAGTGTACGCCTGCAAGCTTCTTTGACAACGGCACTTAGGGTCCCATGGTGGTATTTCCTGAGGGAGGGAGGATTTTACTTTTGGGAATAGGAATAATAATCTGCTGGTACCAAGTCGGGACAGTAAAGGGGTTGGGGAATGATCGCGATGTCGTCGCAAAAGGTCTTCAAGCAACCAGACACTCGACGCTGCTCTTTTGTTCATCCACCCAAAGACATGACGAGTTTAGCGCAGTTATTTCACCATGCCAAATTTACGGTGACAACGGTGTGCTTTCTGTCACTGTCTTATCAATGCCATCAATGCCATCCTTACGATCTTCCGCACACTTAACGGACATGGTCTGAATTCGGCACTTCAACTAATGTACGTTAGGAAAAAATCGTTACCGATACTTTTTATACAAACCTTTTAACTAAAATACTTTCTGGAGAGTAGTTTATCAAGGTATCTATTTACGGCTAAGTGAACAGAAACGTAGAGTTTCAATTATCAGGAGGAAAATGCTGATATTATCTCCGATTCAAATTTAGTTATTTTTCCTATCGCTTATGCTATTTATGTAAATCATTTGTAGCTAATATCTATCAAATATATATTGCTACTGTTTGCTGGAGGCGTTACTGGCCTTCCGACGTCGAAAGAGGAATGCCGAAGTTGTGTGAATGGGATCTTAATATCGCAAAACTTACGGCAACCCTGAGAACACCATAGAGATAAAGTCCCACTTGACTGCTTGAGGTTGAGCGTAATCGAGAAGAGAAATTCCGAGTCTATGGCATTTTAATCGGCAACGATATGCACGGGGGTTAATGCATACCTCATACACCGCACACTCCAGCGGTTACTTGCAGGATTCCTCTTTGGCTTGCGGTAACTTTCCCGTTATCTCCTTGAAGCATTCCATTCCTCGTCTGATTCTCCTTACCTCTCCGCATTCACTTCCCCTACCTGCGGAATAATACTCACATTTCTCCACACTAACCGAAATTAATTCCACGCGAGCGTAACTTTTCAATGTTAACTTAGGGTCAACAGACACGTGGAAAACTCAAGGGTGGAATAGCTAAGACAAAGTTAGGGCTCATAAAAAGATTACTTTCGGAGTAGTAATGAAAGGGTTAAGGCGCTTTGTTATCTCACGTTATTTAGGACCCTCCTTGAGTATGCTGCAAGTGTATGGGATCCTCATGAAGTAGGCTTATTTTCAGAACTAGATCGAGTGCAATGAAGAGCAGCCAGGTTTGTGAAAAGTTTCGATGGAAAAGGCAGCAGTGTCACGACACTTGTAAGAATTTGGCTGGGAGACAATAGTTGACCGTAGGCTAAGATGCTGGTCAAGATTAGTGAGTACTATTTGAGGCAGGTTACTTACCTGAGAATTTTAAAAATATTTTATCGGCCCCCACTTACTACGGTAGATCAGGTCACCAACGTAAAATCAAGGATATTTATTGCAGGACGGTTAAATTTTAAATGTCATTTTTTCCTTGAACCATTAGAGATCATAATAGACATTGCAGCAATCGCGTAGGAGATAATTAGAATTGGTAGTGTGTACATTTTGTCGATATCCTGTGTGTTTTCCATGAATGTTATTCTTTTTATTTAATAGACCCATCATTTTAGCAGTTCTACGGTATGATTTTAATGTACGTATCCTGTTATTGAATATTTTTGCATGTAAGTACCTTATCTCGTGTGATTGAGGTTTTTCTAGTGCATGAACAAACTAATATTTGTATAGAGGTAGCATGATTTGGTTTTTAATGTGGTTTTATTCTAGTTTACGGGTGGTGACCTCATACCCCTGCCACACGCCCTTGCGGGGCATTGTGTAGATGTAGATAAAGGGCCAATACGCATGTGGCGAAGATGCATAGAGTAGGCTAAAAGGGTCAGTGCCAGGTCAAGGTCGTTTGAAGTGTGTTCATTGGAGAGATGGATGAAAGAATATTTTACGTAATTCCCTAGATATCCGATGCAGTACACCGATCACATTTCTTTGTTCCAATTCTGTTTTAGCCGAGAGGTTGGGTTTGAGCTCACATCGTAAAACTTCACCTTTATATAAATAATATTTGCCTGAATTCATAATTTGGGGTTTTGATTATAATATCTTCGTGGAAGAAATTACATATATTAGCGATAAATATCAATCACACTTGTTCTTTTCTTTGAGTAGGTACCATGGAGATCATTATTATAAAATGGACACAGGCAAGGCCAACGCAAACTGAGGAATTGTATTCGGTAAAAAGTTCGAGGATTTGTTTCATACCCAAGTTCTTTGAGATAATAAGGTTATTGGCCGTCCTTCGCGTAGGTCATCCTCTTAGGGGTGTGCGACCACGTTTAGATTCCACCACCCACTTTTTAACGGTTGACATCGAAAGAGTCCCCATTACACTTTTGTCAACCGCGGATGAATTTCCGTACGGAATTAATCCATCCAAAACGAAGACTTTTATGGCCTCAAATACGTAATGTATACTGCAACAAGACATGCAAGCAAACTACTCGGGGGAACAAATTGAAACTTGTCTTACGAACTAATGACACGTGCACTCAGGCCGGAAACAAATTTTCGCAGAGTGGAACGCCATCTCTGTGTCAGGCCGAGAACCCTCGTAGTGGAGGAAAATTTTACTCGCTTAGTTCGTTATAAATGTTATTTGTCAAAGTATACGACTTGTATGAAATATATGAAGGATATATTGTTAACAAAGAACTTATTACCGCGTGTAATGAGGTTTTCCACGATAACAGACCAATAATTTCCGGTGAAAAATTACCATTTTGGATGACACATTCACTCGTTATTCACTTACTTTTTGCTTTAAAAAACACATTGGGGAGATAAATTTTTATGAATTCTAGAACTGACTGATTGGCAAAGATGCCATAGTTTTTCCATCCGTGGCTGACCGTAGGGAGCGGCATGCACTCTGTATTAACCTGTGACAAAAATTATTTAAATTATTTAACCTGTAATATCATTAATTTTTTATTTTTTTGAATCGCCTTCCTCAGTGCTTTCTAATTAATTAGAAAACATTTAACAGATTTAAATTGACACCTTGTGCCAAATTTTGCACCCGTTGAACATTGCCATGGCAATGACTCCTTCTTCATGGTGTATCCTCTGCTACTCGTCTTCAATGCATCCTCCCGCTACTCGAGGCATGGAGACTCAAAATACGCTACGTTTAGTCTAGTATATGCCAAATAGGGCTCATAGTATCGTTGGCAACCCGTCAATTATATCGCAAATGAAATGGACTTGCTTTTAAAGTTGTCCTAAGTCAAAACGTGCAGTGAATGCCATCGAGTTCATTAAATGTTAACGCGAGAATGACCGAATTTGCGTGCGTGGAATGCTAGTCATGCATTGCTTATTCATAAATACTTTTACTTTTTGTTGCCGCATGGTGTTAATACAGAGTCAGGCATATAGCCGAATAGCCTTGGAGTATGGGTGGGTAAGCTTATCCCGGACTATACTCGTTGCAATGTGTAATCGTAAACATGCATGCCGCGCCTCTTTACAAGAGCTTGTGGTAGTAGATATTAGACAGTAGCCTTTGAATTATGTAGTTCTGGCAAAAATGTAGCTTTTGTGAAATGGAAGACCCATCCTTGGGTTGTGTCTTTGATCACAAATTGTATGAGAAAAGGGAAGGTGTTAAGTATATCTGACGTTAGAAAGGTAAACGATTTAATTCGACTTCTTGGTCTTCTAATCTACTAAAATTGTTCAGTTTTATTCGGGTTTTCTCTGCTAGGAATACAAGGTTGCTCACCTTGGCCCTTGGAATGATCTATCGAAATTTTTGACATTTTAGTACCCTGCAAGCCACTACTAAGGTGTGTGGCATGGAGTGAATCACACCAGACTACTCGAATATAACCCGAATAATAATTTTGACCCGAATATAACCCTCACGGCGGTCGGACAATGTTATTCTGATTCCTAATGGTTCGTGAAAAAATGGCATCTTCAATCCATCTGTTCTACACTTGATCTCCCTAATTTTCCTGGCATGATCTCCCCTACCGTATTATGATGGGGATAATAATACATTTTCAACATCACTGCTAAAGAAACTTCCTTCCAATTCATGCAAGAGCATCACTCTGTAATTTTACCTTCGCTTTGTGAGTGATTGCCAACCAAAGTGCTCTAATATTTTGGATACGCTACTAAGTTTATCATAACAACGTACGTGTTACGTTTTGTTACAACGTGTGATGTCTTGAGAGTAGCTCTCGATCTATTTGGCTCCTTATTTCCCTGTATACCACCGTGTCGTCACCAAATAACCTTAGATTCCTACTAACATGCGCGCTTAAGTAATTAATTTATATTAAGAATAGAAGCGGCCCTAACACACTTTCCTAACACACTTGCCTGAAGTTACATCTCCATCTGTAGAGCACAACCCATAGATGACTACTATTTGTTTGCGATTTGAAAAGAAGTCTCTTTCAATTTTTTATTTTCTCATTGATACCATTGCATTTGAGTATATGTACCAATATGTGGGACTTTATCTAAGACATTTTCGGAAATCTAGGAGAACTGTATTGGCTTTTATATTGTTTTCTCCCGATCTAAGTATGAGGTGAATGACAAGACCTAATTGTGTCTCGCAAGATCTGTCCTTCCTCAATCCGTGCTGGTTGTGGATTAGTATTTTCCTACTATCAAGATATCTCATAATGTTAGTGACAATAATGTGTTCCCATATTTTACAAGAGATCGATGTTGAGGAAATGGGTCGGTAATTGGTTGGTTTATCCCTATCGCCGCCTTTATAGATGGTAGTTATATGGGCTAGCTTCCAGTGGCGAGGCACTGAGCCTTCTTCTATCGATTTTAGAAAAACAATATGTAAAAACGGGGCTGTGTCTTCAGCTAATTCCTTTAATATTCTAACAGGTATTTCTTCCTGAACAGGTGCCTTGTGTGCTTTGATACTACGGAGCAGCTTGTTCAGTGTAAGATCGCCCGTGTGTTCCCCGGGTGGGTGTGGAGGATCGTTTGCTGCGTTTGTGTCTTTATTGTAGACACTTGTTTAAAATATTTGCCTTTTTCACTCTGTCTGTAATAATCTCTTCGTTTTCCGTCTACAAAGAATGTACAGCTGGTCGTTTACCCTGCATTTCCCAAACATAGGATCAGAAGGACTTTGGATTTTCCTCAAGATATTCGCTTAGCATTTGAGATTTAAAAGAGTGTAGTACTGTGCACATGATACCTTTCGTCTTAGTGCGACGTTCTTTTAGTTTCTGTTTGGATGTATTCATATAAACTATATCGTCACTTTTGAAACTCTTTCTGAAATTTGGCTGTAGTATTCTTTGCCCTCTTATTACCGAACATATTTCCCCGTTGTACCATCTAGGTTCCTTACTGTCGCATGTAAGTTTCGATGGGATGTACGTCTTTAATCCTTCGCGTAAAATAGTTCAGGAATTTCTCCAAGTGCTCTGTGTATTGGTTGTCAGTGTTTCCGTCTTGTATTCTGGTAATTCTATTTTTAAATATTCTCGTAGTCCGTTAAAATTTGCCTTGTTGTACAGGTATATTTTACGCTTTACTTTGTTTATTTTGACGAAATTAGTTTTCAACCCTACAAAAATAGCCAATGGGAACTGATTCCGTCCATTATTTCAATGTTTGTTACGATTTCTCGCGTAGAAGTCGCGAAGATATTATGCATGGTTGGGCACCGTGTTGGTGATTTAACAATTTCTTTAAAAGAGTGTTTTTCGAATATATTAATGAGTTTTTGGCATGAATCTCCGTTTTTGCAGATTTTCCTACGCAGTGCGTGTCCCAATCAAGTGACGGTAGATTTGTATCATCAGCGATCATAATGATACTGTTGCTACGGCTGTTGCTGAGAGAGGATATTTGGCCGACGAGCTTGTGGAGAACATTCATTATTATAGTGCCCTAAATGAGATTATGATATATTTAGAAGGCTATACTGTTGTCTAGGAATATTCAAACATTTATCATCTCGTAAATATTTAAATTCCAATTCTCTTTCGAAAATTAATTTACTAGTTTTCTTAATCTCATCGGGAGATATTATATTATATATACTATTTTCCGTAGTGATTTACTTAAGGTAATTCAGGTAAGGTAAGTTTCGGATGTACAAACTACCAAACAATGAATGCTCTTTCCTCGTTTGCCTAACGTTCTCCCCTCTACTATCGTAATCTTCAACATCTCACTGCCGATCAATTCACCCTTCATCCAGTTTTCTTACCACCTTATGATTTTTCCAAACAAATACCTTTCCTTGCCCACCATTCTTCCTCATTTATTTTCATCTCTGTCCATTTCACCTTCTCCACCCTTCTCCACGCCCAAACTTCAACAGCCTTCAATCTACATCTAACATCCTGCTTCAGGAACCACGTTTCCGCTCCGTGCATAGCTACGCTCCATATCAAAATTTTCACTACTCTTTTCTTAACATCCTTACGCAACGTCGCCGTCATCAACTCCCTCCTCCTTGTGAAAGCCTCTTTGCCTAGGGCAACTCTTCTCCTTACGTCCCTACTACTTTGACCGTGTTGGTCTAAAACACTTCCGAGACACGAAAACTGTTCCACTTCCTCTAGTTTTTGCCCTCCTATTTTAATGTTTAGCTTGGCCATTTCCATTCTGCATCATCTTTGTTTTATTTATATTGATTCTCCAATTCTTATTCTAACTAATTTCATAAATTGTCCGCTGACATTTATTCCTATCCGCAATTCTCCTAATCCTTTTTTAACAAATACGTTGAATAGCACCGTTGACAATGGACAACACTGCCTTATACCTCTTCCCAACATTGCCCAACCGGACTCCCCGTTCCCCTCTCGCAGTCTAAGATATGTACAGGTTGCGGATTAGTCTCCTGTCACTCCAATCTATTCCAATTTTCTACGATATGCTCATTAGTTTTCCCCAATTCACTCTATCAAATGATTTTTCGAAATATACGAAACAGGCAAATACCTCCTGGTTGTATTCTATTTTCCTCTCGATTAGTGATCTCATTGCTTCAAGGGCATCACGCGTACCTCTCCCCTTCTTTAACCCCCGAACACTCCAATCCATTCCTATTTTCTGCAATTTACTGATTAGCCTTTCCGAATGACCTCATTCATGTTCTGTTCATCTGTTTTTAAGTTTCCCTTTCAGGCCCTCGTCCCTCTCCGCGGGGGGAAAATCCTGCTACCTGCAACGTTCGGTCGCATTCCCTGCCTTTTACAGACTCTTTGGGGGGTAGAGTGTTTTGTGGTGCATTTTCATGTGGTAGTGATGTTTCACATTCTTGCTTGTTGTGTCCTGGCTTCCGTGTTGTGGGATGGCTTTCGTGCTGCATCATGGGGTGCAGTTTTTTGTTGGTTTGCGGTATATGTGTTTGCATGAGTATTGGATGAAGGGATTTTTGCATGAGTGTGTGCGCTGCTGTGGGTGTAATATTCCGTGTTGTTTTTTTTGCATGTGGTATTTTTCCTTTTTACGGTTGGTGACCTAACACCCCCCGCCACACGCCCTTGCGGCGGCTTGCGGGGTATTATGCAGATGTAGAACACAGATTTCTGCAGTAGAGTAAAGATAAGGCTCTTCCCCGGTCAGTTGACGGCACAGTCATGGTTGGTTCGCTCTTCTTATTAATTACCTTTCGCACCCCCAACCGTCCCATCCCCATCCGCCGCTTGTAGTCCGAGGGAGTGTTTCTCAACGACCCCTTTTGGCACGGACTGTTTCGGCGGCGGCAGAAAGATCGATGGCCGGCTGGGCTTTCTCTGGACAGGCGGTAATCCTCACGACGCCTCCAGCGAGGGAACGGGAAAATGCCCGCGTGAAATGAACAAGAGAATTGGCCGCTTCGAAACACTCGTCGGATGACGGGAGCGCCATCGATATATCTCTGGAGGAAGTGGACCGAGCGATCATCAGCGAATTCGTAGTTTTAGTGCCACGCGTGTTGATCTCTCAAGCTAAATCAGGAAAATTGAGTCGTAATTCACTTCTGGAGCTACCCTACACCCCAACAGTCACGGTGACGTCGAGAGGGTTAAGAAGAAGTGGATAAAACGATTGCGACATTCCACGGGATTGCTGGTTTGGATATTTTTGGTTGACAAAGGAGCAATAGAAAATGTATTTGAATGAAAAGTGAAAGAATTTATCGTTTCGTATTATTCAAACCTCATGTTGATATCAATCATATCTTGGAGCGTTTGAGTCCAAGCGTGGGAAAGTTTGATTTTTCATAAAAAAGCGACGCAGGGTGAAAACATCGTCATTCATCAAAAATTATTATGGACCAAAAATAAAATTTCAAATTGTTTTAAAAAGTTACCCGCGAAACGACGGTTAAACCAGTTGATAAAATAAAAAAAATATGAAAGTGAAATGGAAAAGGTTAAGGATTATTTCATTTTAATAATTTTTTAGAATAATATGCAGAACCGCTGGGAAAAATATGTCGTCATCGCATCGTAATCAATTAATCGAGCAAACAAACAAACCCCCTTTCCTCCCCCACCACACCTAGGACTCCCACATTTGTTTTCTTCTCTGTCCATTTCACCTTCTCCATTCTTCTCCACACCCACATTTCCAAAGCCTCCAATTTACGTCTATCCTCCTGCTTCAATGACCACGTTTCTGCGCCGTACATAGCTACGCTCCATATCAAAGTTTTTACGAGTCTTTTCTTAATATCCTTACTCAACGTCCCTGTCATCAACTCCCTCCTCCTTGTGAAAGCCTCTTTGCCTAGCGCAATTCGTCTTCTTACGTCCCTACTACATTGAAGTGTTGGGCCAAAAACACTTCCGAGATACGTAAACTGTTCTACCTGCTCTAGTTTTTGACCTCCTATTTTAATGTTTAGCTTAGCCTTTATAGTTCGCTAATTATACTTGATCATTAAAGGTTTCTGATGTGCGTATCCAGCGGTGATGATAAAATGCACTATTTCAAATGTAAAAATCATTTGCCTTGATCGAAAATGATTTTTACTTTTTGAAATGGCTGAATTGTAATGCTTACTTGTTGTTAAAGGTTACTCCTGTGGCATAACCCACAGTTCTTTTAGTTGGCAATGTTATTTTTCTTCTCATAAGTCTCCTCTTATAATGCCACTAATCATTCTTATTACATTAAATGATCTTTAAGAATATTAACGGGCTCTAACAACTCCCTCCGCCGTGGCAGAAGATATTGTTTTAGATCATCCTAAAATATTTTTGTGTGTTTATATTATTAATAGTGGGCCGCGATAGTCCAGGGGGTAGAGCGTTGGACTACTGATCGGAGGGACCCAGGTTCGATTCCCGGGCAAGGCACACTGGGCACCTGCTGCTCCACGCTAACTATGTGATTTTTCGGGTACCAGGTCTTCCTGGGAAACCATAACCGGCACAGGGAAAGGAACTGGCCCCCCTACCCTGATGTGTGAATTTTCACACGCCGTATCGGGCTTAGTACTGGGTGATCTCTACCATCACCTAGTAAACCGACCTTCGGGTTGATTACTGTGTTTACGGTTTTTTTATATTATTAATGCCTAAATCATTTAACTGTTTCTGATAAAAAATAAAGCCCATAGAAAATGTAAGATGTATTACAGCGCGAAGACGTCTAATGGTGAATCTCTCTAGCAATGCCTTAAAAATCTTTCAAATTAATCGAGGATTCGGACATCAACACGTTTGGTCAATGAAGTAAGAACGAAAATGAAAATTGAAAAAAAAAACATTCATGCCAGAAAATTGATCAATGACTTGGAGGTATAAATACTGATTAGAGTTTCGCAAGTATCGACCTTTCAGGAAAGCTGCAGATTTTTATTACGAATAGTTTTAATGTTGCGCCTATTGCTTATTTTCGTGAAAAAATCACAATTTTTTATATTTTTCTCAATTACATTTATTATTAAAATTACATTTGCATAATATTTTGTATACATTTTACAATATTTGACTGTAAAATATTTTGCGCAGAACATTATTACCCAGAACCAATTACCCGAGAAATATTTGGCTCAATTATATAATGTGTGTCACGAAGTAAAATAGAACATACCTTATCTTTTCACGCCCTTCATCTGCTAATGCTATTGCCATGGCTATAACTTTTGCAGCATTTGCAACGGAGTCAAATATTGGTTTAAACGATCGAAAACCCGCTCCAAATCTGTTTTCTGTCACATAAGAATCCGAGTTTGAGGGTAGGGTTTGGCTCTAAGAGCATGTAGCAAGTGGTGCGAGCAGCGACTCGAAGCCATTCACGGCGCGATTGCGAGATAATCGCGCAGCGCAGGGGGAAACTTTTGAAGCAGCTCATTGCCTCACGACCCGCTCAGCCTGTGGTTGGGCCGCAGGAGAGGAGAGGGAGGGCAGAGGGCGCTTAATCACCGTCTCCGCCGCGATCGGCTTCTGCAGGTCAACGCCTGAGAGGCTTAGGTCAACGCAGGGACGCAGTTTTGATTTGCTTGCCGAGCTTCACGCGGGCGACCGGCTGTGGGAAGGAGGGCTCATGAGCGAGTGCCCTCCATTTCAATCATCGGTTGGCTCTGGTAACTAGGATTACTCCTCAGGGTACTTATATTAAAGGCATGCTCCCTAGGATTCGTATCCTAGGTATTGGTAACGAGAAACCATCGAACACTCTTCTTACCCAAGGCGCCATGTTCTGGAAACCTATACAAGAACCATATGTGGTAGGAGTTGGCACCGGTATCTAGATGCCCAGAAGAACATCTACAAATTCATGATACCCCTCGAGCGGCCTCAAGGATGTGTGGCCTACCACCATGGCTGGTGGCCTAATGCAGATCGCCAGCCATTCTGCATATATTCCCTCTATTTCCTCATGCACCTGGCACCCCGCGATCCACCGAATACCGCGTGAAAAGGGAACGGACGAGCACCAATCATGTAACAAGCGTGTTACATGATTGGTGTTACATGGCTAGCAGCTATTTCCATGCCCACACGAATAGGACAAGAAAATACATCAAAAGAGGGCAGGCATACATGCAATTCAGACACTTATTACTGGTTAGTACTCTTTACATTCCGCACGGGCAATTCCCAAATTCAATAGACTTAATATTTATTATTACCCCACTTGGCAGAAGGGCGCACGGCGGGGGGCGATAGGACGCCAGACTTGGAGAGTGTTTGGTAGGAATTTACACACACACACACACACATATATATCTACATCCTTACGATGTTTTAAATATTTTTTGGAGATTCAGAGTGCCTTCTTATGGTTGGCAGACACGTCTCTGCAAAGCCTAAGAGGTGTATTATTGATGTAGGGTATGAGAATATTTTAAATAATTTTAAGCATTTGTGCATGCACGATTAATAAATCTATTTTCCCCGGGGAAATTAAAAAAATCTTGCGCATTTATGTCATAAGGGACCATGTATGTACGTGTACTGCTATGTTTACTGTAATGAACGTTTGTTGTTTAAGTTTCAGTGCGCAACTTCATTTCTGCCATCAATGGCATTATTACAACATGTCTCGAGGCGGAGGAGAGGCATTTCACTGTCGCCAATCATTGAAAACGTCGTCGCATATCTCGTGCGCGTATCAGAAATTAAAGCGTCAGATGTGGCAATCGTATCCCGTGGAGTTCTGTTGGCTTTATGCTGGGCTTTTCCTTTACCCTAGATAGTGTGGTAACTTGAACCCCAAATCTGTTAAATATGCAGGGATATACATCGTCTGCCTCGTAATTTTATGAATGTCACATTTATAGCACCAGCCTTACGTTTTCTGCATGTACACAATGCCCCGCAAGCTGCCGCATGGGCGTGTGGCGGGAGGTGTTAGGACACCACCCGTAATTTAGAAAAGAAAAAAAACCGCGTGCAATAACCACAAAATCATACATCCACAAAACAACATGGCATACATTCATGCAAGAACACTTACACCCCACACATGCAAACACTCAATCTACATCTTACATACACATGCACATTAAAGTATGCCTAACAGCTTTGCAGTGTTTAACTTCGCTCCGACTTGTAAATTCAATTTTTCAATATTTCTTAAGTGACTTCGGTTTCTTACTATTATGATTTCTGATTTTTCGGGGAAAGAATGAGTATTTGTACCTATCTGTCCTGGAATCTATCTCCCTTAGTTTATCTTTGTGGTCTGATATACATAAGTAGTGTGGGGCCAGTAGAATTCCTTCAGTGTCATAGTTAAACTCGTTTGTTCTGAATCTTTCTAAAAGTCAAAGCCTCACTTGTTCTCTCCGCACTTCAAGTGGTTCCCAGCCTAAATCCCCTAAGAGACCTGTCACACTTGTGTTCTTATTATAACAATTTTTAACGAATCTAGCGGGTTTTCTCTGGACTTTATCTAATTCTTTTTGCCTAATTTTCTCCCAAGGATCCCAAATACTTGCGGCATATTCCAAATGAGGTCTAACTAGAGCAAAATAACACCTCTCTTTAACTTTTTCATTACATTTCCCCACCACCCGTTTTATGAAGCCAAGTTTCTTTAAAGCTGATCCGCATATTGTATTGGCATATGCTCCCCATAAAAGGTGTGGTGTTAGAACAACCCCCAAATATTTAACTTGATTTGCCGTAGTCAATACTGAACCCTCTATTTTGTAGTTTATATCCTGTTCGTTGCTTCCTTTGTTCCAAAATCTCAAAACTGCTCATTTATCTATGTTAAGTGTTAATTCCCATTTATTGCACCATTCCGAGATATATTCTGTCTCTAGAGAGTAGCTCGCGATCTAATTGGCACCTTATTTCCCTGTATACCACCGTGTCGTCAGCAAATAACCTCAGATTGCTACTAACGTGAGTGCTTAAGTCAGAGCAAAAGAACAGAAGAGGCCCTATTACACTTCCTGGGGGACCGGCCGAAGTAATTATATAAATATTTAGCACAACCTATCTATGCCTACTATTTGTTTGCGGTTTGACAAGAAGTCTCTAATCCAGTTAATTATTTTCTCATTGATTCCATAGTATTTTGTGTTGTTTTCTACTGATCTAAGTATATCGTTAATTAAGAGACCAAGTTGTGTTTCGCAAAATCTGCTTTTCCTAAATCCGTGCTGGTTGTGGATTAGTATTTTCCAACTATCAAGATATATCCTCATATGGGATCCATATGAGGTGGGACATATTAAAAAGATAGAAAAAGTTCAAAGAAAGGCAGCAAGATATGTACTCGGAAGGTACAAAAGAACAGATAGTGTCACGGATATGTTAGATGTACTGAAATGGGAGAGTTAGAAAAATAGAAGAAAAAGGAGTAGGTTGGGCGCGATGCATAGAATTGTTAAAAAGGACGAAGCGTGGGAAGATTTATGGCAAGGGATAGAAAAGCCTAACTTTAAGGGAAAAAACGACCATAGCCACAAAATAAAAATAAGGACTCAGAAAACCAATAAGAAAAAATACTCTTTTTTAAATAGAACCATAATTGATTGGAACCAGCTCCCTGGAGGTTTGTTTGAGCCCTTTCCATCCAATGTTAGAAGTTTTAAGTTGAAATGTAAAGTAGCCACTGGGTAATAAACTTCATTGTAGTTTTGAAAATATTGTTTGTATGTGATGTGGACGGCATTTTGTAGGTGATGTGGAAGTTTGTTTGCATGTGATGTGGAAGTGTCATTATGTAAAAATATTTTGTCTCTTATCTGTTATTATGTGTTCGTATGTAATTTTCGTTGTTAGTAGTTATCTTTGACCTAACCTGACCGTTGCCACCAGGAAATTTGCCTAATTGCAACGTAATTGTGTAAATAAATAAATATCTCATAATGTTAGTGACAACAATGTGTTCCCATATTTTACAAGAGATCGATGTTGAGGAAATGGGTCGGTAATTGGTTGGTTTATCCCTATCGCCGCCTTTAAAGATGGGAGTTATATCGGCTAGTTTCCAGTCTCGAGGCACTGAGCCTTCTTCCATCGATTTTAGAAAAACAATATGTAAAAATGGGGCAATGTCTCAGCTAATTCCTTTAATATTCTAGCAGGTATTTCTTCCGGACCAGGTGCCTTATGTGCTTTGATACTACGGAGCAGCTTGTTCAGTGTAAGATCGCTCATGTGTTCCCCGGGTGGGTGCGGAGGATCGTTTGATGCGTTTGTGTCTTTATTGTGGACACTTGTTTAAAATATTTGCCTTTTTCACTCTGTCTGTAATAATCTCTTCGTTTTCCGTCTTCAAAGAATGTACAGCTGGTCGTTTACCCTGCATTTCCCCACCATAGGATCGGAAGGACTTTGGATTTTCCTCTCGATATTCGCTTATTATTTGAGATTTAAAAGATTGTAGTACTGTGCGCATGATACTTTTCGTCTTACTGCGACGTTCTTTTAGTTTCTGTTTGGATGTATTTACATAAACTATATCGTCACTTTTGAAACTCTTTCTGAAATTTCGCTGTAATCTTCTTTGCCTTCTTGTTACCGAACATATTTCCCCGTTGTACCATCTAGGTTCCTTACTGTCGCATTTAAGTTTGGACGGGATGTACGTCTTTAATCCTTCGCGTAAAATAGTTCAGGAATTTCTCCAAGTGCTCTGTGTATTGGTTGTCAGTGTTTCCGTCTTGTATTCTGGTAATTCTATTTTTAAATATTCTCGTAGTCCGTTAAAATTTGCCTTGTTGTACAGGTATATTTTACGCTTTACTTTGTTTATTTTGACGAAATTAGTTTTTAACCCTACAAAAATAGCCAATGGGAACTGATTCCGTCCATTATTTCAATGCTTGTTACGATTTCCCGCGTAGAAGTCGCGAAGAAACAAGCTGTAAAGACTAAGTGCAGTTCGTGTAATCTAAAGCAAATCGAATTTTATTAAATATTTTAAATAATTTTTAAGGCATTTACTTGGTATGTTTTTCACGGGTGGTGACCATACACCCCCGCCACACGGTCTTGCGGCGGCTTGCGGGGCATTATGTAGTTGCAGATGAGTACTTCACATCGTTACATATTGTATTCGTGGAAATCAAGAATTTTATATGCTTGCGTACGCTAACAATTTGAGACCAAAGTTTTGCATGGAAACGAAAAAAAAATACAAATGTATAATTTTTTGCAAAAAAATCCGCATAATGGAATCATGTGTGGCGTCATTCTCTTTGATAAAATTGTGCTTTTGAATTGCAAAAGTCAACTCTGTACCCACTTTTCACGTTATTGACAACTTCCTTATTTTGTAATTCTTTCCTTTTCATTGTCTCTGGGTTCGTACGGCACCTTTAGCGATGGAGATTGGTTAGCGCGTTCCGGATCGGGATCAACGCAATGTTTAGCATTCAAATTTTGACTGAGTTTATTGGGAAATATTGTTATGCAATCGATCTCTTCTCTGGATATTGGTCATTAAACGAAACCTCCCAGTGCATCATGATTTGAGGAAAGCCGAGGAGGGTTGAATGTTTTTCCGGGTTCGAGGGTCAACCTCGGAGTTGCGTTACCAAACGCCTGTGTCCTCATCGGCGTAGGAGATGTTTCCTGAATTGCATGAGTTAAATATATATATATATATATATAGCACGGCTGTCGTCTTCAGAATCAGAAATATATATATATATATATATATATATATATATATATATATATATATATATTTATATATATATATATTTATATATATTTCTGATTCTGAAGACGACAGCCGTGCTGTCGAAACGTAAAATAACAAATTGTGAGTGTCCTTTCTTTGTGTCTCTATATTCTAAAAATCTACATCTGTGTTTTTTATATATTTGTGTGTCGCCGAAGAGCGTTCCATTTCGAAGATATTTTATATATATATATATATATATATATATATATATATATATATATATATATATATAATGGGCTGACACAACATAACACAAATAGAACAGAATAGACACATATAAAAGAACACTTACACGGTAAATTGTTCGAGCTTTCGGCCCTCTCAGGGGCCTTCTTCAAGAGAGACTGAGAAGACGTATAAAAATTTCGACAGGATGGTTACTAGGAAGGGGTTTTGGCTCATGAGTTGAAGCCGGGCGGAATTTGTCAAGTGCGGGATTGGTTTTTAGGTTACTGAAAGGTTTACTTTGTGATTTCCAGAAGGCGCGCCATCGAAGGTTTCGGCAGAAATTGAGGGTATCAGTGAGTATGTTTATGTGGTTTATTTTTGGTGCAGGGGAGAAGGATAGGCCTTTGCTAAGAACGGATATTTCATTGTCTGAAAGGCTGGTGTTTGAAAGGTTTACAATGTCATGGGCATTGTCGGAGGGAGGGGGGGTGTTGGGATTGTTCGGTGGTGGCTGGCGTTTTGGAAAAACCGGAGGGCCTTTGGGAGGAGGGGGAAGGTTGTACAAAGGTTGAGTCCTGCGTCAGATGTGGGCTTGTTTTTATGTGGTGTGTGTGGTCGGGTGGAGTGGTGGATTTTATTTTGTAGTAACTTTTCTAGGTAACCGCGTTTGACGAGTGCAAGATGTAGATTGGCAAGGTATTTGTTGAGAGTGGCTGTGGTGTTGCAAATTCGGGGTCCGTGGATAAAGAAAGAGTTAGGAATCGAGTGTTTCGTGTGCTGAGGATGGCAGCTTGTGTGGTGTAGGTATTGCTGATGGTTAGTGGCTTTGGTGTGTACTGAAGCAGTGAATTTGTTATTTTGAAGTGAGATGTCTGTGTGAAGAAAGGTGATGGTTGAGTCTGAAATGGAAGAGGTGAATTTAAGAGTGAAAGATGAATTTACGGTGGATAAAAAGTTATTGAGGGACTCAGGGCCATGTGTCTAGAGAATAAAAACGTCGCGTATGTAGCGGACCCAAAAAAGAGGTTCGAAGGGTTGCTGTGACAGGAAAGTAGTCTCTTCGAGATGGTCAATAAAGAGATTGGCGTATGATGGTGCCATCCTCGTTCCCATCGCTGTGCCTTTCGTCTGTAGGTAAAAACAATTTTGGAAAGAGAATGCATTTTTAGTCATGAGGAAAGTGGCAAGATTGAGGAGAAATTCCGTTGAGGGGCGCTGGGGTAGGGGGCGTGTAGAAAGATAATGCTGGGGGGAGGATAAGCCTTCTGCATGGGGAATGGAGGCATAAGCCGAAGGGACGTCGATGGTGGCATATAAGTAGGTTGGGGGTGGAGGGAATAGAGAAAGAGAATTTAGACGGTTGAGGAAGTGGTATGTGTATTTCGTGAAGCAGAGCAAGGAGAGTACAAGTGGTTGTAGGCTGAATACACAACCCGCATTCAACCCCTGCCACATACCTTAGTGGTGGCTTGTAGGGTACTAAAAAAACTAATAATAGTTACAGCTTAAACTTACCTTAGTGATCTGAAGCTAGAAATATTTGAAACTTATTATTGACGAAGCTGAGCTGAATATCTTTCACGTTAAATTATATTTGGAGAATTTAAGTTTTCATCAATTAAATACAAAATATATACACAGGACATTGCGTTATTGTTATCAACGTGATGGCTGTTGTTGAAAGAAGACACCTTGATTGTCCAAATAGAATTTTTTTAACCTCGACCTAGCTTTCGTTACAGCGTAACATCTTCAGACCTGGCGATGTTACCCAGTAACGAAACCTGGGTCGCAAAGAAAATAATTTCATGTGGAAAAGCAGTCTTCTTTCATCGTGAAGGATTTCCACCAATGTTACACCTGATACTTGGTCATTTATTGAGTGTACAAATCACTATGTGAGTGAGCCATAAATTTCTGATTGGTCTATTTAAGGTTAAGCTCATCCTAATGTAAATGAAATTCCCTAAAAATTTAAATTTTACGGGTTTTATGAACAGAATAGTGCGCACGCCTTAGATTAGAAGTGTGTTTGGGTTCGAATGAAAAATGTGATTGCATATATGTTTGCGAAACTTTGAGCCATCAAATGGTCGTGGGAGTAAAATTTGTGTATAGCAAATGTAGACATTTATTCCAAAGAAACTGCGAAGAAAAAATCAGAGTTTAAGAGGACGCCTGGATAGCTTAACTGGTTAAACCACTCGACGGGACATTGAGGGATCTGGGTTCGAATCCTGGTCAAGGCGAATGATTTTTAGACTCTGAAATTCTTGCATTGTGGACATTAATTATCGTGTTAATATAAAATTTTCATTTTTTTATTTTAAAAACTGTGTAGGGGATACAAAAAAATTCGATAACCTCCTTTTTATCTCCATAAAACCTTTCAACTGTTTCTCCCAGTGAAAATATGCACATATTGACTGACACATGAAAGTTTCATAGAGCCCCTTATGCTTATTTTACAGATTCATTTCATTTAAGAAGTTGATTGCTGGCAATAGAAAATGTTTCGACGAAGAGACGAGGCCGCCAACTCTCCCGCGATGCCGACAACGTCCGTGTAGGCGAATATCCATCAAGAAATTAATATTAGGAATTGTATGGAAGTGAAAGTTGAAGCGTAATTACGGATAGGGGGATGACGAACAAGAAATTGGATGCAAAATTGACTCGAAATGGATTGGGTAACTCGCAACAAGTCACCTGCTTTAATGTATTCTCCTTCTTTCATGGGGCGACACACTTTTAAGGAATGCGTGGATCCTGATTTAAGAAACACGGCTTCTTTCCACTAGGAAATGTGATGGAAGTTGAGTGAGAGAGAACACGTCAGAGCGAGCAGTCTTTGCAGTAAAAGCCATTCAGGTTCTAAGGAGGCAATCCGTGCCTCCGTCGTTGTGCTGTCTTCCTTGTTCGAGACTGCCTTTTCTTTTCGGCTCGCCGGCGACTCGGAGCGTGCCGTTGACCTTTCTCGGTCGGCGGTGACCTCGACCTTGCGCCTTGTAACCGCGGACTTCAGCCGGGCGCTTGAGAAGTTGCAGAAGTGGTACTGAGCCAATCTCTCTACCGCTAAAAACGCGTCTCATCCTACTGCAGATACGCTCCCGTCCACCTCCTAAAACTATCGATTTGTATTTAATCGTTTTACGCGAATGGATTAACTCGAAAGAACGGAGACGTAAAAATATAATTTCGCCCATCATGAAAATAAATTCATGCAATTTTTCTCTGGTTAACATGAATCGGCATAGCAATATGCATTAATGAATTATGTACTTCACCTTTTTATAAAATTAGTTCCAGTTGTCGACACCATATGGCGAATAAACGAACTAGATGAGTTGTTTTGTAATTATTACTGATTTCTATATTTAAATAATTCATCTTTATGCCGTATTTTAAAATAGGAGATAATACGAAGTATTTACAGAAAGTAACTTACGTTTTGAAACAAAATATGATACTAGTGACAAGACAAAGTTTTAATATGTGAATTGGAAAGGCACATTTCTAAAATATTTTTCCGCATATCCGCCACTGAAATGTATATACACAAGATTTTCGATTCTATCACTGAAGAAATTCGTAATTTTTACATTTAACCACTTGTTTACACCAACATGTAATTTTGCGTCACTGTCAAAGCGCTGTGTTGCAAATCACGTCAGGCGAGAGATATTTAATCGTAATTCGGCGATTTTCACGAATTACTTAGTTGACTTTCACCGTCAATTCATCTGTTACAAGGCTCGGCCGACCACTTTTGCCCTCGTCGTGAACATTGGTGCTATAAGTTGAAAGGATGTTCTCTTGGATGTATACGCCACTGTGGGTGTAGGTTTGCATAGATGCGCTCATTTTGCATGAGGTTTTGTTCCCTTTTACAGGTGGTGACCTAACACCCCCCGCCGCACGCCCTCATGGCAGCTTGCGGATCATTATGTAGATGTAATTTTAGAAGATGTTGAAGCACTCACGAGAGCAATATAACATTTGGACCGCACAATGGAACAGTTGGGAAGCATTGGAGGATGGAGAGTGTGACTGAAGTGTTAAAATCGCTGGGCTGGGAAACGTTACAGAGCAGAACATTAATAGATAGACTCTGTGGAATGTTCCGCATTCTGAAGGGAGCTTGGGCAGAACTAAGGAAAGAGGCGGGAGATCCAAATTTCATGGGGAGAAATGATCTTAAATTCAAGGTAAAATTCCGGGCACAAAGGTCAAATGAAAAAAAATATTTCAAAATAAAACAATTGTTGTTTGGAGCAGTTAACATGCAAAAATATTCGAGCCCTTTCCTAGCATGGTTAAATGCTTTTAAGAAAAAATATGTAAACAATTTATGTAATAATTTTATGGATGTGTTTTGTGAAATTGTATGCAACAGTTTGGTTTTGATTTTTTTCTTGTTGATTGGGAAACTGATGCTGTTGAGAGGGGAATTTCTTTTTTTTATTGTGTTAGAGATTGGTGTTTAGAGGATAGATGATCCCATTTCAGATGCCATTTTATTTTTCCAATGCATGCTTCATTGTCATACTTGGGACTTGTGTGCTACCTGACATATGTGCACAGGTGCCTTTCCATTGTAATAATAATAATAATAATAATAATGATAATGATAATGATAATAATAATGATAATAATAATAATAATAATAATAATAATAATAATAATAATAATAATAATAATAATAATAATAATAATAATAATAATAATAATAATAATAATAATAATAATAATAATAATAATAATAATAATAATAATAATAATAATAATAATAATAATAATAATAATAATAATAATAATAATAATAATAATAATAATAATAATAATAATAATAATAATAATAATAATAATAATAATAATAATAATAATAATAATAATAATAATAATAATAATAATAATAATAATAATAATAATAATAATAATAATAATAATAATAATAATAATAATAATAATAATAATAATAACGCAATAAGTAAACTTCCTGCTCTATACATACGTGCGCTCGAGTGGATATTTTAAGCAAAAGTGGCGCCGTGTGAATAATGCTCTTCCCACTGTCAATTAATGTACGGACATTCGTACCAAGCTCTCGCGGATTACCAAGTTACATTTTTGTATCTCAGTGCTGCACTCTCCAGGCTTTTGGCTGAACTATTAACCAACACTCATCTAATCTTGGATGTTTGAGAATAAGTGAAGAGCACTTTCCATCTTTGTATATTTGAAAACGTCTTGAAATGAAATCACAGCTCTCTTACACTTTTCGTCGTAGAAGATAGTCTTTGGAATCGGTGCATTATATATTCGGGAGGGAAAGGTCTGTGGGAAATTTACAAAAGTAAGTCCGCGTTGTTTTTAAAATTTAAAATATGAATCACAGTGAACTAAATTTTTTCTTAGTAAGTTTGTCCTTATTAACATTATTTAAATATTATTTCAAGACTACCTACGGATTTGTTGTCAAAAAATAGAAATTTGAAAAAAGGAAGGCAAAGTAATTATATTGATACGTGCAATAAGTTCATAACTGAAAAAGAAAATTATCGAAAACCCGTGGTTTCTTCAAATTCTAATTTTAAAGAACAAGTTTAATGCATGAACTGACCAAAACAGAAGTACGATTTCAGTTATTTAAACTCGGTATTTTCGTGGATTTGCAATTCGGATGCTCCTGATGCAATATGTGGCCTATGTCATGAAATACTCGCAAACAGTTCTTTGTCTCCAGAATAACTCCGCAGGCATTTCAAAACGATGCACAGTGTTTATAAAGAAAAATGCGTGGAATGTTTAAAAGGGACAACGTGGCTCACTAGAAAAATCAAAAGTTCAAATGATGACAATGACTGAAACTGAAAATGCAACATGCAGTCATGTAATCGCGTGAGATATCGCATTGCAGTAAATGGCGATGCTCATTCGAATGGGGAGACACTCATTAAGCCAGGTGCGAAAGGCACGGTGTCCCAGGTCCTTATTAAAGAGCAGACTGCGGGAAATATAAATGCAATGCAATTATCCAAAAATACTGTTTCGCGACGTGTTAAAGATCTTTCTACTAGCATAGAGAAAGAGTTAATTCAGCGTCTTGGACTTGGCAGTGAAAACGCATTGCAAATGTATGAAGCTACAGAGGTCGCAGGAATAGCTATACTATTAGTATATGTTCGAAATACCATTATTAAAACTTTTGAAGAGGATTTAATCATGTGTCAATATTTACATGGGCAAACTACAGGAGAAGGTGAAATTGAACGGTATTAATGATTACATTTCAAATCAAGAGGTAGGTTGGGAGAAGTGTATTGATATTCATACAGATGGCGCGCGAGCCTTGGTAGGAAAGACGAAAGTTTTTGTATCCATGGAGTAGATTCAAGAGCCGCCAGCAGTCTTCGCACTTTACACAGGCAAGCGTTGGTGACTAAAAGATTTTCATATATTTAATAAATGTTATGGATGAAGTCGTACAAGTGGTTAGCTATTAAAAATCAAGACCATTTCAAACCAGATTATTAAATATTCCGTGCGATGAAATGGGTATTGAATACAACACTTCAATAATGCACTGAAGCGAGATGGCTATATAGAGGGGAATGCACTATGAAGACCTAATGAACATCGAAATACGTCTTCCTGAAGACACAAAATAATTCAGTAAAAGGACAAAAAAGTATTCCCAGCCTAACTGCTCTAATATTTTGGATACCCTATTCAGTTAATCGTAGAAATGTTTTACAAATATATCTCCTCTCCGCTGCACGCGATCCAATTCGGCAATCAATCACAATTCGTGGGGATCCCAAATATGGTAGCATTTTCTAAATGAGTCCTAACCAGCGGACTATAATATTCCCCTTTGACAATTTCGTCAAATTTCCCCAATACTCTTCTAATGTTAAAGGTTTGGTTTATTAATACACTCACACAATTCACATTGCTACCCTAGCTACACCAACAGACCAATAAATTAACGTCTCAAATGAAAGTGGGATATATATTGTGCATATGCATTCCATTTCGAATTTTTCTTCGTTGCCACACATTTATGTAAGGCTGAATGAAAAGACTGTTTGTGCTCAATCTCGGTAAAATGTTTGTTTCCACATCCTTGATTCCATCCATATTTAATAAATTCGCCATGCCTCATTTAGGATATCCAAATTGTCATACACGGTGCTCTCCAACGGCACTGAGAGGACACCTTGGACGAGGACGATAAAATTCCTAACCCGGTGCGTCGACCGTAGTACGGAGGCGTCATCTGTTGCAGAAAAGCCAAACTCGTTCTTAATAAGTGTGTTTCCACGAACTGAATGCGCGACTAAATAAGAAACATATTTCGGAGTGTCTTCTTTCGGTCTTGGGTAAAATCAGTGAATCAGAATGGCCTTCTCGTTCTTAAAATTTGTCTTTCCAGATTTTTGCGCCAAGTAGCTATTTTTACATTATCTCTTTTCACGCAATTGGAGTATGATTTCTTTTTATACTCTGGTACAGATATCCTGAATACTTTCATTTGCCATAACTGATGGCATGCTCTTCCATGATTGGTAGCATAAATACTTCTTATCAATTTTTCCAAAATTTCTTCACTTGGTCTTTTCTATCGGTGATTTCTGATTCCCTGTCGTCTTACAGAGAAGCAGATTTTTCGTGTACCTCCTAAGATGATAAAACGTGGAGCTGGGAGATCTGAGCAGTTTGTTTGGGAACACAAACACCGTATTCCCATTTACTTTGTTGGAAAGGAAATTTCATTTTCATAGGGTTTCATATTGTCACATTATTGTAACTTGCAAGTCATGAGGATATGTACCAAGAAAGAAAAAAATTAAGTTGGTTTCAGGTTGAATCTCCCATAAAAAGACCATGCCCATTTAATGTTGCCATTTTATTAAAAAGTTCTATTTTCTTATTGAATAAAAAAGGATTGTCCAACAATTGCAGTTATCTAGCTATTTCTTTGGTTAATTAAAGGGCATAATTAATGTTTTCTTGGCAATTAATGGCAATTGGTTAAGGATAATTAATTGATCAATTATAAATTACCTGAAAACAAGAAAAATATTAGACTTAAGAATTATCGGTTTTTAAATCAGGGGGAGAGAGTATTAAATTTCCTGTTTTAAAGTTTAGATAATACGGGTGTTAAACATGGATCCTATAACTAAACGAGACAATTCTTGTAATCGGCATAAGCTGTGCGTCAGAATTGTTGTATATATATGTATATATATGTATATATATATGTATATATATATGTATATATATGTATATATGTATATATGTATATATATATATATATATATATATATATATATATATATATATATATATATAGATATATACAAATATATAAAAACACATATGTAGATTTTTAGAATATAGAGACACAAAGAAAGGACACTCACAATTTGTTATTTTATGTTTCGACAGCACGGCTGTATTCTTCAGAAGCTTCATATATATGTATACATATGTATATATCTATAAATATATGTGTGTATATTTTTTTAAGGTAATTAACCGGTTAAGGTAGGTTTTTGGATGGACACAACTACAAACAAACATTTTATTATTCCTAACAAAACACGAATTCCATCATCCTACTCTATATCTGGTCCCTCTTCATCTCTGAGTACTTTCTTCCTCCCTTCATCCCGTCCAACATCCCTATCCTGTTCCTTCCCTTTCCTCGTTTGCCTAGTATATATATATATATATATATATATATATATATATATATATATTATATATATATATATATATATATATATATATATATATATATATATATATATATATATATATACTACTTCTAGGTCAACTTAAGCTACTTTGTAAACACATCCCGTTGATCTTTTAAAGAAATTCACCACCGAACATTCAATAAGTTTAATGAAAATTCTCATTTTGAACACCATTTAGCAATGCAATCTGGATCTTGAGCTAGCTTTAAACGACCCTCATCCCCAGATATCTCCCGATAAATCACCGTATAATCCGTGAACACCCTAAACTTACTTTTTACTTCGCAATTCAAACCGTTAAAAAAAATTAAGAGATGCAACGGCCTGAGGTCCCCCCGAGTACACTTGCACCGGCACACTTCCCTGAGGTACCCCTGAGGTCACTCGGGCGCTGTACATATACTCTGAAAGAGAGTCTTCAACCCAGTTTATTGCGCCCTTGTTTATACCCGTGACCTTTAAGTTATGAATGAGTTCACCATGGGGAACCTTATCAAATGCCTTTTGAAAATCTAAGAAGATCGCATCCTTTTGCCTACCTCTCTCACCCGATAAAAGTAAGTCATGCGTAAATAATCCTAATTGGATCTCGTATCTGCGGTTTTTCCCAAATCCGTGTTGATTGTTACTTAAAAAGTTTATGTTATCAAGGTATCTTATTATATAACTGGTAATCATGTGCTCCAAAATTCTGCAAAATATATTGTCGAGAGAAATTGATTGGTATGTAATTACTGGAGTCTTCCCTGTCACCACTTTTAAAAATAGGCGTTAATATTTGCGCGGTTTTCCAGATCTAAGAAAATATGCACTCTGTGAGGGGTTAGTTAAATATAAATTCAAGGTACGGGGCAAATTTAGGAGCTAAATGTTTTAACACCCTAGCTGGTATATTTTCAGGACCCTGGGATTTGATGTGTTAAATCTCCTTGAGCAATTTGACAATTCCTTGTTGATCCGCTGCCATTTTTGCGATGGGTTCAGTATGTATTGTTTGTTGGAGATACGCGGTGGCAATATTGTTCGTGAGAAGACTTTGAAAAAGTGTATTTAGAATATTAGCTTTACCCTCACTGAACCCATTATGAATTATATTGTGACCAGCCCTCAAGCGAGCCACTTGCTTACCCTCCGTTACTTCCCTAACATATAACCAGAATGCTTTAGGGTCAGTGTTTAAATACTCGCGAAGTACTCCACGTTTAAAGTCTTGTAAGGCGCTACGTAATTGCTTTTCGGTTTCAATTGTAGAGGATTTATACTTGCCCAACAACGGTTAATCTCCGAGTAGTAGTAGTTTTGAGGGGAGGCGACCGACAGCTAAGGTCATTTGCGCCATAGGGGATGGACAGGAAAGGATGAAGGGTGGAGAGAAACCCGGCGTCGGCATTAGCCTACTCTTTACGAAAGGCGCCAAGGGGTCCGCAGTTTAACGTCCCATCCGACGGACGGCGTACTCCCTCAAAGTGCCCTCCACAAAGCACCTCAAGTAGGGATCGAGATACCTCTGAAAAATATTCAACACCGCCGGGATTTGAACCCGTTAATCTCCGAGGATTGTGTGTTCACGCCTGATTGTGTGTTCACGCCCCCTAGAGTGTAACATTCTCTGCTTTCGAAGGGCTTTTCTAACGTCTTTAGTGTATCACCTGGGGTCGCGATATGCATTATCAACCTTTAAAGTGATTAAGTCTGTGATGCCTTTTTGCATAATATTGACAAATTGTGTCCAAGTTTCTTCCACGGTGGCAGAGCTTAAGCTGGTTTTGAACTCGGGCATTGAAGAGTTTAAATGATTGGCAGAATTTTCAAACTCCGTTTATGGTATTAAAAATTTTTCTTTTTAGTTCAACAGTCTTTTATATTTCTACGTCGTAGTTGACATTGACGGATTTATGGTCATTCAAGCCCTTGTCAGTTGATACATTAATAATATTTTCAGATTTGTTCGTAAGAAATAGGTCCAATATGTTCCTTCAACGGGTTGGCATGGAGGGTGTTTATTTGAACCAATTTCAATAAGGAATCACAAGATTCGCGATCGCGAGTCCGATATTTAACGCTATTGCTGTATTGCTGTCCCAATCGATTCTAGGGTGATTATATATATATATAAGGAAAAGGGATAGGAGCTTATAAAAAAGGGAGCACAGGAGAGTTGGGGAAGGCGGAAATGAGCAGAACCCCCGGGGGAAAAAAATTTCCTTCACACACCTTGAATCGAAGCGTTGTGCAAAGGGCCGTCTAGGTATCAAGGAATCGAGGAAACATAATTTCCACTGAATCCTGCGGTGGGGTTAATGTAACCAAGTTTTTCACGCACCAGCTTCACCAATTCGGTTCCCTAATACAATAAATAAGGGTCACATAAATGTTAGAGAAAAAAAGAGTTCTTTCTCCTTTTAATTATTTTTCATAATTTTTAGAACTTCTAAGGTATTTATTACGGTAATTTTTATGGAAATATTAGATCGCACTTGAATTTCCATTTATTATAATAAAGCAAAATTTAATAATATCATAAATGCATTACCTAGCTTACAGCTAGCAAAATAATGAGAAAACTGACTATAAGCATATTTCAAAGGTCCCTTAAAGTTCCTTCTTAAAACCAGCGGATGGAAATTATACCGCTACTCTCGGTTAGTGGTTAAGTGCATGATGTAAAACCGTCGTGTAGATTTCTTGCTGGCACAACGCTTCTGTATAATTATGAGTATTATTTATTTAAGATCATTATGTGAGATTGATTACATTTCCTCAAATCAGTTAATTTAAACATTATAATTAGCTATTGCAGTCATAATTCATTCAGATTCAAGGAAAAGTTTGAATGCAGTCTAGGGGGTTATTTTAGGGATCTGAAATCACTAATTCTTCTTTGAATTGAGCGTCGTCGTACCCTTTTTCGTGAATGTTGAATTCTTAGACCAAAATTATCATAGCCATATTTTTATTTGCATATTAATTTGAATAACATCCTCAGTCATCTCAGCTGATCCTTAGAAAATTTAAGAAAATTTGGCTCTAAATGGAAACAAATTGAAAATTAAGAAACTACTTTGCATTATGTTGGGAAATAATTGTAATCATTGAAGAGAATTTAATAATAGTTAAATTATTTAGTAAATTCACCCCCTGCTAAACACCTATTTGGTGTATTGTTGGGTATTTATGTCGATTTCTGTGAAGAATTAATGTGCCGTCGAAGGGAATCGATTAGCGGCGAAGGTTGTGCGTAGGTAAAGTAGAGGAGAAGTTTTTGACGAAATATTTTCTCACGTAAGATGATTTCAGGAAGTTTAAACTTGAATTCAAATATTGCAATCATACAAGGCAGCCTAACCATTTCTTTTCTTAAATAAGCTGAACGGATTACTATAAGTTTTCACAAACTTTCACAAAATAGAAGGAAACACACTAGCAACTACGGCCACGAAGTGGAGCTGAGATCTGACAAATACTGCAGCAATGCCGGTATGCAAACAAGACCTACAAGTCTCTTTTTTGAAGTGCATGTGATTAACATGGAACTGCAATAAGGGACAAACTGTCGCTCGAGGTAAGAGTAAGGAGGAAGGGTGGAGGAAAAATAAAGGAAGATTCATGTTGTTGTAGGAAAAGTGGATACATTTTTATTTCAATACAAATAGACTTTGAACAAACTTAGGGGGATATAAAACGGGGTTCTTCATCCCTCTCCGGCAGACCAAGTTAGCCAATCACAGAGCCACACATCAACACGTGAGCACGTGCTCCAACTCACATAGTCTCGATTGGTCTCTGGATTTTCCCCCAACTCTGGAATAAATCGCAAAAAGGATCTCCGCGCGCATTTTCATCACATTCATAAACAAAGCAAAGTCGTAAATCATTCTGAGGATAAGCAGAATCAATATTTCATAGAACCCGGTCGTTTCGCCGGAATCGCCTTTAAATTTAAATGAAATTCGACGACGGGCGCTTCGAATGACGGGAATAGTCCGCGCAGATGGCAGCACTTGAACTGTTAGACCTCTGAATATATGAGAAAACGCTTGAACGAATCTGTTAAAAAAAATCTTAATGGTCTCTCGTATAGTCAATACATTTAATGCCCTATTCTTATTACTTCGTTCATTATTATTATTATTATTAAATCTTGTTGCAATTAGGCAAATTGCCTGGTGGCAACGGTCAAGTCCGGTCAGCGGTCACTCTTACAATGCACATTCATACACACAAGAGAAGAACAGATATGATATAAAATGCTCTCTTATACAATGACACTTGAGGATTTCCAACCGCACCTTTACAATCACACTATGGGCTATGTTCACACCATACATGTCCATCTCCGCACTCCGTCCATTATCACGCTCTCTTCAACTTCATTTACAGTTCAAAATCACGCTCCGTTAACACACCATTCACTTTTGAATACACAACTTCTCACGCCGTCCACATCACGCGCACAATAATATTTTTATTTAGTGCATAAGTATAATACTCAATGATCAATGAAGTTTATCACCCAGTGGCTGCTTTATGCTTATTCTTAAAAAAACTTAAAATTGGATGGAAAAGGCTCAAACAAACCTCCAGGCAGCTGATTCCAATCGAAAATAGTTATGTTTAATTAGAGGTATATTTTTTATATTTTTTTGTGTTATCGTTTTTACTTTAAAAATGTGGTCGTTTTTTACTTTAAAGTTTGGTTTTACTATCTCTTTCCATAAATATTCCCACGCTTCGTAATTTTTTGACAATTCTACGTATGCATCGCGTCTAACCTACTCCTTTTTCTTCTATTTTTCAATCCCTCCCATTTAAGTGCATCGAACGTTTCCGTTACACTATCTGTTCTTTAGAATTTTTGCGCACTATAACCCTGCAGTTGCTATCCCGTATTGTCCGTGGGAAGAAAGAGTCCCTGAGGCGGCTAGTTCTGGCATCTATTTCCAGAATTTTATAACCAAGATACTAGCGACTAATGTATGTTGGCTTGCGAATAATTTGCGAGACCTCGGTGCTCGGTGATGGGATAATTCTTAATTTCTCTGAAAGACACATCGCCCTGGTGAATGGGACACACAAATATACTCGTATTATTGTCTGTATCTAGTCGGGTATCACCCATGTGTGCGGCGGGGCGACGGTGGGGATGTGCCAAGGAGGGCTCTTCCACTAGACCTAAGTCGTACAATCCCGGGGGCAGATATCGTCGCCCGTCCCATCGAAGAAGATTCACTGGGAGACGAGGCGATTCGCTGCGGACGCGAGGCTCGTTTCAACTTATAAATTCGAACAAAAGGAGATCTTTTCTCCCGAGCACATCCCATACCGTCACTTTTTTCTCGCTGACCTAGAACTCTTCGCCAGAGAAAGTGCTTTCCCATTTGCGGAGAGTAGGTTAGCGAGGGAATGAGGGTTTCGTTGGGTTCGCATTCGTTATGCTAACCTCCCCCGGATGGTTCCAGTTCCACGTAATCCGGCCGACCGACGCGTTTTCTACTTTCAAACTGGAATCACGGAAAAAGAGTCTTCTTTCTCTCTCTCGCCTCCTTTTTAAAGTCCTCGAGATCTTCCGAAAGCGTTTGATTCCCGCACAGCCAAATGAATTATTTGATCGACCTTTTGCGACAGAATCATTTTTTTTTAAATCCTTTCTGAATTACAAATGATTGCATGAACTCACTGTCGGTAAATCACATGGTAACAGCATTGCCTTGTGTCCGGAGCGTGCAAACATGATGTAATTCTGACGAAATGCATTAAAATGCGCAGGGCGAAACGAGTCATTTAATTAATTCATTGCTTATTATATTAAAAATAATTTAATTAAATACATAGGATTATAATTTTATTTAATTCCTCTGGTACTATTTATTTCGCGAACCCTATCTTACTCCCCTAGTAAGAGAAACTTCAACTGGAAACTTATAATATGCATTGAACCAGAACGAGGTTTATTAAAGCATATAACCTCAACCAACCTTCATCTTTCGCATCTGTTACTAGAAAAACAATGGAGATGCAATGCAGCGTAGAACAATGATGTTTAATTTTGATGCAAGATTAGGAGCTGTCTGTGTGCGAGCTGTGTTTTGAGCAGGCCAAAAGCAACGTGGCGTGGCTTGCAGTGCTGCCACCTACGTATCACTTTCGTCACCATTATTCATCTGGGACCTCCTCCGTCTATGCGCCAGAGCGTAATTACATGCGGTCCAGAATCCATTCACCATGGCCTCTACCTGAATATCAGGCAAGTGAGTGAAAAACCCCAAGGATGTGTATGCTGGGCGCCCAATCGTGATTCCCCGACATTATTTGCGTTTTATACATGGCCCATTATGAAAGTAATGCGCGAGATTTTATTTACTTCTCTGGGAATAATCGATTTTTTGATTTACATCCTTGCACAAATGCTTAAAATTCTTCAAAATACTCTCCTCCTGCATCAATATTACACTTGTATGGATACACCTGCGGAGATGTGTCTGCCACGCCTACGAAGGCACCCTGTAACTCCTCTCTACGGAAATGTCACTTTCAGGAACATTGTAACATGCTTTTGGATGTTTTCCCTTGTCTCACAATGCTTTCCTTTCAGCTCTCTCTTCAGTCAGGGAAACAAAAACATTTGCATGGAGCCAAGTTGGGACTGCTAGGAGGCTGGGGTCCACCGGGTTGGTGCCCGGGGCAAGGAAGTTGATAACGGTGAAGGACGTGTGACTGGGGGCATTGTGATGCTGTAGCTTGATCGAGTCGTGCGCCGTGTTACAAAGTCGAAAAACACACTTCACGCGGAGGTACGACTTTCCGCTCGGAGCAAACTGGCGACCCCCCACCACGTTCCCTGACCGGTTTTAGCGCGCTGCCATGGGTAATCGCGTCAAAATAAAATCATACTCATTAATTTAATAATTTACCATGTATTCATAGAAATAGTCGCCCGTAAAACTATCGGAGACCTCTGTGTTGCTCTTGATTAAACGTGTTATGGAATAGTAGTTCCTTTGAAAAGGAGTTTTTCCTCTGGAATACCTCCTTTGAAAGTGTAACGTGCTCTGAATCGCAATACATACAAGTAAAACGGGTAATATTTTCTGTGATATTTACCAAGGCCGGTAATTTGCTATTCTTCACATGGTAATTGCAATTGCATTCGACTATACTTCTTTGGGTCATTCCTTGATGACCATCGCAAGTGTTGACCTTGACCTTGATGACCAGCAACCCTGGCTGTTAAGTGAAACTTCTAAAACGACTTTATCGCATTGGCGTGGGGTCATGAGTTCAGTATATCTCGAGTTGTTCTCTACGCAGTTGCTATGCGATAGTCAATGACGTCGTGTTTTGGCATTTTTTAGCGAGCGATTTTCTTTTTTTATCTTTTTATGTTAGATTTTTATGGACGCTGGTCCCTTGCTGCATTCCATGAATGTTATTTCCGAGTATTTGCACGCAAATGTCAGAAATGAAGACAATGTTACTTACAAGACGGACCTTGGTCTAATGAACTGGCATAATTAGAATACTGCCTTGTTCATTTTCATAGACAAATATTTCCTTGTTTATTCACTTTATTTTTTATTTATTTATAAATGTACCCTGCAAGCCACCGCAAGGGATGTGTGGCAGGGGGTGATCACACAACGGACTAATTGTCACCCGACCGTGACCCTACCGCGGTCGGACAATTTGGTAATAATAAATTTTCAAAATCACTGCTGAAGAGGCAATCGATGAAATGGAAACACTCACACGAACACCATGATATTTGGACGGCACAATAAAACACAAAGTAATTAGTACTACTTATAAGGACACTAATTCTAGATTGTTTGAGCTTTCGGCCTTCTCCGGGGCCTTCTTCAAGTATATTTAGATAAATATATATATATATATATATATATATATATATATATATATATATATATATATATATTTATATATGCGCATATAAAATCGGGGAACTTGGTTGCATAAACCCCCAAAGCAGATTTCTGTATAATTTAAAATGTGTTGTTCATTTAATGAACATGAAGAATTTATTGAATGTACATCGATCACTTGCATCACGCACATAAAATTCGGGAAACAGATACCAGAACTAGCAGACTCAAGGACTCCTTCAAAATTCATTTTAAAACAATCAATTTATAATTCAGAACAAAATTAAACATTGCGAAGACAGCAGATATACTTGTATGTGCATGTTATGTTAGATGGTAGTTTGTGTGTTTGCATTTGTGTGGGTTATAAGATTTTTGCATGAATTTATTCCCTGTTTGTTTGTGGATTGTATAAGTTTGTGGCTTTTGCGTGCGGTTTTTTTCTTAATTACGGGAGGTGCTCTAACACCCCCCGCCACGCGCCCTTGCGGTGGCTTGCGGGGTATGAAATAGATGTAGATTTACTTGCGTGTGCGTAAGATGAAAGGTTTTTAGTATGAATGTATAAGGCACTTTGGGTATAGGTTTTCATGGATGTGTTGATTTTGCATGTGGTTTTGTGCCCTTTTACAGGTGGTAACATAACACCCCCACCACACGCCCCCGCGGCGGCTTGCGGGGCATTATAAAGAGAGGAAGAATTGCACTCTGAGACATGTACAAGTTGCGGATTAGCTTCCTGTCCTTCCAAACTATTCATTTTGTCTGCAATATATTCATTTGTTTTTCCGAATTCACTCAATTGGACGCTTTTTCCGAAATCTACGAATGAGTCAGTTACGTCCTGATTGATTGTAATCTGCATACCTCTTGATTAGTGCACTCATTACTGCAATGGCATCACTTGTACCTCTCCCCTTTCTAAACCCAAACTGGTCATCCCCAAAGTAATCATTTGCCCTACTCTCTATCCTTTTGTTGATGATTCTTAGAATCACTTTCGCTGCGTGGTATATCAAACTTTTGCCCTGTAGTTGGTTGGTTGGATCATGTATATAAAATTCGGGAAACAGATGCCAGAATAGTGAGCTCAAGGACTCATTCCCACGGATAATACGGGATTGCAACTGTAGGGTTGTAGATAGCAAAAATTCCACTTGCCACCCTCAGCATCTTGGAAATCATTAGTTCTCATATGCATGAGGCCATATCCAAATCTCCTAAGATTTGAGTGGTGCCTCATGCATATACAGATTTGACATAATTTGAATAATGATTGCACAGGTAGCAAGAATAAATCATTAATCTACAAATACAACTTTGAAAATGAGGTGCAATATGCCAAGTCGAAAACACACCATTGCAATCAAGATATATCAGCAAACCTCTGCGCATTAAAAAACTGGAAAGAAAAAAGAATGCAAACATCGCATGTGAAAACCGACCGAAAAAACTTGAAGAAACTACCTCTGATACGGCCAATATTTTATTTGCACAAATGAAATTCGATGACCATTTAGCGTGTTTTAATATGGAATAAGTGATGTATTTAACTTAAACCCTCGTCCATTAAATTGAACATAAATACTAGTGGTCAATATTTGGAAAACGAGAGCATTGTTTCTACAGACCTGATCCTGGTGGTTGCCCCAGGTCAAGGATAACCTATTGCACTCCGGGTGGGCTCACCCCTACGATTGCCTTCTATTTGGGTGATTCGGGAGTTTAATATTTTAGGTAGAAGGGTCCGCGCTGTCCCTAAATAATAGGTGTCTATGGAATTTCTGCTAAAGAATGCATATCATATTAAGGATCAATAGTAATTGTGGAATTTTCAATGAAAATGTTACATAATATAGGAGTACACATAGGAGGAATAAGCGTTACCTCAGCCGTGCATGTCTCAGACTGAAACTCTATGGGTTCCGGTAGCTAATGTAATGTCATTCTTTAGTTTGATTTACATTTGCAGTCAACCTTGGATTAGCATCATAGTTCAAAGACTAAATCAAATTCACAAAGGGCTAGGCAAGCAAAATAAATTAGCTCAGAAATCCTGAAGCATTTTTAGAGCATAGATGGAGAATGACATCGATTACTTTCATAAAACTTAGCTTCCATTGGAATTTGGCCCATTTAACTCCCGTCTATGTAGGCGGCGATAGGGATAAACCAACCAATTATCGACCCGCTTCTTCAACATCGTTCTCTTGTAAAATATTAGAACAAATTGTTGAAAGTAGCATTATGAGATTTCTGAATAGTGGGAAGATACTAAACTACAACCAGCACCGATTTGGAGATATAATTAGGCCCCCTAGTTACATTGGCAAGGCCAGCAATTGTCACCAAATTAGAGACTTAGATCACCGAAATGATAAATTCAAGTATTTGTGTTTCCCGCGCACTATTCGCGGCAACAATAGATGGGGGAACACCTAAGAAAACAATCCCCGTCGAAGACTTTTACAATGCACCTTCAGGGTCTAGGGAATAATTAGTGCTACTCAATCGCATGCATTTTCACTATCCTCGTGTGTTTTGCTGTCAAAACTCTTCCCGCCTGACCGCATTAGAATGCCATGTACCCCCTTGTGCTCTTTACAGTATTGCTTGCTCTGCCCCGTCTGTTTTTAAGTTTCCCTTTCCATCCCTCGTCTCTCTGCATGGGGGGACCCTCCCGCTACCTTAAGCGTTGGGTTACATTTCCTTCATGTATCCTTGGGGGGGGGGGACCGTTTTCTATTGCATGTCCATGTGATAGTGGAATTTAGCCTTCTCAATTCTAGCTAACTAGCTACTGGACACCTGCATTCTAAGGTGCAATTGTTTGTTAGTTGATAGTATATGTATTTGCATGCGTGTAAGTTGAAAGGGTTTCAGACCGCTGTATAGGTTTGCATGGATGTCTTGATTTTGCATGAGGTTCTGTTCTCTTTTACGGGTGGTGGCCTAACACCCCCGCCACTCGCCCTAGCGGCGGCCTACGGGATATTATGTAGATGTAGATAGAGATACACCCTCTACATTTTTCTTTCCGTTCTGGTTATTATATCTGACAATACAAAATTACGTTTCTTCTTCCCTCTTCCCAATTTCACCCTTTTGAATCAGACGTTACATAACATTAGTTCTAAATTATGATCTTAATCCGCAGCAGCTTCAGGGTAACTTTGTTAATGAATTACCCTGTTCTGAAAACGGAGACTTAATTAGGCCCGAAAGATTTATCTCAGAGCTCCATGTACTTGGTAGATCTACATCTTTCGTGATGATTTAATCAAAGGATCATTATGATTACTCCTGTCTCCTGCAGGAATCTTTTCCATCTCACAGCGGTAATTCATTTTTCCCAAACCTCTCCACCTAATACTGCGATCTAATCTCCAGTGGCTATCAAATATTTCCTTAACGAAGCATCCGCAGTTATTTCATTTAATTTATCCTAAACCCTATTTCATCCTCCCTATTCTTACGTCATTACCCGTAGACCTGAGTGATGACCAAGTTCGTTGGTTCAGCCATTACTTCTGCAAATAGAGCGAGTCGTAATCTATCATTTACCTCCACTTCCACCTCCACATTGCCTTTCTTCCTGCCTTTTTTGTTCAATGCTACAATCACCCTTCACTGTTCATTACTCGCTACATTGTATGCTTATCCCTCCAATAGCTTCAGTCACCCTTCCATCTCATCCAGGTCTAAAATATTAGCATATCTATTCTCAAACCTATTATTATTTACATTTCTAAAACCGCTATCGTCAATATTTTCCTAATATTCCAAATTTCTATTGCAAGTGCTTCGGTAATCCGTCGAAAAGTTAAAATTTGTGTGCCTTCTTAGAGCAGCTAGTCATGCATGATCTATTATAGAAGCAATACGCTCGGTTTTATTGTGATGCGACTATCCATGGCAGCGCATCGAAACCGGTCGGGAGATATGGTAGGGGGTCTGACTCTGCAATGACGCCGGTCGACAGTTTGCTCCGAGCAGTCTAAAACGCGTGAAGTGTTTTTTTCTACTTTGTAACACGTCGCGCGATACGGTTAAGCTCCACCACGATTATGCTCCCGGCTACACGTCCTTCATCGCCACCAACATCTTGGTCCGGAGCACCAACCCGGTGGTAGCCCCCTTATAGTCTCAACTTGGCTCCTTGCGCCTTTCTTTTGTTTTCCCGACTGAAAAGAGAGCTGAAAGGAAAGCATTATGTGGCCACGAAAAAAAACATCCTTAAGCATAATGAACAATTGATTGTAGCTCTTTTCCACTTCATGATAATCAAAAGGAAAAGTGCTACGACCAGTTATTCATTATGTTCGACTCCCAACAAATCACGCCTGAAGCTACTCAATTTATCCAAAAGCATGTTACCCCCTTGAGAGATTTTCATCAAGGAGTTTCAGGGTACCTTCAAGGCGTGGCAGACACGTCCCCGCAAGTGTATTGATGTAGGGGGAGAGTATTTTGAAGAATTTTTAAGATTTTTACAAGTGCATGTGTCAATTAATCTATATTTCCCTGAGAAATTGAATTACCTCTTTAGAACACCATGTATTTAAAGGAAAAGTACGGCAATGCTGCCACATTTTCTTCTGAAACTTAATGAAACATGCCTGGTTGAATGGCCTGGCGGTACTGCATTTAGTTAACTAAAAATACAGATTACCCTCATTTCACCCGGCAAAAATCTTAATTAGTTCAGGGGATTTGGGAAAAAATATCATAATTTGATGTATTTTCCTTCAGTTGATTTATTTGACATCTGGACCAACCAAGAGGACTTTCGACACTCTATATATCTTCCTTCTCCTTCCACTCTCTGAACGGTCTTATAAAAAATAATGATATGCAATATAAATTTAAACAAGGAGAAAAACAAACATGACCAAGCGAGAGGGCCGTGAGATCGCCGAGAAATAACCCTCGAAGCTATAATTTTACTCACTTCTTGATGAGCTGTATTTCAAATGACCCTTGAACTTTAATGTTTTGACTGACTGCTGCTGCGTGTGTTGAGCGCCTTTGGGGACGTGCGCAAAGGCTGGGGATGATTTTTGAAGTTTCCCAATCGAAAGGAGAGGAAAAATCAAAATTGTGAGGCGATTTAGTTTCGGGGGTTGGCCCTAATTTTATGATTCGGCGAAAAGAAGTGGAATGGGTAAGACCGCACGGCGAGAGAGGGGGAAGGGAGGAAGAGGTGGGAAGGATGAGTCAGACACGTGCTTTGAAAGGTCCTGGGGGTCAAGTAAGGACAGGAGAGGTCAACAGGAAGGCCTTTGGCGGCTCCAAGGAAGAGTACATGACTTTTGGCATACGCCGAGGTCTTAGGGTTTGGGAAACGCACCCGAAAAAGGCGTGGTCGCTTGATTTCTTCAAGCCCAGCAATATCTTCTGACGTACGTTTATTGTTTCGAAGTAACAATAAGTAAGTATTGCTGGAGCGGAGCCTTTCCAAAGAACAGAATAAAACCCGCGTTTTATAATAAAGGCAACTTATGGAACATTTTATCTAACAGCGAGGACAAAATTCCCATAATGATTGGAGTGTATAAATTTCGTTGTGAGTGCTTTGCTATTTACATTAGACAAACTGGGTGGAAATTCCTTGAACGTGTGAAATAACATTACGCCTGTTTCAAAAACGGAAATCCTCCTTTCCATTCTGCCAAGCACCCTCTGGTCATAATCACACAAGTGACTTTGCACCTGAGATTTTACATTTGAAGAAGATGGGTTTAAGATTTGATGCCTTGGGGCGTTTGGAAATTTCCAAGAACATTCATTATTATATGGGTAATGACCTGACTTACATATTCCTCCTACTCTCCCTCCTGGACCTCCCTCTGTTCCACAGCCCCTCTCTCCCCTGACACCATACCCAACCGACCACTCCCCATCCCTCCTACACACACACACACACCAGTTTCCCTTCTCTTCCCTCTGCTCCCACTTTACCAGCACCTCCCAGCTCCTAATCTCTGCCTAGTATATACAGCTGTGTGCCCTCTCCACCTCACCCGATGATGGTGAGACTTCGTAAATATAAATCTCGGTTGGACATAATAAAATATGTGTGGAAGAACATTGTATGGCCTTTTTCGATTCATTTGCTAAAGAAACGCCATTCCAATTTGCAAAAGAGTGACAGTCGCGTTATCTTCCGCAGTTTCTTTAATTTTGTGCAGTTTACCAAACGTCGTAATACTACTGAATTAGATCTCACAGGTTTATGGTAAGAGTTAAAAAAAGGATCCCTCTAGCTTATATTTGCAACACTGCCTCGAACATGGGAGCAACATTGGTTCTAATATATGAGCAGGAGTCTGAACGTTCAACCTGCAATCCTAAAATAAATTCCACCAACGTGGAATAAGCTATGTGGGGAAGGTGTAATAAAAGTATATAATTTCTCTGTAAAATAAAAATAATGTAATATTTTTCTGCTGTGGAACACCACATTCACATTTAAATTTGAGGTGTATTAGACGATAATGGTAACAGAAATAGGGGCATCACAAGGAAATTACGTGAGGAAAAGATGCTTTCACAAGGAGGAAGTTGATAACATATGATCATATGTTGTTGTTGAGTAAGGATATTTAGATATATAAACTTTGGGAGTGTAGGGTCAGAGAGCGAGGGAACGTGGTCGTTTAGGCAAGATGATAGGCCTAGATTGCCGGCTTTTGAGATGTCAGTTGGGATAAGTCGGGAAAAGGTTATTTGAGTGAAGAGGAAAATATACCAGGAAGCGTTAGGCATAGAATGGCACGGGGAGGGAATTGTTGGATGAAATCACAAGGTGGCAGGAAAAATGGGCGAACGGCGTATTGATCGGCAGTAGGATGTTGAAGACTGTGATAGAGGGGGGTGTTAGGTCACCACACGTAAAAGAGAATAAAACCACATGCGATATCAGCACATCTATGGATACCTACACCAACAGTGGCGAATACATACATTTATGCAAAAACTCTTTCAACTTATACGCATGCAAATACATATGCTATCAACTAACAAACAATTGCAGCTTTGGGTGCAGTAAAATATTTATCCAAAAACGTGCAAGCTAGAATTCGAAAAGTAAAAAGGTAAAATTCCACTAGCACACGGACATACAACATACAACGGTCTCCTCCCCCAAGGACACAGGTAGGGAATGTGACCCAACGCTGCAGGTAGCGGGAGGGTCCCCCACGGAGAGAGATGAGGGATGGAAGGGGAAACTTAAAAATAGACAAAGTAGAGCAAGCAATACTGTTAAGAGCTCTATATCATCAAATGGCATTCTAATGCGATAAAGCTGGAAGGGTTTTGACAGCAAAACACATGAGGTTGGTGAAAGTATAAAAACCATAAACACAGTAATCAACCCGAAGGTCGGTTTGGTAGGTGACGGTAGAGTTCACCCAGTGCTAAGCCCAATGACATCTGAAATTCACACGTGAGGGGGTGGGGGGACGGTTTCTTTGCCTGTGCCGGTGATGGTTTCCTAGGAAGATCTGGTATCGGGAAAATCACATAGCTGGGTAGAGTGCAGGTGCCCAGAGTAAAGCAGAGCCCGGAAACCCGGGGCCCTCCGGTCAGTAGTCCCCCGCCACACGCCCTTGCGGCGGCTTGCGGGGTATTATGTAGATGTATTACGTAGATGTAGACCAACGCTCTACCCCCTGGACTACCGTGACCCACTGTGAAAGTATATACAATTGAGTAGAACTAATTATTCACTAGACGCTGAGGGTGGCTAGTGGAAGTTGTATTGTAGTAATAGGTAGCTCGAATGTCCGTCGTGTAATGGTTCCATTGAGGGAAAGGGCGCGCCGCGTAGGCGCCGATCAACGGGTGACCGCCTGGTGTATACCAGGCGGAGGAGTCCCTCAGGTGACGAAGGCAATCGAGGCGGCGGTCAAAGGCACGAAGTGCTCTAGGCTGCAGGTCGTGGCCCATGTGGGCACCAACGACGTCACGGACCGTGGATCCGAGGAGGTCCTCCGTTCCCTTAGGGAACTGAGCTCCGAGGTGAAGCGCGTCCAGGGCGTCGAGGGGGTTCGGCTGGGACTAACGGTCTGCAGCATCGTTCCGAGGGAGGATCGCGGGTCTCTGGTTTGGAGCCGAGTGGAAGGCATAAACCAGAGACTATCGAGATTCTGCTCGGACATAGGAGCCTCCTTCGTCGACCTGAGACCACCCCTCCGATCTTGCAGGACTCCCCTTAACCGATCTGGGGTCCATTACACGGCGGAAGCGGCGAGTAAGGTAGCGGATAGGATACTCGACCACTGTAGGCCTTTTTTAGGAAAGAGGGCAGGTCACTCAGTGGGTCGGTAACATCTGGGGATAGCGCGTATAATATTATTAATAAAAATATAAAAGTCACCGACAACACTGGCATTGATTTAGAAAGACATGTGACACGCACTTCCCCACAAAGGCGTCCCAAATTACAGTCAGGCACAAATAAGGACGTTGTTCAACATCAAAATAATTTAACTATACTTGTTATAAATTGCAGAAGCCTCAAGAACAAATCAGCGGATCTAGAACACATAATCCAAACTCATTCCGCTGATATAGTATTAGGCACAGAGAGTTGGCTGTGCAATGACATAAACGAACAAGAAATTTTCCCAATAGATTTCAAAGTTTACCGACACGATAGAGATACAAGACCCGGAGGAGGGGTTTTCGTGGCAGTTAAAAGTCATTTTGAAAGCAGGCAAGTTTCATTTGAAAATAATAACATAGAAAGTGTTTGGTGCACCTTAATACGGACCAATCAACCCAACATAAATTTATGCTCTTTCTACAGACCTCCAGACTCAGATTTGAAAACACTTCACACCCTCAACGATCAAATTTACAATTTTACACGTAAATATAAAAACAGCATAAACATAATTGGTGGCGACTTTAATCTCCCTGGTATAGATTGGGACAACAATATCGTTAAATCTGGGACCCGCGATCGCGAATCTTGCAATTCCATGATAAAATTGGTTCAAAGAAACTCTCTCCATCAAGCAGTACGCATGCCCACCCGTGGAAAGAACATATTGGATCTATTTCTTACAAACACGCCTGAACGTATTATTAGTGTTTCAACTGATGAGGGCTTGAGTGACCATAAAGCAATTAATGTCCACTTGGACATAGAAATAAAAATGATTATTAAACCAAAAAGAAAAATTTATAATTACCATAAAGCAGACTTTGAATCTTTTGCCAATAAATTAAACTCTTCACTACCCGAGTTCAAAGCCCGCTTAAGTAATGTCAACGTGGAAGAAACTTGGACAGAATTTGTAAATATCATGCAAAAAGGAATCGTAGATTTCATACCTATAAAATACGTTAAAGCAAATCGCGACCCCAGGTGGTACAATAAAGACGTTAGAAAAGCCCTTCGAAATCAGAGAATGCTACACTCTAGGGTAAAGAGGGCAGGCGTGAACACATCATCCCCTGAGAATAAACAATTATGAGACACATATAGATCCTCTAAAATTGAAACCAAAACCCAATTACGTAGCGCCTTACTGGACTTTAAACGCAAAGTACTTTGCGAGCACTTGGACACTGACCCCAAAGCTTTCTGGTCATATGTTAGGGAAGTAAATGGGAGTAAACAAGCCGTGGCTTGCTTAAGGGATTGTAGCAATATAATTCATACAGACAGTGAGGGTAAAGCTAACATCCTACATTCATTCTTCCAAAGCGTTTTCTCGAATGATGTTGCCACCGCATATCTCCAAGAAACAATACATACTCCACCCATGGAAAAAATAACAGTGGACCAACAAGGAATTCTAAAATTGCTTAACGAGATTAAACCCAACAAATCCCCGGGTCCCGAAAATATACCAGCTAGGGTGATAAAACATTTAGCTCCAAACATTGCCCCGTACCTTGAGTTTATATTTAAAAAATCCCTCACAGAGTGCAAAGTACCTAAGATTTGGAAAACCGCGCAAATAACGCCTATTTTTAAAAGTGGTGACAGGGAGGATCCCAGTAATTACAGACCTATATCTCTCACTTCTATCTGTTGCAAAATCTTAGAGCACATAATTGTCAGTTCAATAATGAGACACCTTGACAATATTAACTTTTTAAGTGACAATCAACACGGATTCAGGAAAACCCGCTCCTGCGAAACCCAATTAGGATTATTTACACATGATTTACTTTTATCGGGTGAGAGAGGTAGGCAAGTGGATGCCATCTTCTTAGATTTTCAAAAGGCATTTGATAAGGTCCCACATGGTAAACTCATTCATAAATTAATGGTCGCGGGTATAAACAAGGGCGCCATAAGTTGGGTTAAAGATTTTCTTTCAGAGCGGGAACAGAGGGTAGTCCTTGATGGCGCTAGTTCCGACAGCGTTCGAGTCACGTCGGGGGTACCTCAGGGAAGTGTGATCGGGCCGTTGCTTTTCTTGATTTTTGTTAACGATTTGAACCGCGAAGTGAAAAGTAAAATTAGGATGTTCGCGGATGACACGGTGATCTATCGGGTGTGGGATCCGAGTGAAAAAGGTCTCATTCGGGAAATTGAGAAGGATCAACGACGGGCAGCCCGTTTGTTAAAATGCCTTCCAAAAAAACGCAAAGCGTTGCCGAAATGCTCATGGATTTGGGGTGGGAATCATTAGAAGAGAGACGATTCAATGCAAGATTGAAATTATTAAATAAATTTAGATCCGCATGTTTCAGCACCGGGGTCTCGCAAATTTTTCGTACTCCTACATACATTAGTCGCTTGGATCATGCATATAAAATTCGGGAAATAGATGCCAGAACTAGCCGACTCAAGGGCTCCTTCTTCCCACGGACAATACGGGATAGCAACTGCAGGGTTATAGATAGCAAAAATTCTACTTGCCACCCTCAGCGTCTAAAAAATAATTACTTGTATTTAAATGCATGCTCTTCCACTAACCTTATGTGTTTTGCTATAATAACCCATTCTTTCCGAATGACCTCATTCATGTTCTGTTCATCTGTTTTTAAGTTTCCCTTTCAATCCCTCGTCCCTCTCCGCGGGGGCAAATTCCAGCTACCTGCAACGTTGGGTCGCATTCCCTGCCATTTAGAGACTCTTTGGGGGTAGAGTGTTTCGTGGTGCATTTTCATGTGGTAGTGATGTTTCAATTTCTTGCTTGTTGTGTCCTGGCTTCCGTGTTGTAGGATGGCTTTCGTGCTGCATCATGGGGTGCAGTTTTTTAGTTGTTTTGCGGTACATGTGCTTGCAATGAGTGTTGGATGAAGGGATTGTTGCATGGATGTGTGCGCTGCTGTGGGTGTAATTTTCCGTGTTGTTTTTTTGCATGTGGTATTTTTCCTTTTTACGGTTGGTGACCTAACACCCCCCGCCACACGCCCTTGCGGCGGCTTGCGGGGTATTATGTAGATGTAGATGAAGTTTTGCTATACTTGCTACCCTACAGTAGCTATCCCGTATTGTCCGTGGATTAGCCGGGAAAAAGAATTCGGTCTAGGGAGCTCGGGGCCAGTAGCAGAGGTGTAGTTAGAGGTGTCCGGTTGAACGAGACTATGATTTGCTCTGTTGATTAATCTGTGTCCGTCCAAGATATTTAACAGTACGCTACCAATAACGGTAAGGAAAATAGCCCATACTTAGATTAAGAGATTGGTCGGTTATTTTTTGGAAGATTGGACCACCGTGCAGTTTCAACGGGACCAACTGCGGAGGCATTGCTAGAAGTACCAGTCTGCTGGAAATTCATCTTTGACATTATTTCATTTTAAACTTTGAAATAACGACATAGTGTGGTTTGATATCATGTTTAAATTTTTAAGTGCTTTGACTTGCTATTTACTGTAAATAATATTTTGAAAAATTTAAGGCATGACCACAGTTATTATGATGGTTCTTAGAGAGAGATCTGGCGAAGTATTTGAGAAAACGACGGCTGGAAATATTGTATGAATACTACTAATGAAATACTCTTTGGATGGAAATAGATTCTGTCTCCAAGCGAATATATCTTTCGAGAAAGGCCGCCATTTGAACGACCTAAAATAAATTATTTCAACATAGTTATTTAAAACTTCTACCATTTTTTTTTCAAGCATGCTTCGAACATTTCAAAGATTACAGCGACTGCTTTTGAATTTCGTTCTGATACATGTATCTTTCTTAGTCATCATTGTAGCTTAGGGGAAGCTTAGAGGACAAGCTCATATATCATTGAAGAACAACTTATGGGCCACAATGACAGAATGTATGCAGCGATTCGAGAGATATTTGGTAACCCCACCTATGGAAAATGAAGCAATAAAATTGATTAATACTGATTATGCTCTCGACTGGGTGGTAGAAGCAAGCGCAAAGTATGTAAATTAAAAGAAATATTTTTTACATTAATGCATTAATTATTTACATTATGGTGATCATTAATGCAAAAAAATTTGCCAATTAAATGAAGAATACATCCACTGAATTGAGCCAATTAAATGAAGAATACAAATGAATCTTTCCGCTGTCCTTTATTCACGTACAACTAGTTTCAACGCTCCAGCTACATTGTATTCTTCATTTAATTAACATGAATTTCCACTTCCATGAATGAAGTTGAGCCGGGAACAGTTGAAAATTTGCCAAGTTTGGAGTCAAATTGCCTTCAGGGTTATTGAACACGATTCTAACTCTCCTGATCACGATGTCAGTACCAACTTCTTGTTTTGTTGTTAACTTTAAAAAGAATGAGAGATATCATTGTGCTTAGTAGAAGGAAAGGTACACGTAAATAATACTTAAATATAAATTAAATCCAATTTCCTAAAGCCAGCAAATCCAGTGAATTTATCATGATTCGTACCATTTGAAATAACAAATTGGCCGTTCGCTCAGGCCTAAGATATCCCTAAAGTTACCCTTGGTTGGACTATATACCAATATTTATCCATAAGCTTTACTGCCTTTAATTTTCTGAATTTATTTTATTATAAGGTGTTATATCGTTTGAGGTAAGGATAGGCTGAAGAAAACCGCAAACAGGGGTTGAACAAAACACCCCATAAGGCATCTACCTGTTCTTCAATTAAACGCTATTTCTGCCACCCCTCATTCTGTTCAGCATGCCTCTCATTTCCCACCTCACCCACCAGCCTGAAGTCCTCCTCTCCATCGGGGTCAGTTAAATCAACATTCCTTCTATCGTGAAAACGCTTTGAATTCACATGCTCTGTCTCTTTTGAATCTCTCCCAACAGTCTTTTATCTTCCCACAAAACGTGTAGTACTTCTTCATTTGTTTTCGTTTCCTCCCATTAATCCTATTCCATACCGAACACCCCATTAGTTTCCAATTTACGCCTATCATATCGCTTCAACGACCATGTTTCCACTTAGCACAAAACCAAGTTCTTGATCGAATCCTAATCCCTAACCCTTAACATCATGACTGAACGTCGTCTGGATATAGTTACATCAATTTACGTAACCAAAGAGAATTGTGCCCTGCATTGCCGAGTCGGGTCATGAGATTACATAACCCCACTGCCCGCGGGCCAGTGTTAGGTGGGTGTACTGGGGTTTGAATGGCGGGGTTTCAGCTCTGATTACAATTTCATTTTCAATTTCAGAGGTGTTTATTTATCCAAGCAGTTGTACATATTTTTAATACATATCTGATTACAAATGCGAAAGGTTGATTTTAAAAGACTTTTGCCAAAAGTCCATATTGATGATTAAATTTTATTGAAGCTAACTGAAGACATAAAATGGTTACACATTTCAAATGAATCTTAGCGTCGTAAGGATCGGACTCAGGGCCTTTGGAGTGAATGACTATAACTTGGTGGAAATTTTTATACATACACAGTCCAATATGAATGTGTTGCCACTCGTCATTTATAGTTACCAACTTCCTGGGCCCGGAGCAATTCCCCAGTGGTCCAACAGCCCCCTTACACTCCCGACTTGGCTTCATACGACTTTTTTGTCTCCGTGACTAAAGAGAGAGAGAGCTCAAAGGAAAGCATTGGGAGGAGACCGTGGAAAACATCCAAAAGCATGCAACTCAACGTTCATGAGAGACATTTCTGTAGATGAGAGTTTCAGGGTGCCTTCCAGGCTTGGAAGACACGTCTCAGCAGGTGTATTATTGATGTATGGGGAAAGAGTATTTTGAAGAACTTTAAGCATTTGTACAAGTACGTAAATAAATAAATTATTTTTATCAGAGAAATAAATAAAATCTTGCGCATTCATTTCACAATTGACCACGTAATGTGGAGAAAAATTGAGAGGATTAGCTTGATGAAGAAGAAACGGATATAATACAAATGTTAGCAAATGAGAGCGAAAATAGAATGAGGAGTAGAAGTAGAGATGCAGGGTGAAATTCGAGAATGAGAGAAAACATGGCTGCCGGGGGAGATACGTATTGAGGGGCATTGCCCAAAAGGAGACGAGCTAAAGCTGACATATGAGTCGAAGAAAGCTCTGAAGATCGAGGAAAATCGTTTGTTAAACCCAAGAAAGCCGCAATAAACATTTAATAGTTGGTGGGGACGAATCAAGAAATACCTCTGCTGAGTAGACTACCCATGATGATGGTGTTCTCCAACACTCCCTGCCCCGCACCTTGGCTAACAAGAGCGAGGCTTGACGGAGTTAATGCAAGGCGTCCATCATTGCCATATCTTCATAAGATGCCCCTTCTGGGGTTTTTGACATGTGCGGCCGATGAATATTCCATCACACGCATTACCCGATTACACGGTTTTATTTTCACTCACTCTCAGAACCATTTTAGAGAAGAGAATACAGAAAAAATAGCCAAATTTAATGGCGACTCTTGCTCTGGAGAAAGTCGTTGAAAATGTAAACTGGAATAGGGTGCCTTAGACCCTTACGGAAATTAAATAAACTTCAACTGAAGGCAAGAGAGACTCTGTATATATAATTGGCAAATGGTCGTGATTAGCTACGGTAAAAGAGGGAAAGAAGCTAGAATAAAGAAAGGGGTAAATCAAGGATACACAAGGTTCTTATGAAAAGTACCGGTAATTATTATTTCCTGACGTGCGCTGTGTAAAGTGCTGAATTTAGACCGTCGGTTGTTAAGCGTGCCCATGATCGCAAATCGTGTTGGCATTGGTAAGAGTGTGACAATGCACTGGCCATGATCACTGAAAATTGTGCGATGCGAAATATATGTGCTAAACTCGCCCTCTCGAAGGTCTTTGGACAGACGACCAAAAGATCAAAGCCGGGTGTCTGCTTGCTAAGACCTTCTGCAATGGCATTGTGATGATTCCCCAACCCCCTTACAGTCCCCACGACTTGGTACCAGCAGAATATTTCCTATTCCCAAAAGGGTTATCCTCCCTCCCTATAAGGACTCCACTATGGGACCCTAAGTCCAGCCGTCAAATAAACCTCCTAGAGCACCTTTAAGGACCTTCCGGAATCCGTCGACCAAGAAGGCTTCGAGTCGTTAAAAAACCACCGGCAAAAGCGTGCCGACGCTTTCAAGGGATGTGCTTTGGAGGATTTGGAGGCATTTTTGTTGCAGTATCTAAAATAAAGCTATTTTCCTCAAACGTTTTACGGTACTTTATGTTCTGTGTTACTTACAGAGTAGAATTTACAGGGAAGGCAGAAAACAAGGCAAGGACACTACCCATTATGGCGAAGAACTGAATAAGTACATTTTCTAAATTAAAGAGGTGATAAACTGCATTGCTTACGGGAAAGTGCTTCGAAAAGCGGTTGTAGTGAAAATCCTAATGAGCACTTATGAGAAGATGGTGGATATTTACTGGATATATCCTGAGATATGATAGATTAAAGAATATATTAACTATAAATAAATAAAATAGAATATATGATTATGATCATGCATGGTCCTTTATGAAAGTAATGTGCAAGATTTTATTTATTTCTCTGGGAAAAATAGATTTATTGATCGTACTTGTGCAAATGCTTGATAATTCTTCAAAATACTCTTTCTCCCTGCAACAATAATACACTTGCGGAGTAGTGTCTGCCACGCCTGGAAGGACACCCTGAAACTCCTCTCGACAGGAATATCTCTTTCAGGATCGTTGGGTAACATGCTTTTGGATGTTTTCCACGTGGTCTCCCAATGCATACCTTTCAACTCTCTCTCATAAGTCGTGGAAACAAAAAAAAGTTGCTAGGAGCCAATTCGGAACTGTAATGGAGCTGGGCGAACACCGGACCAGGTGCTCCGGGCCAGGGAATTGTTAACCATGAAAGACGTGTGGCTGGGGGAATTGTAATGGTAAAGCTTTACTTTCGCAGTGTTTTACAAATTCGAAAAACACACTTCACGCGGAGGCTCGTCTTTCTGGTCGGAAGACTTCTGGGAGCAAACTGGCGACCGGCCGTTTTGGAATGACTAACGCCCCGCCACTTTATCCTACCGGTTTTACCGCGCTACCGTGGATATTCGCGCCACAATAAAACCATGCCCATTACTTCCATAATTGACATTGTATATGTAAGATGTCGTGCTACTTTTAACAGTGGCATTTCTTTGCCAATGAGTAAAGGTTAACTCTGGGATGAATTTCAGGGTTAATCTTACGATTATTGGTGCAATGCCAATGGATAATGATCTTGTAAGGTGACCGCATACTTTTAGAAGACGTTCGTTACTTGCTTTTACAAGTGTGCGTGTGCGCCATTAACATTTGTGGACCATCACGTGCGCGCTTTGAACCAGATGTTTTCCTTCCATATACTGCAACTTGTTCCCGTCGGTCGCCCAATGAGTTTGAAACCCGTTTCCAAGGAGCGGTGGTGACTGGTTGCTTTCAAAAGATGGAGAGACGACACCGACGGACCGAAAATCGTTTTGCGGCACAAGGTTAGAGGGGAATGAAGACGATCTCGTATTCAACGTGGGTTGGGTAAAAGAGAGGAGTGGCGGGAGCGGGGGAGAGAGGGAGAGAGAGAGAGAAGCATTGGGTCCAGCGTGACGTTGCTGCCGGGCCACAACTTTCCCTTTTCACTCTTCCTTAACCTTTAAAATATCGACCTCCTTCGCCGTCAAGGCTCATAATAAAGAAGGCTCTCCCTGCAAACGGATGACGTGAAAAAGTGCGAGGATTTCGGGCCAACAGCACACACAGCGCGCGTAGCGGTCACTCGTGAACGATCCAACCTCTCTCGAGCACGTGTGAGTGGGCGTTCCTACGACGGCGGTCTATCGGATCGAAACGACCCAAACGTAAAATACTCGGGTGTGACGATAACTACGGATATGTCCTGAGGAAAACACATTGGTGAAATTTTCGGAATAGCCAATCAAATGTTAGGATTCATCCAAAAGAATATTTCGGTGTTGAAATTAAAAGGTCAAGGCGCTTTGCTATTTCACGTTAGTTAGGCCCCACCTTAAGAATGCTCTACTAGTGTACGGGATCCTCACAAAGTTGCCTTAACTTTAGAATTAGATCGAGGGTAACGAAGAGCAGTTAGGTTTGTGAAAAGTTGTCAATGAACAAGGCAGCAGTGTCAGGACACTATTGGAAGAATAAGGATGGGAGCCACTAGTTGACCGTAGGCTTAAATACAGGTTAAAACTCACTGCGTGCTATTTGAGATAGGTCACTTATCTCAGGATGTTAAGGGCAGGCCCCACCTACTTAAAACTAGATTAGATCAACAGCGTAAAATCAGGGAGTTTCATTTCTGAACAGATTTAAAATATCGTTTTTTCCTCGTACCATTAGAGATCATGATAGACATGCACCATTCGCGTTGGATATAATTAGAATTGGCAGTATATATGTATATATATTGCCATATATATATATATATATATATATATATATATATATATATATATATATATATATATATATATATATATATATACTAGCTGAATACCCGGCTTTGCACGGGTTAGCGAGAAACAATAATATAAATATACTACATAAATAAAAACAACAAATTATAAAGTACAATAACACACTACTTCATACAAATTTAAGAATCTTTTTTATTTAACACCTGTTTATATACTACATTTTTTGTTTCATATCCAGGAGAAAGAATATATAAATTTTTAGGCGAACCTATTCTGGAGCAAGCAACATAAAGTTGCCCGTGGCTAAAACATGGCGATCTTAGATCAACACCACAAAACTTTAAAGACTGTCCCTGTGATTTATTAATGGTAATTGAAAAAGCTACCCGGACTGGAAACTGTAATCTTTTAAAGTTGAAGGGAATATCAGTTGGGATTAGAGGTATCCGTGGAATAAAAATTATTTCACCTTTTCCTTTTCCAGTTAAAATGACTGCCTGGATTATATTTTTCATTAATTTTGTCACACACAATCGTGTCCCATTGCAGAGTTTTGGTGGATCTAAATTTCCCAATAAAATGATTGGAGATCCTACTTTAAGTATAAGGCGATGTTGTGGCAATCCAGCTGGATCAAGTGAATTTAGGAATTACGTTGGATAATTGACGGCTTCGTCAGCATCCACTACGGTATCAACTGATTTATATTCAATCACGTCTCCTGGCAGCATGGCTAGTATCTCCTTGTTAATTTCATTAACATCATCGTTCTTAGGAGCAAGAATGGCTCTTTCTCGCAACCATTCTAAATTTTTATAATTTTGATTAACGTTAGGATAGACTGCTTGTATCATATCGCGGACAGTTTTCACCGATACACATAAATCTGATGACAATTTTATCATACCAGATGCTTCAATAACTAATCTATCTTCTCCAATCTCCAAAAGTTTATTTGCAAAATTTGAGCATTCCCATCTCTTAAGAGGATTCGCATGTTTTGTTTAAGGCTAATTTCTTGGATATGATTCCATAGAACAGAATTTTTTAAACAGGCATAAAATTCATCGGGTGGAGTCGATTTTGTAATGACAGGCAGAGTTTGACGGAAGTCTCCACACAGGAGTACCAGAGCTCCTCCCATTAAACTGCAGTTTCCTCTAAGATCTTGAAGTGTTGCGTTGAGGGCCTCAAGAGATTTTTAATGAGCCATCGTACACTCATCCCATACTATCAATTTCCATTCTATAAGAACTTGTGCCTGGCCGCTTGTTTTATTTATGTGACATGTGGGATTTTCTTGTCGGGAAATATTAAGTGGCAACTTAAGGGCAGAGTGGGCTGTTCTTCCTCCTTCCATTAATGTCGCTGCAATACCTGAAGATGCAACGGCTAGAGCGATTTCTCCATGAACCCTGATTTCAGCGAGAACTAAATTAATTAAAAATGTTTTTCCCGTGCCACCAGCAGCATCAAGAAAAATGATACCTCCTTCTTGTTTATCTACTTGATCCATTATTGTTTCGTACGCGAATTTCTGATCTTCATTAAGAAGTGGCTTTTTATCCGCGATGTATGCTTCTAAGTCTAAGACATTGTAGCTAGTTTCACGTATATAATCTGGATAAAATACACCCTGTTGATCTTGTACAGGTGCAAAAAGACCGAGTTCCACTAAAGTCTTGTTAACCATGGTGATACACTTTTCCTCCAAAATAATCAAAGTTTTATTAAAAATGTCGGATTTAAATGTAATATCCAATGTAGGATTTTCACTTCGAACTTTAGCCAGTATATCCTCACTCATTGATTCTTTACATTTTTCCCATATTGTTTTTGGGTTAGGTGGATTACAGGAGGTTATTATGATGGCAAACAAAATTCGGATTTGTCCTGGAAGAGAAATCAAACTGGCCTCTCGCAATGAGTCATCCCAGTGTTGATCTCCTTCTAGCAACCCTAAATTCTGGCAAGCTTCTCTGAATGTCTCACATATTTCTCCGTTTACCGTTCTTAATTCTGCAAATGAGCGAGGTCCTCTAATGGTATGTAGAAGCATTCTTAAAAAATAACATTCGGCGTTGTTAGGATGGACTGTGTAGACTCGGCCCAATGCGTCACATGAATAAATATTATTCTCAGGATCAAAGTTGCCCATTTTTCTTCTACAAAAGACTTTCCTTGATGTATTCCACGTATAATATCTTGGCAATTCTGAATACAATAGTGTTCTTGCAAAAGTATCCTGCTGGCATAGTTGGAAAAATGCTGTTTCTATGACAGCAAAAAAGTAAACAAATTACATACATACAAACAAACACTCTCCTTTATATATATATATATATATATATATATATATATATATATATATATATATATATATATATATCACGATTGTCCGGAAAAACTCATACGAGCGGCACAATAATGGGCTGACACAACATAACACAAATAGAAAAGAATAGACACATATAAAAGAACACTTACACGGTAAATTGTTCGAGCTTTCGGCCCTCTCAGGGGCCTTCTTCAAGAGAGACTGAAAATATGCTATCATATGCTATAGCGTGATCGAGTGCAAGAATAAATTGATATTTTTGTAGAGGTGACATAATTTGTTTTTTTACATGTGTTTTTATTCTAGTTTATGGGTGGTTAACTAAAACTCCCCACCACACGCCCTGGCGGCGATATGTGGGGTATTATGTAGATGTAGATATGGAGGTCACAGTGATGAAAAGGGACTGTTTGCAGAGTTGGTTGTTGGATTCGGTTTGTCTTAGGAAAAAAATATTTCTTCTGTAATTGTTTCCATCTGAAACCTACCTTAAGCGGTGGATTACTTAATAATAGTCATAGGTTGTCTAGCGACGAATATCTACCATCTCCGTGGCATGTATTCTCATTTTGTTATCTTCACTCTCAGATATTCGGAGTAAGCCTCACCCGTTCTGATTGCATTGGGCGCAATCCATGTCATATTTACTGTAAAAGACATGCAACTCGTAATTTTCCCGTGTGAAAATATTACGCTGTCTTTGAGAATCAATTTGGAACTTAATTTGTTTTTTAGCTTTAGCATACTTTATTATATTTAAATTTAATTTTAAATGTATGTTTATTAGTATATATTTCTAATTTCTACTGAATACTCTAGGGTTATTCTAAACACCGTCCGAGAATAACAAAGCGATACCATGTTTCATCAATTATACCCTCAATCCTGACGTTGTGGAGCTCCTTGAGCGCTGACCCACATTATTTCTGCATTTGCCTCGAATGCGAAGCGATAATTAAGGTTGCCCTTCTTCGGGTCAAGTCTCTCCATTTGTGCATCACTCGTTGAAAGGGAAATTTTTTGGTGCATGCACTCCTTTGAGACTTGATTTAGATTCGAATTAAACGGCTATGGAAGTGCTTTTGATGGCAGAAAAGTGGCCAAATCAGTTTTGGGTAATGAGAAATTTGAAAAGTAAGTAGCGTAGTAAGAATAAGCATACATAAGATACTGGTTATCCCTATCCTAGAATACTCGTCGATAGTATGGGATCCATATGAGGTGGGACGTATTAAAAACATAGAAAAAGTTCAGAGAAAGGCAACAAGATATGTACTTGGAAGGTACAAAAGAAAAGATAGTGTTACGGAATTTTTAGATACACTGATATGTGAGATTTTGGAAAATAGAAGAAAGCGGATAGGTTAGGCGCGATGCATAGAACTGTTAAAAATGACGAAGCGTGGGAAGATTTATGGCAAGGGATAGAAAAACCAAACTTAAAATGAAAAAGTTATCACAGTTTTAAAATAAAAAGAAAAAAATGCATTATTTCTGAACAGAACTATTGCTGAATGGAACCAGCTGCCTGGAGGTTCGTTTGAGCTTAATTTACATGCAATTTTAGGAGTTTTAAGAATAAGAGTAGAGAAGCCCCTGGATGATATACTTTATTGGTCAGTGATTATTGTAACGCTGTACGTATTAAAAATGTTGTTCTGTACGCGATGCCGAAGGCATGAGAAGTTGTATATTGAAAGTTGAATGGTGTGTTAACGCTGCGTGATTTTGAACTGTATATGAAATTGAAGATGCGTGATTATGGACGGAGTGCGGCGATGGACGGTGCACTGTATGCCATATAAGAGCATTTTGTCTCATGTTCTTTCTTCTTGTGCATGTATGTATGTGCACTGTAAGAGTGATCGTTGAGCAAACTTGTCCGTTGCCACCAGGGCAATTGCCAAATTGCAAAGAGATAAATATAATAATAATAATAATCGGTCGGATTGAAGTGATTTGACAATCGTATTGGGTCGGCCAACTGAGGATCGAATTTGCGAATTGAATTTTTTTTCAAGGTTAGAGTCTTCTCAAATAAAGGCGAAATTGGAGAGAAAGTGTATCGTCGGGTGGAATGCAGCGTCTTGTCCAGAGTCAAAGATGGAGCCATTCGATGTGTTCATATTTCGTTTATCAGTTCTCATTTGGGTTAATTACTTTTTCAAGCGAACTTCAATTAAATTGAGCAGGTCAAATACGAAGCGCCTCCTCCAGGATTCTTCACACAAATTCCATCCCTTAGATACGCCCTCCCCGCATACCATTGCATCATACATATTGTGGCGGAAATGAGATCGGTAATGAAGGGATTTAATTAATGGAATGAAGACATAAATCAGCATATTTAGAGAATTTAAATATTTCCAGTAATTTTCTTTCCGGACTTAAGCTTTTAATTTTGTTCTAAGAAAAATCCTACCCACTAAGCATAGTATTTTAACTTTTACTTGTGATATAATAATGCACTTTCAATCATTAAAATTTGTGAAACGGGTTCTTAAAGCATTAATTATTCAGAATTTAGTGTAGTATGTAATGACTTCCGAATCATGTTGATTTTCACTCAGTTTCTCTTTGCGAATGAATAGTAATCCCTCGTGTGCCGCGATAGGGCATAATTGTAATTTTTCGTATTCATTTCCTCATTTATTATCCCTTAGCATACCAAAATTGGGCATTAGTTCTACGAGGTACCATTTTTCTAATCGTGTTCTTTATTTCATAAGTGACAAAAATTAAATGACGTCTGTCAATCTTCACTGACTTAGGTATTGTATAGTGCAATAACCACAGCGGATGCTGTGCAAGAATTAAAACAAAACGTTGTGATTTTTATCGGGATAATCATTTTTGCATTGTCAAATTCCCGTTTCGGTGCACATCACAGGTTACTCCGTTGGACTATTTATCGCCGCAATTCCCGCAGTTTTTTAAAGCAGTGAATTTGCAGAGGGAAATGATCAGTGCTGACGAAATTTTAAAAATATATAATTCATCATGAAAGTAATGCGCATGATTTTATTGTAACGAGACTATCCATGGCAGCGCGGTAAAACTGGACGGGGAATGGGGGGGGTGCCGTTCTAACGCAGCCGGTCTCCAGTTTGCTCTAAGCATTTTATTTGGAAACACGTGCCTCCACGAGAAGTGTGTTTTCAACGTTGTAGCACGGCACACGACATGGTCAAGCTCCATCATGTCAATGCCCAACCCACACATCCTTCATCGTTACCAACTTCCTGGTCCGGAGCACTCCCAAGGTCGACCTCCAGCCCTCTAACAGTCCTGACTTGGCTCCGTGATATTACTTTTGTTTCCCCGTTTAGTGAAGAGAGAGAGAGAGCTGAAATGAAATCATTTGGAGACAGTGGAAACAATCCAAAAGCATGTATCAAAGTTCCTGAAAGAGACACTCCCGTTGAGGGGTTTCACGATACTTTCATAGACGTGGCAGATACGTCTCCACGCAAGCATATTATTGGTGCAGGGGGAGAGTATTTTGAAAAATGTTAAGAATTTATACAAGTACTTAAATCAGTAAATCTATTTCTCCCAGAGAATGCGCATTACTTTTATGGTCGACCCCGTATATCGTTTATCACCATGATAATTATTTTAACTATGCAGTTGTAGAATACGCAATAATGGTTGGAATAAATATTCTATGATAAATAATTCATTGAGCCTACCAAAATACTAAAGACTTACCAATTACCATGTTAGTGGGCATGTCATCATGCCCGCTGAGGAAGTAAGTATGTCATAATCGGGCATTCGAAATATGGAGATTGTAGTTGGAGAAGGAATTCAGTATGCATATACATTGAGTGAGTTTCTTAAACTTTCATATCTCTGGAGTCATGTGCAGAACCTAATGACGCGTAGGTGCGGGAAAGAAGGGTGACAATTGAAGTAAGGTTATGGCATGAAGGTGAAGTGTGAACACGTCAAGATTAAATCGTTTCCTAGAGAAAGTAACGACGCGAACTTCTGACGCAGATTTCGAATGGTAAATGAGTGATTTCCACATGATAAAGAAGAACCGAAAATGTCAGAAAATTAGATTCTACGCATGGTGGATGAAATATGTTTTTAGCATCATATAAACTTCATTCAGAAAACGAATGAGCTTTTAAGTCCTGACGACGCTGGTCCAGTCTCGGAGCACTGAAATGAAAAGCGGAATCATTTCTAAAGAGGTAGCTTACCATTTATAACTCATAACTGTTTTATTTCCCTGAAAATAATACAATTAATTACGTCCTGCGGTATAATTAAATAAGATGAGAGTCAAACATTTTTGCCGATGAATTCATTTAATGTTATACAATGTATATATATATATACAGGATTCTTACATTGTTAGCTGCTGTTGTGCTGGTGTTGGGTGCTTTGACGCCTTTGCCTCGGCCTGGCAGCGCCATTGGTGCACCACACTTTCCATCGCCCGCAGGCAGACGGCAGATTTATGTCCGTAATGATGCGTAGCCAAACGTATTCGGCTGAGCCTTACGCAGTCTTGCACTGTATACCTCAGCTCTGCGTCCTAAATTGTGAGACCACTCAAGTGATAATGTTTTGGAACAAAACTTCACAGGGCAGTAATGTTGGTGATATTTTGACACGGGTTGGCAATAGGCACGCCTCGTTGCCACTTTTTGTGGTCACAAGGAATAAATTGGCAATTCAAACAACATCTGGTACATTCCAGACAAATTTCTTCTCGCCAATTCCAAAATACAGTTTCATTTCACCATTGCGCTGTCGTTCATCCATGCCACAAGTAGTCTTCTACCCGTCCTCGCTCACTGTGGTATCAAATAAATAATGCTAAGTTTTCAACACAAGTGAAATATTCTTAACACTTTTTTCATGGATTCTCATTGCATCATATTTAATCTGAGCGTTAGATTTTGGTTTTTCGCTTCTTTGGAGGTTATTATTTATAACGTCGTCCGGTTTCTATGTCAGTGTAATAATGCTATCATGTACTTGTAAGTCATTCGGATAAGACTCTGTTTTGGAAAATGCTACCTTTCAAAAACACATCGCAAAAATAACCCCACCATCATATGCTACGGTAATGGGATTTATAAAGATCACATCGTCAGCTTTGCTGTGAGATGCACGCAATATATTTGCCGGAAAATATAAACGCACTCTGGTTTCAATTCAGACTGAGCTATGAATTCTTCCGGGTAGGCTCTTTTAATTCCTCGGTAATTAATTGAGCTCAAATGCTCACTTTTGGTGGCAATCTAAAATCAATAGTTAAAAGAATAATTCAAAGAAGAAATGATTTGGGAAGAAGACACCAGTATTTATGAATATTTTCTAGCAACATCTAACTGGTCCTTGGTGTATAAACTTATCCTATGAAGTGGTTGAGGACATTTTTTGTAAATAATCAATAAATTATTCTATCGAAATTTTCATAATGATTGATCTAAATTGGAAAATAAAAATCCTTTCGTATAATGTTCTTTTGGGCAGAAATATTTGTTTTATTCTTTTGGCAAGATTGGCATCCCTATTGCTACGTTGAGGTATACTTTTTCCCATTCAAAGGAGACGATTTCAGATATTTGCCCAGAAAATTGATTATCGTTCCTTTCCCATCACGTTCACAGAAAGGTCACCAGCAGAAGTATCGCAAAGTTGAAAATATTTTTTTTAAATGCAAAATTTCATAAAATATGCCAAAAATTGAGTTAAATATTACTGTCTTTCTTGAATTTTTTTAGAAACTCTTATTTAATAGAGAAAAAGATATCACTTATAGGTACTTTGATTTGAGTTTAGAAAAACTATCATTGATGAAAATATTGAACCGAAACTATATTTAGTCAACGTTTTGGGTTTTTATTCTCTGGTTGTGGACTGATCAATAGTTTAAATATTCCAAATATCGCGATGTAATCATTTATTATTTCAGTCAAAGGTATTTTATTTTTACTACTACGTTTGGAGGATCTATATATGGGATTCGGACTGGAAATAAGGATATCATTTTAAGTTTACTGTGCTGTCATATTTATTTATTTATTGAAAATTTTACTATCGTTTGAGGGAAAATTCCGAGGAATATTTTTTCAGTGTGGTGACTCAACTTTCCATATTTACAGAAATGCGACTATGGACTTAAATCTCTAATGTGAACATTTGATATTGGGAACCTAGCAGGTTCTTAGGATGCTTTAAAAACAATGAACTCCAGTAGGTATTATTCTCAATCTGGCCGGGTATCTATTTCCATCGCCCCTAAGAAATCTCTGTCACTATTCAATAAATAATTAAGGATTTTAATCGTTTATTTAGCAAGCATGAAATACCATAACGTCAGTCTTGTTTGTGCCAGGATTTTCGCTGTTTCTATAAAATTTGAATCAATGAAATCCTCAACTACTGGAAACACTATAATCAAACCAAAAATATCGACGAGGTTTGGAAATATTAGCATTATTGCGAAGCAGCGTGCATCTTATAAGGATTTCTGAAACATTTCTTCTGCTATTTCATCTATTCACATGACTGCTTTCATTTGTCGTGCCCTTTTTCCGAACATTTGATTCCCATTTATTTGTTGTAGTCTTTTTAAATATCCCTACGCCCCGCATATAGATTAGACACTCGGCAGCTGATTTACCTCAGATTGATGGACTGGGAGTAATCTTGAGCGGAAGGGACTAGGGGAGCTTTGAAACCTCCGTATTCGATGCAGAGCTTCCTGGGCCTCTCCACCCGGATTCTGTCTCCGTATTGCAGTCGTCCGGCACTGACGCCGGCCTCCGAACTGGCGCGGAAAGGCACCGGGCGAGGGACGGGCCTGAAGTAAGCATGCTGCTGCTTGAAGCTATCCGGCCTGACCTTGACGGATCCACCCTTGATCACGACCTCCTCCCCGTCTTCCTCGTCTTCAGTAGGCCCCGCTGAAGTCTCTTCCACAATTTGCTTCACATACTGTCTGTCTGAGGTCTTCCGTCCAGATGTTCTTATCTTTGTGATTTGCGTGACGCTGATGACGGACGGGGTCGATGATTCCAAAGAACCGGCAGAGGAGGAGGAAGAGGTGGATGCTGTCCGGTAACCATTCCTTCCTCTGTTTGAGGACCCCTTAGCGGTGTACGGCACGAACTGTGGGACTGCGTACGGCATGGGCACTGCAACCGGCCTGTCAACGTAGAGCACTGAGGGCGGGGACTGGTTCGCGTTGTTGAACGAGGAACCTTGTGCTCGAAGCGGGGGTGCCGCAGTTGTGCTTTTGGTGTACACATCTGCCCCCTTGTAATAGCCCCCGGATCCGCTGCTGCCACTGAGTCTTTGGTATGCTTGCTGACCGCCACTGCCACCGCTGAAGCCCTGGGACACCCTGCTTGCCTCCTCCAGGCCGGAATAGTACTCACCTCCTCCACTGTGGTTCTCGCTGTAATATTGACCATCATCACCGCCACTTGTATCCGTATAGAATTGGTTTCCTCCACCGCTCGTCCCTGTGTAAAACTGATTCCCTCCACCACTCGTGAATGTCCCCTCATTTTGACCATTAAATGATTGGCTGCCCGTAGCTCCTGTATCCGAAACAAACTGTCCATTGGAAATCGATGCCGTGGAAAACGATTGTCTGTCTTTTTCAAGGGTAAAACCCTCTCCTTTGGATCCAACAGAATCAGAGTAATCTTCAAAAGAAGAGGAGGATGTGGTTGTCGCACGGTTATTCTCTTCGTCAACTACCTGGACACTGACTGTTGGCTTAGTTGGATTGGAAGAAACGGATTCTTCCAGTGAAAATGGTTTAGGCGTGACATTTATCGTTTTAGTCGTCTCGAAGTCGTTGTTTTCGGATTCAAGAGAGGCAGTGGACGTAGGAAAGAAGACTTGCTGTAGCTCGTCATCCAGGGTTGTTGATGTGGAATCTGTCGCAGGAGCAGTAAGCAGGTTTATTGCTTGAGAACTGGAGTACTGGCAAGATCTGCAGATAGAGTTGGCGGGGAAAGTGGAATAAAATGCTGTTACAGGCTCTGGTGACGTTGTAGGAGATTCCGTCGTTACTTCTAAAGGTGACGTCGTTGTGACTTCATAAGGTGTTTGGGTGGAAGTCTCAGTTGATTGAGGCTTGCAATATTTGCATCCGGGGGTACCAGTAGGGGTAGGGTCTGATGGTTGAATTGGCTCGGTTGAAGTATAAGCAAACGTTGTGCTGACTTCTTCAGCTGGCGAACCAGAAGGGGAGGTAGATGACTGAAAGCCTGTTCCCTGGCAAAATCTACAACCGGTTTTAGGAGGGAGAGATGAGTAGAATGGTGGTTCGGATTCCGTTAAAGAAATAGGACTTGGAGTGGTGACATCTACGGTTGATGGGTACGAAGATGTAGTCGTCGAGTATGAAAATTCTTGAGAAAACGTTGGATTTGGAGTCGGTGGAGCAAACGTAGAAGTTTCCTGTATCGTTTGCGGCACAGTGTCCCCTTTGGGAAGTTCGGCCACTACGATTGGTCGAGTAAGCTTAGGGATATTATATTCTTGATCCACTCCTAAATTTGATCCTTGAGCTGCGACAACCCTCCTCTGTTCTTCGAGGTCTACATTCGCCAGTCCGATTCCTTGATATCCGTTCCCGGATACTTCAAAATTTGGGAAGGATGGATAAGGCCGATTATGATGTGGTAGTGACTGGATCACATCAGAAACTTGTGGTTTATATGATATTTGTTCCTCAGACCCGAATGATGTGTCATGAAACGCCCCACTGTTTATGGACGAAGTAGATAAGGAGGAGGAACTATGTGATGAGGATGACAGGGAAGATGTTCCACCACTGAAATCCAATTGTGGACGAGCTTGGTACTGTGGCCGATATCCTGTATTATAAAAAAATGCAGCATTTTGATAATTTTCTTGCGTGAATGGGGGTCTGTATTGATAAGTTTGTCCAATTGCTCCACCAGATTGTATTTCAAATTGAGATGAACCTGTTTGGGGCGTGTATGTCAATCCATTCGCTGGTCGTTCATATTGGTATCCTCCATCTTGACTGTATTCCTGTTGGGATTGTTCTCCGATTCCCTGTAATGCCTCATTCACTCCGCTTGAACTTGAAAAGGACGACGACTCCCCTTCATTTTGACTAGATTGGCTATAAAAGCTTTCTTGTTCTGACTGTATTCCCGAGTCGTTGAGGTTGAAGCTGCTTTCCGATTCTGTTTCAGCGGCTGCAGAGAGTGCAGAGGCTGCAGATGCTGCAGCTGCAGCCGCGGTTTCTTTTATATTATACCTATCGTGGTTGAAAAGAGAAGGAGCAACTGTGGACGACGCGATTACTTCGTTTGCTTTCTGGAATGTGGCCGGAGTACTGGAAATATAGGAGAACGCGGGTGCCGAAACTCCTTGAACAACACCGTTTTCTGATTTTATTTCTTGCTCATTTTCCTCAATTATAGTCGCGGGTATAGGGGTACTTGAGAAAATAAAAGGTTGCGGAGTAGGTTTGCTAATGGCGATTGACGGAGAACTATATTTATTCACTGGCGAAGCTGTGTAAGATGATCCTTCTATTTCCACATTGGCTTGGGCCGTGTATATCGGTGCCGCTGGGGAAATGAATGTTGTTCCAGCTGGTGCTACGTGACCCGTCGCCAGTGCTGGAACGACATGAGTGGAGACTGCCGGAGCGAATTGAGCGGATGCTGCTGGAGCAGTGTGAACACCTATTGCGGGCGCACCATAACTTGTTGCCGATGCACCGTGTGCAGCCAGCCCTGGAGACACGTGTTGTTGTGCAGCAGGGTGTAGGGCATTTGAACTTTTGACTGGAGCCACAGAAACGGCTGCGGATGCTGAAGGAGCAAAATTGGTAAACGTTAAAGGTGCCAAGTGAGAGGAAATCGAGGACGAAACAAAACTATTGGCGTTTTCTGGAGCCCCGTGTGTAACTACGATCGGGGTCAATGGAGCTGACCCCGTTGGAGTAACGTGGGTAGCTGCTGGTTGAACCGGCAGGAAACCGGAGGTATGGACGGGGATGACTTGAGCTGTGGCGGTTGGAAGGTTATAGGAACCTATTTTTTGAGGTCTATAGGCTAAAGATGAGGCAGCTACAGAATGAAGCGCCGATGAAGACACCTTTGGGTTGCCCGCAGGTACAACTCCGACGGCCTGAAAAGGTTTTGGCGGTTGGGGTGGAGCGGGTGGCTGTCCTACGGTCGCCAAAAGCTGGTCAGCGTCTGTTTTTTGAGGATTTTCCGCTGCGAGAGCCGCAGCGCCCGTTTGAGTCAGATCGGGGAGCGGATTCACCGTCTCCGGCACGTTGACGCCGATGCTTTGGATTGAGGATCCACCGTTGAAGTCTCCAGTCGCGGCTGCGTTAGCAGTAGCGACCGCCTTGTCCCCAAAGGCGAGGCGAGTGGAGTATCCGCGACCACCGTAGGCGACCAACACGGGGTGGAACCCCCAGTCGTCCGCATAATAGGCGACTCTCTGCGATCCGCTCTCTCCCGGCAAGCGGGAGTAGTATCCTCCGACGGCGAAGATACCCTTGCGTACCTCGGTGTGTCCCTGAGAGCCTCCGTCGTGATCCCTCACCTCGTAGTCGAAGGCGTAGTTTGGTGGACTCTTCAAGTGAAAGAAGAAGTATTAAATCAATTAGGAATGGTTGCTAAATTAAAACAGATTATCCAAAATTTATTCATAATCATCAGCCAAATAAAACATTAGAGAAAATTTTAACGAAAAAACTGCTAAAAATCATAAAAATTAGGATATTAAAAATCAATTAAGGGGTTGATTAAAAAATAAATTATAGCAAAACCATGAAGAAAGCGTTAGAGGAAGAAAATTCAAATTACATTTCCAACCACCGTCACCATAGTAATAGATCGGAAGCAAATAAAAATCTCATAATTTAAAATTGAACATTTAATTCACGTCTGAAGATTAACACAATATAGTAAGAGGACTAATTTTGTTCCAAGGATAGTCTTTATGCGAAGAGCAGCACAAAAACAAGCTCTGAGATGCTCTTTTGCAAATTCACTGTAGTTTTCTCCCCTACAATCAGTCAAAAGGTTTATTAATATGTGAACCTTACAAATTATTGCTCTCAAACTTATTGGAAATAACAGTTTTGCGTTTTGCATGACACCGCCATTTGCCAGTCAGCCAAGGGTTTGAAAGCATAACGAAATATATTAATACTTCAGGGTGATAAATGGAATGACATTCAATATAAATACGAGATAAAGGTCAGATGGTTTTCCAAAAAGAGAAAGCTTAAGTTAAACGCTAAATTAAGAGGGCAAAAACTAGAGCACATGGAACAGTTTATATATCTTAAAAGTGTTTTTGACCAAAATAGTCAAAGTAGTAGGGACGTAAGGAGAAGAATTGCGCTATGCAAAGAGGCTTTCACAAGGAGGAGGAAGTTGATGAGATGGACGTTGAGTAAGGATATTAAGAAAAGACTCGTAAAATCTTTGATATGGAGCGTATCTATAGTATGTACGGCGCGGGAACGTGCTCATTGAAGCAGGAGGATAGACGTAGACTGGATGCTTTTGAAATGTGGGTGTGGAGAAGAATGGAGAAGGTGAAATGGTCAGAGAAGAAAACAAATGAGGAAGTACTTGGTATGATGGGCGAAGATAGGGGCTGGTTGGGAGAAATCCTATGGAGGCAGTAAAAGTGAATGAAGGGGGGAATGAATGGGGATAGAATGTTATATACTATACATATGCTATATATAACATACATATTATTTTATATGCATTTTTTTCGATAATAGGGAATATTGTATTCCTATATTCATTCGGTAACCCGGATTATGGCAAGCTCTCTAATATTCCGATTATATAATACTCTCATAAACTGCAAATATAGCCTAGTTGTCAGTTTTTGTGATGCCTTTCATTAAAGTTATACATCGACCTCCATCGTACTTCCATTCGGATTCGGTCATTAACCCTGAGACTCTTACGCATATCATCAGCGTGATACCGGGCCACAGTCGCGATGCGAAACAATGCGAATAAACCTGTAGGAATAGGTCCTTCAGTGGAAAAAATACACTCTTTCTTATACTGATCTCTGATCTCATTACAGGAGAAACGATTGCATTTTAAAATAATTAATACAGTACAAACCGAGGTATCGTGATGTTCAGGTGGAAAAAATATTGGTAATTAGAATTCGAAATAATTTGGTCATCACAACTCGACGGCCTTCACATTTTTAAGTGGTTCGTAGCACTTCTTTATTTTTTTGCAATGGGCCATCTGAGGAACGGTGGCCTCGTCCCGCTCATTAAGTGGCCACCCTTGAGTGACTACTTCTCCTTCGAGTCGTCTCGTCTCTTTACATCGTACTCTCTGGAAGCAGCGTGGTTTTATTTAAATGCGATATTAATTCAGCGCTTGAAAGGCAACATATGAATTAAAAATTATTTTGGAGAATATAGGGCGTTGGTATGGCTTTAAAAAAACGCTTTTTGAAACCCAAGCAAGTATTTTTCATGTTTCAATCGAGGTCGATTTCAAAATGTGTCAATCGAAATAACATTTATATTACCCGGTTTAAAACTTATCCCATATATCTCGGATTGGCGAGTTGTATCTAATTTTCAATTGCCGTTCTAATAAGAGTTGTGTTACATTTGAAATTTCCAACAAGTTGATGATTTACCGTAGAGGAAAACATCAGTAGCAATCCCAAAATATATTGAAACCAATTTACCTGACTTGCTCTATTATCTAATGGCACTTGAGGTGTGATTGTTCCAAAGGAGAAGTTTATGCTTCCATCATTCGGGGGCGCTGTGGATGTAATATCTATAGTGTATCGTTAAAATCAATCCTTGAACGCTATGTTGTTTCTTATTTTTTACTGTATTTTTATACTGCAAGTAAAGAAGATCATGATGTGTTACTGTATGCCCAGAATTCTGACATGCCCTAAATTCTTTTGAATTATCCACTATTTGAGTTTCTGCTTGATGAAGGCTTTGTCTCTGAAGTATCCTGCATCCTTTCTTCACTTCTTAAGCTAAAACCATTTCACAATTGTAATTTTTCTAAAAATATTAATAAATATATGTCCATGATTTCGTAGGTTCGGATGTGAACAAGCCATTTGAATTAATTATTTAAAAACTTGAATTAGATGATGTGAATATTACCCTAATCGCAGAATAAAATTTGATGTCAGATATAAGAAGTCATTAATGAATGAAGAAACCAAAAATGCATTTTAAATTGATTGAGTAAAATTTTGGTTTATCTATTTTTCACGATTAAATAACGTAGATAAGCTTTCTTTGGGGACTCCATGATTTATTATATCCACTCCTCTAATTGAAGATAGATCGGTGAAAAAATTTAAATGACAAGTAGTGTAGTATTAGGAATGACAGAAAGGAATACTCGTGGAAATTAATCACGGAAAGTAATTAAATAAGGTAGGATTTCAATACAAAAATGTAAGAGTGTTAAAATTATTCGCCTTGGCAGGGATTCAAACCCCGGATCCCTCGATGTCTGGCCGAGTTCTGTAGCAAGGTAAGCTACCGAGGTGCCCTATGACACCGGTGAAGGCGAATGATTTTCACGCACTGAAATTGTTGTTTTGTAATGCATATAAACGCATGAATTCGTCAAAAATTTACTGTCGATGCATCTCCCACAGTTTCTTGGAATTTGTCAAAGGTAAAACACCCTCAGTGTTTAAAGTCGTTTTTAACCTCGTGGACTGCGGCGCAAGACTACGAATGCCTGTGACATCTTATGCACGGTGTTTCGTCACAAGATATTGTTTCTTTAATTCCCCAAATTTTCAGAGTTGAAGAGGATGTCTGGCTAAAGCACTTGGCCGGACATCGAGGGATCCGGTTTGAATCCCGGTTAAGGTGAATGATTTATGCACTCTGAAATTGTTGAATTGTAACGCATATTAGCGAATGACTCCGTCAAAGGTTACTGCCGTGGTATCTCTTGCAGTTTATTGGAATTTAGGATTTCATTTACGGAGTTAAAAGTAAAATAAATAAACTTTCAATCCACTAAGTCTCTGCCGGAAAATGGAAAAACCATATACCGTTCATGGCTACTTGGCAATAAGGTGACGTGTTGCTGAGTGATGCGTATTTCACTCTTTGAAGACTCTATTATTCATCCTATTCTTTCTGATAATTAAATACAGAAAGATCAGTGAAAAAGGTGCTGACTTGAGTAGCAAAAATGACTTTACAATTATTAAGTACCTTAATACTGGATATGTGTATTTGCCAACGAAGTTACTTCTACGGCTTCAGGCTTCACTTCGACGACATATTTTAATACGGAAGTTTATTTCCAAATATAGCTGTCATTAAACGATATTTTGTGTTTGGATTTAGCTGATGAAAGCCTTACTCTCGTACATAAACGACTATCTACGAAGTTACATACTCGACGATATCAGTTTAAGTTCACGTATAATCTACATTTAAAGTTATCATATATCATTCCCACCGTATTCCAGAATATATCATTCTAATTGAAATTATTATTTAACAATAAATTCCGAGTACATTAGAAATTTCTTCAAAATATCACCACCATCATCTTTTGATTGAGGAGGCTTGTCATTGCAGCCATTGATGTCTCTCTCTCCATTGCCTTTCATATAAGTTCATCGCATGTTGCTACTCTCATTGTACTTTTCATAAAATCTATAAATTTATTTCTCGGCCTTCCTCTTCCTTTTTCCCTGTTATTTTTCCATCCATTATTTTTTACAGGAAATTTTTATGTCTGAGAACATGTCCAACAATTTCATTTACCCTTTTATCCATTTCTTTTAGCAGATTCCTTCCTTTCTTTAATTGCTCTCAAAACTTCTCTGTTAATTTTCATGTCTGTTCATCTTGTTCTTCTTATCCTTCTCCATGTCCACACCTCCATTACTTCCAACCGAGCCTATTCTCCTCTTTTCCCTTTTCTAATTTTCGTATCCATTTGATGATGTACTCAAAAAAACGTTTTTTAACAGGATAAATATATAAAACCAAAGAGGTTAATTATGAATGTCATTTTTAAAATGATTTTGTAATTTTCTGTCAAAGCTTGTGAAAATATTAATTATGACATAGCATAGATTTATCAACAGATTTACTTTTCAGAACCAAATATGTAGAACCAAACAATTTAAAGACTTCTTTCGTAAATATTTTGAGATTATTTACACTGATGAGTGGCCTCTGCACTGACCTCGAAGCCTAATCAAAATTCACTTCCTAAATTGACGCCGGGGTTATCGCCGCGAGACGTGCCAGATGATGTGGCCATGCGACGATGACATGGTCGTGGAAATTAAAAATTTCATTAGACTCTGCAAAGTTAGTCTTCCTTTGTTTACGCCTAGAATGAAAGACTTAGGAAGGAACATCTGAGGCGTGTCCCTCTTATCTCGTGTGTCTCAAATCTCGCGTAGTTTATGGAACGTAAAGACGTGAGCTTTGTGGAAGTTTAATCAAATGCGGTGATGGAATTTGGAAAATAAACCTGTTGTACTCACACACCGTGTATCTGGCACCTAAGTTTAGATTGCCTCACGTTCTTTGGTGAAAATGGGATGAGAATCAGTTGCGTGTGATAATGCGGTCTATTTGTACAGAACATTCAATAAACTTTGCGTCAAACAGAACCAGTAGAACCAGTTTAGTGTAATTTCTTCTTAAGAAAGAAATTAAAAACTATGTATATAATTATTTAATGTGTAAATATTACACTAAATGAGGCTCGGAAAATTATTTGAATATAACTCGTCTTACTCATTTCAATTATTTAATATGCGCCAAAACTCCTTCTCTGCAGTATGATCCAATTCCTGCTGCATTTTCAAGAGTTCTGTTTCTCTTTGGAGATATCGGTAAGAGGAGAAAATATATGCTTACTCAAAATGAATTCCTCGAATATTACTCAGAAATACTACACTTAGTGTGGTGATATTAAATATTACGCCATTTTATGCTATGTGCTAATCCATACATTTTTAAAAACTGACCTACGCATTGGAGCTTTAGTTACTCGTATACCGGGGCCACTAAAAATGTAATGAGCATTCTCTGGGAAAAATAGATTTATTGATTTACGTTCTCTTACAAATGCTTAAGATCATTCAAAATTTCCCCCCCTTGCATCAATAATACACTTCCGGAGACGTTCCTGCCACGCCCGGGAGGAACCCTGAAAATCCTCGACGGAAATGTCTATCTAAGGAATGTTGTAGCACGCCTTTGGATGTTTTCCACTGTCTCACAATCTTTCCTTTCAGCTCTCTCTCTTCAGTCGGAGAAACAAAAAAAGGTGGCATGGAATAAAGTCGGGACTGTTTGGGGGCTGAGGGACGACCGTGGGGTGGTTTTCCGGGCCATGAAATTGGTAACTGTGAAGGACGCGTGGCCGGGTGCAATGTCACTGGGGACGAACCATGCACCATGTTGCAAAGTCGAAAAAAATACTTCATGCGGAAATACTTCTTTCCGCTCAGACCGCTCTGAGCACTCTGACGACCGGCTACGTTTGAGGGGCATACCACCACATATCCCAACCGGCGCTACTGCGCTGCCATGGATTGTCGCATCACGGTTAAATAATGCGTAATGCTTTCACAAGGGAATATTTTTGCTATCAAGTTTTCGTGGACGAATCTGGAGGCTATCTCATCGAAAGGGGGAGGAATCACACAGAAGAAAGCTAGATATTAGATTTATCGAGATTAATTTGGTAAAAAGTATCTTGAAACAGGTATTTTCGATTTCGCTGCTCTCTATCACAATAGCTTTGCTGCCATTCAAATGGGCCGTTTTTAATCTTCCACCTCGCCTTTTATCTTCCCCGCGCTTCCTTTCTTGACCTTTTCCACTTCCTTTACCACCCACTCTTTCCGAACAGCCCCAATGTTCACCAGGTCTAAGAAAAAAGTGTTCTGCTTCAAAACACACTTTAGTAAAAATAGACTTAGGCAAACTCCAATTGTTTACACATAAACAATGCCCTGCCAGCTGCCGCAAGGGTGTGTGGCCAGGGGTGTTAGGTGACCACCCATTAAAATAGAAGAAAACTATATGCAAAACCTCCTTGACCATTTCATTGCAATTCCCAAATATTCTTTTTATGAATCCTAACCTTTTATCTTCCATTTCGCAAATTGTACGAATGTGTTTGCTCCTGCACATATCCGTAGTTATCGTCATTTTCGGGTATTTTACCGTTTCCACATGTGTAATATTTAGTCCCTGTATGGTGTGAGTACTTTATGGTTAAGTATTTTCCCCCAAAATTTAATCAAAACACATTTATACAAATTTAAATCCAGCTCCCATGTCTCGTAATACTTTTGTTATTTGCATGTTTATCATTTGTTTACGATTTGAATCGCGAAGTGAAAAGTAAAATTAGGATGTTCGCGGATGACTCGGTGATCTATCGGGAGATATCTGGGGATGAGTTTCGTTTTATTCTAGCACCGGATTTAGATTGCATTACTAAATGGTCTTCTAACTGGGGATTGACACTAAATTATAATAAATGTTCGGTGGTAAATTTCTTTAAAAGATCAACGGGATTTGCTTACAAATTAGCTGGAGGTGACCTAGCAGTAGTTGATACGGTAAAGTACCTAGGTGTCACATTCACAAAAGACTTAACTTTGGGGACTCACATACGTAAAGTCTGCGGTCAAGCATATAAAAAATTGGGATTTATTTGACGCATTGTCGGCAAAAGTGACTCGAAGGTCAAGGAACGTTGTTACCACGCTCTTGTAAGGCCTCATTTAGAATACGCATGCAGCGTGTGGGATCCGAGCGAAAAAGGCCTCATTCGGTAAATTGAGAAGGTTCAAAGCCGGGAAGCCCGTTTTGTAAAAAAATTCATAGGATAAAACGCAAAGCGTCACCGAAATTCCCATGGATTCTGGATGGTGGGAATCATTGGAAGAGAGACGATTCAATGCAAGATTGAAATTATTAAATAAATTCAGATCCGCATGTTTCAGCACCGAGGTCTCGCAAATTATTCGTACTCCTACATACATTAGTCGCTTGGATCATGCATATAAAATTCGGGAAATAGATGCCAGAACTAGGCGACTCAATGACTCCTTCTTCCCACGGACAATACGGGATAGCAACTGCAGGGTTATAGATAGCAAAAATTCCACTTGCCACCCTCAGCGTCTAAAAATAATTAGTCCTACTTAAATGCACGCTCTTCCACTAACCGTATGTGTTTTTTTTATAATATCCCATTCTTTCCGAATGACCTCATTCGTGTTCTGTTCATGTTTTTAAGTCTTCCTTTCAATCCCTCGTCCTTCTCCGCGGGGGGAAATTCCTGCTACCTGCAACGTTGGGTCGCATTCCCTGATTTTTACAGTCTCTTCGGGGGGTAGAGTGTTTCGTGGTGCATGTTCATGTGGTAGTGGTGTTTCACATTCTTGCTTGTTGTGTCCTGGCTTGCGTGTTTTAGGATGGCTTTCGTGCTGCATCCTGAGGAGCAGTTTTTTTGTTGGTTTTCGGTATACTGTATGTGTTCGCATGAGTGTTGGATGAAGGGATTTTTGCATGAGTGTGTACACTGCTGTGGGCGTAATTTTCCATGTTGCTGTTTTACATGTGGTATTGTTCCTTTTTACGGTTGGTGACCGAGCACCCCCCGCCACACGCCCTTGCGGCGGCTTGCGGGGTATTATGTAGATGTAGCTGATGATAGTCCAACTTAATGGCTCGATACTTCCCTATGTATCACGGCATCTTCAGCAAATAGACAAGGCTTACTGGAAACCTAAGACCCGATGTCATCTATGCATAAAAGGAATAATAACGAACAAATATCACTTCCTTGTGGGGCACCTGATATTACGCTTGCCGAGTCTGATAATACCCCGTTCATTACGACCTTTGTTCGCGGCCTGTTAAAAAGTTATTAATCCATTCAATAAAACTTTTTTCAATGCCATAAGTTCCCAAAATTTGGAGCAACTTTTAATGACGGAATTTGTTGAGTGTCTTTTTAAAGTTTAGAAGGATATCACCGACGGGAACGTTATTTTCTTCCGATGCCAAAGTATCATGAATGAAAATGCCGGTTGCTTCTCGCAAGATCTTCCCTTTTGGAACCTGTGCTGGTTTGTTGCAGATAAATTTGAAATGGAAATCCACTCGCTATTGTGAGCCGGAATATCTTCTCCCCCACGAGAGTAAACGTGTTGGGGATTATAATACGTAGTATGTGCAGTTTTGAAATTTTGGAATAAAGGAAGCGAGGAACAGGATATAAACTACAAAATAGAGGGTTCAGTATTGACTACGGCAAATCAAGTTAAATATTTGGGGGTTGTTCTAACACCACGCCTTTCATGGGGAGCACATATCAGGACAATATGCGGATCAGCTTTAAAGAAACTTGGCTTCATAAAACGGGTGGTGCGGAAATGTAATGAAAAAGTTAAAAAGAGGTGTTATTTTGCTCAAGTTAGACCTCATTTGGAATATGCCGCAAGTATTTGGGATCCGTGGGAGAAAATTTGGCAAAAAGAATTAAATAAAGTCCAGAGAAAATCCGCTAGATTCGTTAAAAATTGTTATGATAAGAACACAAGTGTGACAGGTCTCTTAGGGGATTTAGGCTGGGAACCACTTGAAGTGCGGAGAGAACAAGCGAGGCTTAGACTTTTAGAAAGGTTCAGAACAAACGAGTTTAACTATGACACTGAAGGAATTATAATGGCCCCACACTACTTAGGTAGACCAGACCACAAAGATAAACTAAGGGAGATGGATTCCAAGACAGATAGGTACAAATACTCATTCTTTCCCCGAACAATCAGTAATCATAATAGCAAGAAACCGAAGTCACTTTAGAAATATTAAAAACGTTGAATTTACAAGTCGGAAAAAATTAAACACTATAGAGATGTTAGGTATACTTTCAGGTGCATGTGTATGTTAGTTGGTAGTTTGAGTGTTTGCATGTGTGTGGGGTGTAAATGTTCATGCATGAATGTATGCCATGTTTTTTTATATATGATTTTGTCGTTATTGCATGCGGTTTTTTTTTCTTTTTCTTTTCTAAATTATGGGTGGTGTCCTAGCACCCCCCGCCACACGCCCTTGCGGCGGCTTGCGGGGTATTAAGTAGATGTAGATGAATACGACTTTCCGCCTTATTTTATGGTTGCCTGCATACATCACTGTAAATTGCGTACTGGCGCATGTCAGGAGACGGTTGTTTTCAAAGGAATGTCGGGAAAAAGAAAGGGAAGGGCGAGTGAAAGGGAGGAGGGGGAAGCTTGGAGGACAAATTTAATGGTAGGAAGAAAAATACGGCGCGAGATGATGGGTTGTACAAGTTGTGGTCGGTTGAATATTTATCTCGCCCGGGGTGGATCAGTAATAAGCCGCTCTGTTTGAATTATAGACTCCAATGCAGTACTTTTAAGGAGAGAATTGAAAAAACAGCGTTAAAAGTAAATATTTTAGCAAAGTTTTAAGGCATGAAATTAATTATGTAAAAGAAACATGACTTCTACGGATACACCGCCTTTTCCTGAAATTATTAGAGTGAAATAATTCTTGTCATATTTATCATCCTAAAACTGATGAAATATTCATGTAAATTAGGCATATCCAATTTCTTATCGCTTATGTATTTATCAATGCAGTAACTAATAGTTTTTCTTCTGAAAAGTGAAGTAAAGGACATTTTTCAATGGATACTGAGTAAGTAAATTAAAAACATCTTATGTCGAGATGAATTTTCATTTGTCAAAAAAAATCGACATTGTGGTAAGGGAAAGTGGTCTACCCATTAGACATTAATCTTGAACATTTACTGGGCGTTTAACCCATGGGTGTGATGAATTGTGGGATTATTTGCAACTCACACTACTGCGATATGTCTACCAACATTCGTAACAGAAGTTGAGTTTTGCAATATGGCTAAATTTCCAAGCAAGCGATATATTTTCAAATCTTTAATGTATCAATTAATCTTCAAATATTTATTCGATATTAAACTCTGACAAGCCATTAGGAAGCTTCGGGAAATGCTAGAATTGTCATTAATTCTTTTGAAATTCTAAGGACCCAGAATTTGGGTTCAAACGAAAAGTTACATTTGAAAATTCAACAAAATATTAACAAATAATTCGTCAATAAATTACTCTCTCGAGTGGAAAGTGTTGAATGATTGTCAAAGGATCTAGGATGAAAAACGTTCCAAGTACAGTAATCACATGTCCAGCTTACTACATCTACGCCATTCCTCGCTAGCCACCGTTAGTGCGTGGTGGGGCGTGTTGCGTCACTAGCCATTCATGCAAAATGGGAATCAAATAATCCACTCAAGGCACTCAAAGTTCCTCACAAGAGTGAAAGTACTTACATGCAAGAATATTCAATAACAGGACACGTACATTCAAATCATTTTGTAGAACTGTTAAAAATATGATTCTATTTATTAAAAAGTAACAAACAAGAAATCAACACATCTAGTTATCTCCTACGTAATTCTATATCTACGTAATACCCCATTAATTTTTTAAATAAATTTTTAGATTTAAAAGAGTGTAGTGCTGTGCGCATAATACTTATCGTCTTACTACGACATTCTTTTAGTTGCTCTTTGGATGCATTCTTATACACTATATCGTCACTTTTTAAACTCCCTTTGAACTTTGACTGTAGCTTTCTTTGCCTTCTTAATGCCGATCTGACTTCCCCGTTGTACCATCTAGTTTCCTTACTGTCACATTTGATTTTGAACTGGATGTACGTCTTCATTCCTTCGCGTAAAATATTTAAGAAATAATTCCAAGTGTTCTCTGTATTTGTTGTCAGTGTTTTTGGATTGCATTCTGGTAATTTTATTTTTAAATATTCTCGTAGTCCGTTAAAATTTGCCTTGTTGTAAAGGTATGTTTTACGCTTTTCTTTGTTTATTTTGACGAAATTAGTTTTTAACTCTAAAAGAATAGCCTTATGGTCAATGATTCCGTCTATTATTTCAATGTTGGTAATGATTTCGGCCATAGAAGTCGCAAAGATGTCTAGTTTGCTTTTGCCCCGTGTTGGTGATTTGACAATTTGTTCTAAGGAGAGTTTTGTGAATATATGAAGGAGTTCTTGGCATGAATCTCGGTTTTTGGCCGATTTTCCTACGCAGTACGTGTCCCAGTCAATTGACAGTAGATTTGTGTCACCAGCGATTATAATATTACTGTTGTTATGTCTGCTGCTGAGAGTGGATATTTGTTCGTCGAGCTTGTGTAGGACATCTGTGTTAGAATTTGGAGGTCTATAAAATGAACACACGAATAGGTTTCTGCCGTTGTAGTCCTTAATGTTGCACCAAACGCTTTCTATGTCATCTACGTCGCATTCATATCGTTGGCTACAAAGATGTGACTTTACTGCAATGAATACTCCCCCACCCAATCTATTTGGTCTGTCCCTTCTGTAAATTGTGAAACCGTTTGGAAAAACCTCATTGTATGCTACATCTCCCGTGAGACAACTTTCTGTTCCAGCTACTATGTCTGCGTTTGAACTGACAAAAATATATTCTATATCCGACATTTTGTTTCTAATGCTACGGCAGTTTTATGTTATAATTTTAATTTGGTCAATTACTTTTTGTTTTTCGGTTTTGGTAAGCTAACAAAACTGTTTTCAGACGATTCGTGGTTAACAGAGGCAAAAGAATTACATTCACTCGCACTGCTAGCTGTTATGTATTTAAAAGCACCGATTTTATTAAATTTACGTGGGTTGCATGTTGTTTTAACGCAAGTGTTTGTTTGTTCATTTTTGGGGGGATTTGAGAGATATACCCTGATCTGAATTGACAAAAAGCACTGGATTCTACTTTATATATCCCAATATATGACCTACGCTCTTGCCTACCACCTATGCTAAACCCTCGAAACGTGATCGTGTAACCTACGCGCCACCAACTGCGATGCCTCGGCAGTATAATGGACCCCGGAGCCATTAAGGGGTACCCGACACGACGAGAGGACAGGCCTCAGATGAACGAAGTCTGCTCCGATTCCCCGGCAAAATCCCAGCAATCTCTGATTTAAACCCTCAATTCGGCTTCAAACGAGCCTTCCGCGGTCTATATGCGGCACAATACTACGTATATTTAAATTGATTAGGACCTTCAAATCTGCCTCGACTCGTTTCACTTCCGAGTGCATCTCTTTAAAGGACCGCAGGATCTCTTCAGATCCACGTTCCGAGGCGTCGTTTGTCCCGACATGAGCCACAATGCGTAGCTTGGAGCAGCCCGTATTACTGAAGGCCGCCTTCAACGGTTCCCTCCCTCCCCGACCGCTGATGCCTTACCCTAGGCAGTGCCCTCGGAGTAGGGGTAGGGGCTGCAGGTACGGTGGTGCTGTCATCCGACAGCACCTGGTACCTGTTGGAGACGGGGATGGTATCTGCCTCCGCAGAGTCCAATCCTCGCCGCAGCGTTACCTTCCCCTTGCCTCGAGAGACAACCCTCTAATCGCCCGACCTACGGACGTGAGACACTCCGTCGTTGAGTGATGGGACACGGGGTAGGTCTCTTATCGCCCAGCCACGTGTAGCATTCGGACGAATGCGTGCGTCCCTTTGGGCGTGGCGGGTTTTCGTATTCCCACCCTGAGCACCATCTCTCCCGAGGGGAGCACTCCGGCCGGCGATCTCCGATCGAAGCTCCCGCACCATTCTCTCCAGCATGACGATACGGGCCCTTAAAGCCGCGCATTCGCCAGTGCCTTCGAGAATGGCAACAGGGGACCTAAATTTAGCCATCCTAATTTAACCACCAAGTTCCCAACAAAAGCTAACCTGTATACACTCTGCTAAAATTTCTAAAAGGGGTTAGCTAAATTTAGCTCAATCAATACGTTACGCTTTAGAATGGAATATGAAGCCTGAGCGGTAAAAAACGATGCTTGAGTAAGGTCTGGTTTTCAGAGGACCCAAAAAAAGACAGTAAGAAAAAGGAAAGCACTCACCGGTCACCAATCAAAGTCGAAGGACAAAATCCACCACAATCCACGAAAATAAATTACTACTACCACATACTACGGTTAACAAACCACACACAAAACGAAAACTATATAAACGAAGCAACGTATACGTTGACACTACACTACACTTCACTCAAACCAAAAGCACCGAGAATCAAGCTGGCAGGCAGGTAGCCTCAGGTGGGTCAAACCGGTTATCAGGAGCACTCAGTAGGCAGGTCCGCTAAGGTTAAGGGCCAGAGAGAGAATGAAGTTGATACACTAATAATACGTTCAGGCTAGTTTGTAAGAAATAGGTCCAATAGTTCTTTCCACGGGTGGGCATGCGTACTGCTTGATGGAGAGAGTTTCTTTGAACCAATTTTATTAAGCAATTGCAAGATTCGCGAACACGGGTCCCATATTTAACGATATTGCTGTCCCAATCGATACCAGGGAGGTTAAAGTCGCCACCAATTATGTTGATGCAATGCAATTGCTGTAATTCCTGTTATTAACTCTAATAGTTCGCAGAAAGCCAGAAATTTTATTACTATCCGTTCTACAATTAGCCTCCCTGATTTTTCTTTCGAGATCTACATCTACATCTAGATCAATACCCTGCGATTTACCAAAAAGGTGTGTGGCAGGGGGTGCAGCACCAGTAGGAAAGGTTAAGGGATGAGGGGGGTTAGGGTTTTCCAAATGGATGGGGGAAGTTGGGGGAACCTGTAAAAATAATATGTAAATATACTAGTATAACCATGCGCAGTCGCTACCTTGAAGGTTAATACTTATTATGTCAAGCCGACTAGTGGGGGATTTCGATTACAAACATTCTGGTCTCTTATTGTTCTTGGAAAAATGACATTTTAAACCTGTCAGTCTTGCAGTCTATCTCTCTAATCTTATATTCGTGATCTACCATTGTAAATGTGGGGTCAGTCTTTAGCATCCATAGATAAGTAACCTGCCTCAAATGTACGCAGTAAATAACAAAGCTTCTTGACAATTCCATTACAATTCCAAAGTATTATTTTTATGAATTCCAACGTTTTATTAGCTATTCCGCAAATTTCACGATTGTGTATTCTCCAGAACATATTGGACCGATAACTGACTCCACGCGTGTAATATTAGTTTCCTGTTCAGGTGTTTTCTTCAGAAGTACTTTTCCTACAAAAAGGTATTGAAACACATTCATTCAAACTTAATTCCAGCTCTACTTTATTGCGTCACTTTTGGAGTTTACATTTAGGTCGTTAGCCTTGGGTAGTCTATTTTTATGGCTGGATATTTCCCTATATGTCACTGTGTCGTCGGCAAAGGACGAAGTTTAATCGAAATCTGACACCCGATGTCATAAATGTACAAAAGGAACAATAGCGGACCGATAAAATCTGCTTGTGGGATCCCCTTGTGACGCCTGCTTTGCGGGATAATGCTACATTTATAACAATCCTTTGCTTTCGGCCTGTTGAAATTGATTCATTCATTCCATTAAAAAATTATCAATCCTTTATTATTCCCAAATTTTAGTGCCACGTCAACTGCAAGGAGGTTGTCGAATGTAGTTTTACAAATTACATTGACTTCGGCAACAATTGAATAAAATTAAAATAAAGCTATGTTTGTGTTCTCCTCCTCCAAAGTTTTCTAAATTGAAAACAAAATAAATAACTAAACTGAACGCATGCCAACTGTTAGAAAAGGTTCATAATATAAATACAACAAAGGACAGTATGAACTTGCTATTTTTCTTGCTAACTTCAACCTGAATTTTGCCCTTAAAAACATTCCTTCCTTTGAAAAGGGTGAGAATTGAAGAGAGCGAGAGGTGGAATTCTTTAGCATTGTAACAGGTGGATGTTAATAACTGTTTATGAATGTATAAATGTTATGATTTTTAAAATGAACTCTTGCTTGCTGAGAAGCTATTATTTTTCTAGATTTAAGGATTGAGAAAGGTGAAATGGACCGAAGAAAAACAAATAAGGAAGTGTTAGTTATGGTATCTGGGAGGATAGGAGATTGCTGGGAAAAATTGTTAGGAGGTATGAAAAATGGATGGAAGGCGTAGTGTTCGGCAGTGTAGGTTGAAGACTGTTATTGAGGGGAGAATTTTAGGCAACGGAGGAAAGGGCAGGGACAAGATATGGGTGTTGGACGGGATGAAGGGGGAAGGTACAGGAAGGCACAGGGATGAAGAGGGACTTGTTGTAAAGGAGGTCGAGGGATTGTGTTTTGCTTGGAGTCAATAAATATTTCTTTGGTAGTTGTGTCCATACAAACCTCCCTTAAACGGGAGATTACCTTATTATAGATTCAACACTTTCCTGTAAGTAGGAAATATAAAAAAAACAGTACCGGAGAGTGCAGGGTAAAGATAAAATACCGCATAGACTCACTCAATTTCTCATGTAGTAATTATTTTTACCGATTGGCACATTTTCCCTCACAGCTGAGAGAGGGGCGCGACACACAAATTCCTATTTCACTCTCACCGCGGACGTGGCAAAGGCGGCGTTCCTCGTAACGGTGATGGCAATTGAAAGACTGCGCGGGTACGAATGGGGCACGGTGTTGTGGAAATCGGGTGTGGGTCAGGCGCTCTCGCCCCTTTCTATGCCCAATCGAATCCCCGTGAGACCGGACAATGGGGCTTTCCATCGCCCAGCTTTGGTTTCCGCCCCGACCACTGAGACCGCAGTGCAACCTGGATGGCGACGATGCCAAGGTTGACCCCCACGGCGACCGGAGAGTATTGCTTTCGGCAATCCGTGGGATTGCAGTGACCGACTATGCCGCCGATTGGATCGCACTCCGGGGAACCGTCCAGTTAAGCAGTATTTAATTTCTGGGATCGAGCCTTGCTCGCGGACGGCATAAAAGTGATACCGCAATTGTCGCGTGCGGACTAAGTGGGTCAGGAAACCACAAGGAGGCGGTGCAGGGGTCTAAAGACGCGGTACACCCCCAAGGACGGAAATTTTGTAAGCGGGCATGAGAGAGGAGTCGGCGGGTTATCGGTGCTTGGGGTCGTGGACATCCAGAACTGAGGAAATGAGGTACAAATAACGTCGGCGGATAAATGTGGCGTAAGTGGGATACATGAGATACTTAATACGTACTATGGCACATATGTTTAAGCTGAAAGCTGTATATATATATATAAATATATATATATATATATATATATATATATATATATATATATATATATATTTATTTATATATATATATATATATATATATATATATATATATATATAACACTTTTTGAAAGACTCACGGACGTGAATAATAATGTATAACACTTAGCACTAGTGGACACAGACAAAAACACAGAAACACACAAAAAAAGAGACTCACTATTTTTCGAATTTTCGGTGGTCGTTGCCACCTTTATCAAGGAGGAGAGGGACATAACTGAAGGGAATACGAGGGCTGGAGCGATGGATGGAAGGGGAAGGTGGGGAGGGAATTCCGAAGGGACGGGTTTGGAGGGGCAGCGTTAGAAGGGTGGGGAAAATGTAGAAGGTGATGGGGGTGGAAGGGGGATGAAAATATAATTAGAACAGGATAATTAGTGCCTAATATTGATTCCTTGCCAGTTCCAGGACTCCAAAAACTCTGGCTTTTGGAGTCCTGGAACTGGCCAGGAATCAATATATGTTAATTAATATGTTCTAATTATATTTTCATCCCCCTTCCACCCCCATCACCTTCTACATTTTCCCCACCCTTCTAACGCTGCCCCTCCAAACCCGTCCCTTCGGAATTCCCTCCCCACCTTCCCCTTCCATCCATCGCTCCAGCCCTCGTATTCCCTTCAGTTCTGTCCCTCTCCTCCTTGATAAAGGTGGCAACGACCACCGAAAATTCGAAAAATAGTGAGTCTCTTTTTTTGTGTGTTTCTGTGTTTTTGTCTGTGTCCACTAGTGCTAAGTGTTATACATTATATATATATATATATATATATATATATATATATATATATATATATATATATATATATATTATAAGGTAATCTACCGGTCAAGGTAGATTTTTGGATGCCCATTATTACTAATTAAATAATTTGTAACCCCTAGAAAAACTCAACATCCTACTCCACATCAGGTCCCTCTTCATCTCTGAGTACTTTCTTCCTCCCTTAATCCCGTCCAACATCCCTATCCTGTTCCTTCCCTTTCCTCGTTTGCCTAACATTCTCCCCTCAATCACAGTTTTAACATCCCGCTGCCGGTCAACACCCCCTTCAGCCACTTTTCCTGCCTCCGTAGGATTTCTCCTAAAAAACCATTCTCTTCGCCCACCATACCGAGTACTTCCTACTTTCTTATTTTCTCGGTTCATTTCACCTTCTCCATTATTTTCTACACCCACATTTCAAAAGCCTCCAATCTACGACTATCCTCCTGCTTCAGAGACCACGTTTCCGCGCCGTACATAGCTACGCTCCATATCAAAGTTTTTCCGAGTCTTTGTTTAACATCCTTACTAAACGTCCCTGTCATCAACTCCCACCTTCTTGTGAAAGCTTCTTTGCCTAGCACAATTTTTCCCCATACGTCCCTACTACTTTGACCGTGTTGGTCCAAAACACTACCGAGATACGTAAACTGTTCTACCTGCTCAGTCTTTGCCCTCCTATTTTAATGTTAAGCTTAGCCTTTTTCTTTCTAGAAAATCCCATAACCTTTGTTTTATTAATATTGATTATCATCCCATACCTGTCGCACTGAATTTCTAATGCACTAAGCAATGCTTGCAGCCCCTTGGCTGCCTGACAAACTAACGCTTGGTCATCAGCGAACCTAACTGATTTTACGAATTCCCCGCCCACTTTCATTCCTACCTCGAGTGCCATGCCTCTTTGATCATTTCCTCTGCATACAGGTTGAACAGCAACGGTGATAATGGGCAACCCTGCCTTACACCCCTTCTTAACAATGCCTATCCGGGATCCCCGTTTCCCACCCGCACCTGAGCAGTCTGAGACATGTACAGGTTGCGGATTGGCCTCCTTTCCCTCCAATCTATTCCTATTTTCTGCAATATACTCATTACTTTTTCCTTATTCACTCTGTTAAACGCTTTTTCGAAATCTACGAACCAGGCAATACCTCCGGGTTGTGTTCTATATTCCTGTCGATTTAAATGTCATTACTGCAATTACATCATGCGTACCTCTCCATTTCCTAAACCCAAACTGATCATCCCCCAAGTAATCATTAGCCCTACTCTTTTTCCTTTGTTTATGATCCTGAGGACATCTTTATCTGCTTGCGATATCAAACTTATTGTCCTGTAGTCCTCACATGATGTAGCTTTTACCTTTTTCGGAAGAGGAAATAACACTGATCTTACAAAGTCTTTTGGTCAGATCCATTCCTCATAGATACTACGCATCAGCTCATATAGCCTCTTCCTCCCACATTTTCCAAAAACTTTCAGAAGTTCCGCTGGAACGATAGCCACCCCCATGGCCTTATTTAGTTTCATTTCCCTTATTGGCCTTTCTATCTCATCGTCGAGTATGCCTTGACCTAAGCTATCTTTCTCTACGTCATGTTCCTTTTCGATTCCTAACTTTGTTGGTGTTAGTCCTTCACTATAGGGTTCTTCTATATATTCCTTCCATATCTCTTGGATCCCTCCTGCGTCAACTATTATCTTACCCGCCTTATCTCTTAACTGTTGCCGATAAATATTTCACTTTGCTGTACACCGCACCAATTTCACCCTTCCTCTGCAAACTTTCCATATCCCCTTAGTGCGTCTTCCACAATATTTCACTTGCCCTATTGGCTGTCCTACTCAATTTATGGTTTAATTTTTTGTACTTTATTTTGCCAAACTCTGTATTTACATTATTCTATTTTCTCCGCTCATCCATCTTTGTCATTATTTCATCCGTGATCTATGGTTTCCTAGTCCATTCAGCGTTAACAGTTCCAGTAGTGTCTTTTGCGGTTATCGATAACCCTTTCTTCATCCTTTCCCATTTTTCTTCGATAGTACTAAGCCCTTTACCATCCTCCATTATTTCCTCTACCGCCTGTGTGTATTCCTTCCTTTTCAACCCAATTAATGCTTCTACATTCCATTTTCTAACTCGCCGCCCCTGCCTTATCTTTTTGAAACGGGCGCTACATTTCACAACAAATAAATTGTATTCAGAGTCCGCATCCGCTCCCGGGAAGCTGTGTGAATTTATTACACTGTTCCTAAACCTGTGTCTAACCAGGATGTAATCTAGCTGATACCTTTTTGAGTCACCTGGCATTTTCCATGTGTACCTGCGTCTTTTGTGGTGTCTAAACCAAGTGTTGGTGATGACTAACCCCTGTCTCTCTGCTCCCTGCTAAACTCAACTGCTTTCTCCCCGCGGTCATTCCTCGTGCCTAAACCGTAGTCCCCGACCTCGTCATTATCTCTTCCTTTGCCTACCGTCGCATTCCAATCCCCCATCACTCTCAAATGTTTCCCTGCGGGAACACACCGGATTATGTCCTCTCACTGATGGTATATCCTATCGACCTCCTCTCCCTTATGGTTGGCTATAATTGTCAATTCAGTAATCCCCGCAATCCTTCCATTTCACCTCGCATAGACCTAAAATATCTATTTTTCCCCTTTCCATCTCTCGCTTAACATTCTCCAATTTCCCTGTCCTCATCATTGTCCTAACATTCCACGTTCCTATTGTAACTAATTTGGTCTTCTTCTCCTGCGTCTTCTGTCCTGCTGCTGCTGGTTTTCCGTTGCAAGGGTGTCGTGGGATGACGACCGCGGAAGCCTTGCCCCCCACGCTGCCGGGCACGACTAATGGCCGATTTGACCGTGCCTCGTAGTTGCCATGACGCAAAATCTCTCTTTTTTCCATCATTTATATCTTGGGAATGGTAATTGAGTTGGTTTCCCGTTGCCTTCCTCAATTGTGTTTTTAACGTGACACCATCACTAATTGGCCGCCCCACTGGGGTCAGACGCCATTGCAGCCGCCTCACTGAGGAACAGACGCTGCGTGGACTACCTTTCGTCTGGTTTCACACCTTCGACCTATCTGGCATGGGTGACGACCCTAAAAGGAGCAATTATTATTTTTCCCGGCAGCACATTTTTTGGGTTATCGGAAAGCAATAGCCCTTCCACCACGTCATGGTTGTAGTTCGGGGAGGGTATGTATGTATGTATATATATATATATATATATATATATATATATATATATATATATATTTATTTATTTATTTATTTATATATTTATTTATTTATTTATTTATATATACGTATGAAGCTAAAGTTCGTCGGTGTGATGAAAAATAAATTGTCGCGTTGCGTATTTTTTTTCAATGAGAACGAATTTGAACATTTTTCTTAAAGGCTACTGTCAATTGTTACTGGTTAGTGGCTACTGTTCGTTATATGCTTCTTAGAATTAGTTAATGATGTTCACCGAAATAGGACGATAGTGTAGCAATGCGATCATTTAAATTGAAAACAAGTATCAGGATTACCAACAAATCTCTGCTGACTATGTCTGCGAAATGAGAAAAAAATTCGACCAATTTTTTAAGTCCCAGAGGTAAACAAGTTGATTTCTGCGGTGTTTCATTTGGAAAATATAGGTTCCTTCTCTACGGTGGCAATTTTAATATTTTGTGTGGTAGTAAATCACACATTTTAGCTTATTCAGCTAAATAAGATATTTTTAATTGGTGAAAAATGTGTAGCATGACCTCTATGCCCTGATGGTTATTTTGAAATTAAATAATACATCTGATACGAGAGCTCATATAAAGTACTCGGATAGCTTTTTCTACACTTTCACGAAATTATCGTCATCACGTAATGATTCATAGTAATTTCTTCATCTACAACAAGACAGACATTTTTGCTATTTTTTCTACTACAGTTACTCGGTGACTAGAGCAGCAAGAAATTCTATTCATAATTCCGACAATATTGTAACTTCCTCAGACTCTGAGTAAAAATTCACCAAACATTACCAGCGATTTCGGTATTCGGGCTCTGGGGTCATGTTGTGTACTTTACGTTCCGAATCTCAATATTCATTTCGGGATTAGTTTATTAATTTAACGGAAAATAATCTGGCAAATGATGAACAACCTTACAAATTTGAATTTGTTTATATAAAAATTGACTCTTCGCTATACATTTCGTCGGCGTGTTAATTTTCATCGTACTGAGACACCGCTACCTTATTAATAAACTTTCTGTTCTTTAAGATGAGGATACAATATTGGAAGAGAGTTTCTAACTAAAAAGACCTACTTAAAAAAGGCATGGTGCAGGTATCAGCCTTGCAATCGTTTCCTCCTCTTAGTTACATCATGTCATGCTGTGAGAAATAACTCCTCTAAATAAGGAACGAGTCATCTATCCAATAAACCTGATCCATTAGGCCTACCATCTAATGACTCACTGATTCATAACGCACTTTCACATCCCTTGCGTCATAATCTTAGCGGTTTGGAAGAATCCCGGAAGAATAGGTAATGGTTTTTTTTGCATGACTCTTCAAAAGGCTATATCCCTGCAATGAAGAAGACTTTCGAACGACTGAACTTTGAGGCAAAATATTTTTTAGTGAATATATATGTTTAAACTATAGACTAACAGGGTCCACTATAAAAGTAATGCGCATTCATTGGGAGATATAGATTTATTGATTTATGTCATCGTTGAAGTGATTTAAATTTTTCAAAATACTCTCCCCCTGCGACGACACGATTGCGGAGGCGGGTCTGCTACGCCTAGAAGGCACACTGAAACTCCTCGACGGGAATATCTCTCTGGCACGTTGTATGCATGTTTTCCTCAGGGTCTCGCAACAGTTTCCCTTTAGCTCTTTCTCGAGTCAGGGTAACAAAAAAATGTCGCACGGAGCCAAGTCGGGACTGGACAGTGGCTGGGGGACCACTGGGTTGGTGCTTCGGGCCATGAGGTTGGAAACGGTGAAGGGCGTGTTGCCGGGGGCATTGCTTTGGTGGAGCTGGACCTCCATCGAAGCTCCATCGCGCCGTGTTACATGCATAGTCGAAAAACGCACTTCACTCGGTCTTACCACTCGGACTGCTTGGAGCAGACTAACAACCGCCTGCGTTAAACGGGCAAGACTCCCCCATCACATTTGCCAACCGGTTTTACTGCGCTGCCATGGATAGTGGCTTCACAATGAAATCATGCGCATTGCTTTCATAATAGTCCAGTAAAGCAGCCACTGGGTAATAAACTTCATTGTGGATATGAAAATATTGTTTGTATGTGATGTGGACGGCATTTTGTATGTGATGTGGAAGTTTGTTTGTATGTGATGTGGAAGTGCCATTGTATGTAAAAATATTTTGTCTCTTATCAGGTGTCCGTATGTAATTTTCGTTGTAAGAGCTGTGGCCAAACTTGACCGTTGCCACCAGGAAAATCGCCTAATTGCAACGCAATTGTGTAAATAATAATACTTTCATAAGCCTACCAAATATGCCTTTTAGGTCGTCTTTTATTGTATTTTTGGCATGGTTTGAGTTAATTTATGATCACTGTTGAGGATGACCTCCGCTCGCTACCCTTCGCTGTACCTGAGGTACGGTCGTGTTCTTTTGTTATTCCTATCGGACAGGTTGCATATTTGCCAGAAGCAGAGTACCATCACAGTAACTTACATGTCTCCTCATATTCAGATGTGCCATTTCAGGAGGAATTGTCTCAAATACGACAGGACTTGTTGCTAAGCTTCTGTTCACATTGTTAGCCTTTAATAAAGGCACATAGCTTTCGAATTGTGTCTTTATCTGGAGTATTGTTAGATTTTGAAATTGTTGGAGCCGTTAACGCGCGCAATTGTTTTCAATGCGGTTGAACATGGAGAGCACTCACCTTGTCACGCACTGACGGCCTCTCGACGAATCCGGGAGGCTTTACTGATCGGCATGTGGCCACCAATGCGGCGGCTACTAGAACCAACTGAAAAGAAAAGAGATGGAATGAGGCATTTGTTTAGCGCTGATTCAAAATTTGTATCATTTCTTGCCCAATTCCACGCGATATTTATTTTATCACCGATTTCATATTGAAATCAATTTCATTTTAAATTGTATATTGCACATAATATTCATTCTCATCTATTATTGCTGTCATTGTCACATATTTAAAATTTTCATGTAAATTGTGACCAGTTAATAATTCTCACCTTGATGAACTGTTTAAATATGTGTTTATTTAGGTTTTTCACCATTCAATGGTATGCATATCTTGCTCAATTTTATTTCCTCTTGAGATAGAATTTGGTATATAATCATTTACATGTTCAATTTTTAATTGATTTGCTAATCCATTATCGATTTTTAAATTTACTTAGCATATAAACTGAGGTAATATTGCATTTTTTTGTACTAGTCATGAATTTTATTGTTAAAACATGGAAAGAACATCATACATAATAGAACTTTTACTGAACTCTCATATGTTTTATTAACTATAGATGTTGAAAATTAACTCATGCAGGACAAAGTAAACATTATTATTTCTTCTTTTTGGCTCAACAATTCAACTAACGAGTAAACCACTCAACGATTGTGTGAGAATGCTTGGTTGAACACATACAATCAGGAGTATTTGAAAACAATATTTGTGTTACAAATAACACTTCTCACCGATTGCCAGGCAGAGAACGAAAAGAGGTAATATTTTGCCATTCATGACGTACTTTTAGAGCCAAACATTGTTATAATAACTATCGAAGATTTTATGAGGTAAATCTAATGCTAAGTAAATTCTCTAATTAATGAGTTAGAAAGGGGATTTTAAGATTTTGAAAACTTATTATTAATATCGATTACGGAATTTATTTACATAAGAGTATTTCAATAACTTATTAGCTGCCAAATTTTATCGTTGAATATTTTCACGAGATTTCTTAGTTATATTATTACTAAAATGTTAGTTAGCATTAATGATATAGGAAAAACGTGAGGAACATGCTTTTACTTATACGAGAACGCGTAGCGTACGAAAAACATCTCGTGAAATGCCCTATATATATTTTTAAAAGTCGTAATGAAATGTATATTTAAATTTCCACTTTTGATGTGCAAAATTTTACTGCCACGACCATTGGATTGCTCAAAGTTTTGCAAAGATATATGCGATCACAGTTTTATTCGAACCCACACACTCACCTAATCTAATGCGTACGCACTCTCCTATTCGTAAAACCCATAAAATTTAAATTTTTAGGGGAATTTCATTTAAATCAGGATAAACTTAACGTTTAATAGCCCAATCAGAAATTTATGGCTCACTCACGTAGTGATTTGTACACTTAATAAATAACTAAGTTTCAGTCGTAAAATGGTAGATATCCTACATGATGAAATAAGACACTACTTTTTCACAAAGAATTATTTTTATTACGACCCAGGTTTCGTTACAGCGTATCAACTTAAGATAACATAGCATCTTTAGGGGAAAATTCTGAAGATGTTACGTTGTAACGAAACCTAGGTAGTAATAAAAAAAATTCCATTTGGAAAAGTTGTGCCCTCTTTCACCAATGGTACACTTTTTATTAATGCATATACATTTTCAGCTACAGTAATGATTTACATTTTTATCCAAACCAAGTCAAATCCTTGATTTAACTTTTGAAACCGCGACGTATCTGATTAATAGCACTATTTTACCTTGAAATGCTCATTTTGCGATTATTGCGGTATCAGGGGGAATGAGATTTGACCAAAGCTAAGGGAATGAGATGGAGGCAGTTGTTGCTTGGACCACTCCGCCCGAGGATGGTCCAGTTTTTCACAAGGTCGTCGCGCGTCAACAGTTATCCAGCCGACCGGCTGGCTGGTTCTACCTTACCTTGAGGTTGGCCATGTCTCGCCGCCAACTATGGGCGCCTGCCTTGACTGCGTGAAGAGCGCTGCCGACGGGCGAGTGTAGGGAGCTGTGGAGGGCAACTCCTTAGGTAGTCCCGTATCCGAGGAGCGGTCCACACGAGCGAATCAACTCCCTTTCACCCAGTGTTCTACACCGTCGGCAGATCCACCACCATTGACCGACCGATTCACATTTCCGCGTCCGCCGCTAATCCTTTCCCTTTTCTTCCAGCCACAACTTTTCCCCTCACCGTCAAATCCCTCTCACCTTTCCCCCCTGCGTTTCACTTTGTAGGAACTCCCTGCTCTCCCTTTGATACTTTTTTTGGATGAAACAAACTCAAATTCGTGACGCAACCGGTTTTGTTTCACGGAGAGATTTCAACGCCTGTGATAAACTACCCACGGAGACTAAAACGTCCGGCAGTACTCCCTCACTTAATCGAGAATCCGCCGATTTTGGTGTGCCAGAAAGCTTATATAGCATCATATCCCTACCCTCGCCCCCTTTCACGCCCGCACCCCCTCCCATTCGCCTCCCTCCCCTTTTCCATGGACGCACTGACTCCTCCCTCGCTCTTCCCCCGTGACTCCCAACGCCCACCGCCAATCGAAGTCACCTCCCACCCCGGAGAGCATATTCTCGCTTCTTTACCACCAATGGGGATCAGTTACGCGGTCCAGGTGGGTTTAGAAGGATTTGGCTATGCGAAGCAAAATGTGCTCTTGGAATGGCGAGGCACCTGCTTTTACCCTGCCACACGTTGCGAATCAGTCTTTCACATTTCACCCCTCTTTGATTTTCACTTTAATTTAGGGGAAAGTCTGCGTCCGAACGAGTACTTATAAACCACATATTTTAATTACCAAGAAAATTTAGCTAATTATTATTTTTAAGTCTGAAAAATATTCCTGTTAAAGGTTTAACACGTGCAATTATATTTTTTTGCAGGTGACCAACTTTGCGAGTCAGATATCCTTGCAGCCACCTGTGGAGTGTTTTGTAAATGGAGATACAAAATTTTTATTACGTACATTTACATCCACACAATACCCCACAAGCCGCCGCAAGGGCGTGTGGCGGGGGGCGTTAGGTCACCACCTGATAACTAGAAAAAAACCACACAAAAAACTAAATCATGTTACCTCTAAGCAATTATTATTTTTTCCGTGCACTCCACAAACCTTAATCAAACACGAAAGGAAGTACTTAATGCAACAATAGTTGATAACAGGATACGTACTTTCAAATCATGCAATAGAAATGATAAAAAGGTAGGTTTATTAATTTAAAAGAATAATATGCCGGAAAAACGTGCAACATATCGACAAATATCGTATATACACTACTGAATATAATTACCTCATTAGAGATTGCTGCCATGTCTATAATGATCTCCAATGGTTCGAGGAAAAAACAAAATTTTAAATCCCTACTAATAATCTCCCTAATTTTGCGTACGTGATTTGATCTACCATAGTAAGTGGGGGCCAGTACCTTATCGTCTTCAGATAAGTAACCTGCCTCAAACTTATGGAGTAAATTTAACCTGTATTTAAGCCTAATTTCAACCAGTGGCCCCATTCTAATTATTCAAAAAGTGTTGTGGCACTACTAGCTTATTTGTGACGTCTTTTCACTAGCCCAGCCGCTCTATGTTGCCATAGTAACCTGCCTCTACTTACTTAATACTTACTGAAGGGCCTAATCCATGCTTTCGTTTTGTTCAATGTACAGTTTTCTCTATTTATCTCATATTACGGGCAGAATGCATTTTATTGCTCGAAAGGAGGTCTAATATAGTTTTCATCAACTAATATGTACCGAAATACCCATTCGTCATTAGAAGTTTTATTAGCTTCAGGTGATTGACTGTTTTGAATTCAGTCGTAATTGTTACTGATTTTCACAAAAGAAAATCAGAAAAGGTTTTAAAGCAAGTCTCAAGAGTGTTGAAAACATTTTTGGCGGACATCATGATTCCTTCCACAGTTCATTTAAATTCGACAACTGGATATATAGGTGTAGGTTTCCTTTTAATATTCGCATTCGCCCGTGCGTAAATGAGTTAATCGCAATCGTTGAATAAGTTTTGGGAGCTGCTGTTACGCTCGTGACGAGATTTTCCGTAATCGTCTCCGTCGGAGAGGGACGGCAATGGTGGGCCACCCACGCCCCCTCCCGTGCGGCCCGCCTGCCCCCATTCATGCCACCGCTAGCAATCCTTCCTGCTCGGCCAGTCGCCTTCTTCTACACGCCCTCCCCTGCTTTTCCTCGTCCAGCTACCCTACCGCTCTTTCTCCCTTCCTGTTTCCTCGTCCCCCTCTTCACTCCCAGGGGCAGCGGTGAAAGGGCGAGTGACCGCCGTCGGGAGAATCCCAGGGAGGGCGTGGGTCGACGGGAAACTTGGCACGACGAGCGCCTGCTCCCAGGATGGCTCAACAATCACTAATTCTCAGTGTTTTTTATTTTGTTTTGCTTGCTCACGTATACCTATCTCTTTCAACAGTTATATATGCTCCATTGTTAAAGTACTACGCATGATTTAATTCATTTCCCACGGAAAATAGACTTATTTATATACGCACTTGTACAAATCCTGATTATTCTTTAAAATACTCTCCCCCTACATCAATAATATACTTGCGTAGACAGGTCTGTCACGCCTAAGAAGACCATCAAACACTCCTCGACAGAAATGTCTCTTTCAGGACCGTTGTAATATATTTTCGATGTTTTCCACGGCCTCCCAATACATTCATTTCAGCTCTCTCTCTCCTTAGTCATGGAAATAAACAAGTCACACAGAGGCTAGTCGGGACTGTAAGGGGGCTGGAGGACCACCGGTGTGGTGCTATTGGGCAGGAAGTTAGTAACTATGAAGGGTGTGTGGCTGGGGCTGTATTTTTGCTCTTGGCGAATAATATTGGCAAACATTTTTGATTAATCTGTGTTATTTGTTAGCTTTCAGATCGTTTGAACTTTGTTGCTTTCTGACTACACACCACATTATGTCTAGTGCTGAGATATATTCACTCACCTACGGAAATACGTTACGGCTTCTCTGCATCTTCGTTTTTTCACTCCTAGGGTAAGTTGTAGTCGTCTGATATGATGAATTCTAATTTACTTCTACATCTACACCTACATAATACCCCGCAAGCCGCCGCAAGGGCGTGTGGCAGGGGGTGTTAGGTCACCAACCGTAAAAAAGAACAATGCCACATGCAAAACAACAACTTGGAAAATTACACCCACAGCAGCTCAAACACTCATGCAACAATCCCTTTATCCAACACTCATTGCAAGCACATAAACCGCAAAACAACAAAAAACTGCACCCGAGGATGCAGCACGAAAACCTCTTTCATCATGCAAGCCAGGACGCAACAAGCAGGAATTTGAAACACCAATACCGCATGAACATGCACCACAAAACACTCTACCCTCCGAGGAGTCTGTAAAAGTCAAGGAATGCGACCCAACGTTGCAGGTAGCAGGAATTTGCCCCTGCGGAGAGGGACGAGGGATTGAAAGGGAAACTTTAAAACAGATGAACAGAACACGAATGAGGTCATTCGGAAAGAATGGGATATTATAGCAAAACACATAAGGTTAGTGGAAGAGCATGCATTTAAGTAGAACTAAATATTTTTTAGACGCTGAGGGTGGCTAGTGGAATTTTTGCTATCTATAACCCTGCAGCTGCTATCCCGTATTATCCGTGGGAAGAAGGAGTCCTAGAGGTGGCTATTTCTGGCATCTATTTCCCGAATTTTATATGCATGATCCAAGCGACCAATGTATGTAGGAGTACGAATAATTTGCGAGACCTCGGTGCTGAAACATGCGGATCTGAATTTATTTAATAATTTCAATCTTGCATTGAATCGTCTCTCTTCTAATGATTCCCACCCCAAATCCATGAGCATTTCGGCAACGCTTTGCGTTTTTTTGGAAGGCATTTTAACAAACGGGCTGCCCGTCGTTGATCCTTCTCAATTTCCCGAAAGAGGCCTCTTTCGCTCGGATCCCACACGCTACATGCGTATTCTAAATGAGGCCTTACAAGAGCGTGGTAACAACGTTCCTTGACCTTCGAGTCACTTTTGCCGACAATGCGTCAAATAAATCCCAATTTTTTATATGCTTGACCGCAGACTTTACGTATGTGAGTCCCCAAAGTTAAGTCTTTTGTGAATGTAACACCTAGGTATTTTACCGTATCAACTACTGCTAGGTCAACTCCAGCTACTTTTGAAAATTCAAGCATTTCTTCCATCTGCATATGTTACTTCTGCATAATGCCTTTAAAAACTACTAAAAGTCAAATTAATAATTTGTAATTATCACTAATTTTTTGTGGTTTCATAGTGGTCCAACGTAGAGTCGCGTCAAACTTTAATCACAAACCAAATGATATCGGTAGAAGAATGATAAATTTTACTTTTTAACGAAGACACCAATACGCACTTACATGTATTATATTATATTATAACGCCTTCTCTTGAGCTAATTACTATATCCTTGCCTTTTTTTAATTTGAATAAACTTAACCACAAGAATGTATTTAAAATTCCCGATGGCTAATCTCAAAGCATTGCTGTTCTTTCTCCTGCTTCGCTGCTCGCCACGAAGGCCATTGCCACTCTGCACACGTGCATAAAGCGAAGGACTGCGTCGGCGTAGCAAGTTGCAAGGGCAATTCCCTTGTGGGTCATCCAACGCCCCTCTTCCCTTACCCCCTTCCTTGCTTTGCACAATTAGAAAATGTCTTTTAGCAATACGGTGTTGTGAGTCAAGAGGACATTCCCACACTGAACGAACGGTAAACGGATAACACCGAGTCATCTTACTAATTACCAATTGGTTGGGAGACCCTCTTCTGGATGGATCGGTTTTAATATTATGCTTACCAAAGCGCCTTCGTCGAAATTAAGGCAAGACAGGATGCATACTTTCTTAATTTTCCATATTAGGCATTCCATCCTCGGATCAGAATTTAATTGGAAAAGCTATGCATATAACGCGAGTATGCCGCGAGCATTTGGGATCATTTTAAAATCATTAATTGTAGAAATGAATAGGGTTCATAGAAAGGCCGCTAGGTTTGTGAAAAATTTGTGCGAAAGGACAAGCGCCATACACCTTTAATTCAGATTCTGAGGTGGGAACCTTTAGATATGCGAAGACTCGGGGCTAGGCTACATTTATTAGGTTTAGAACATTTATTTAGAACAAATCAGCGGATCTAGAACACATAATCCAAACTCATTCCGCTGATATAGTAATAGGCACAGAGAGTTGGCTGTGCAATGACATAAATGACCAAGAAATTTTCCCAATAGATTTCAAAGTTTACCAACACGATAGAGATACAAGACCCGGAGGAGGGGTTTTCGTGGCAGTTAAAAGTCATTTTGAAAGCAGGCAAGTTTCATTTGAGAATAATAACATAGAAAGTGTTTGGTGCACCTTAATATGGACCAATCAACCCAACATAAATTTATGCTCTTTCTACAGACCTCCAGACTCAGATTTGAAAACACTTCACACCCTCAACGATCAAATTTACAATTTTACACGTAAATATAATAACAGCATAAACATAATTGGTGGCGACTTTAATCTCCCTGGTATAGATTGGGACAACAATATCGTTAAATCTGGGACCCGCGATCGCGAATCTTGCAATTCCATGATAAAATTGGTTCAAAGAAACTCCCTCCATCAAGCAGTACGCATGCCCACCCGTGGAAAGAACATATTGGATCTATTTCTTACAAACACGCCTGAACGTATTATTAGTGTATCAACTGATGAGGGCTTGAGTGACCATAAAGCAATTAATGTCCACTTGGACATAGAAATAAAAAAGATCATTAAACCAAAAAGAAAAATTTATAATTACCATAAAGCAGACTTTGAATCCTTTGCCAATCAATTAAACTCTTCACTACCCGACTTCAAAACCCGCTTAAGTCATGTCAACGTGGAAGAAACTTGGACAGAATTTGTCAATATCATGCAAAAAGGAATCGTAGATTTCATACCTATAAAATACGTTAAAGCAAATCGCGACCCCAGGTGGTACAATAAAGACGTTAGAAAAGCCCTTCGAAAGCAGAGAATGCTACACTCTAGGGTAAAGAGGGCAGGCGTGAACACATCATCCCCTGAGAATAAACAATTATGGGACACATATAGATCCTCCAAAATTGAAACCAAAACACAATTACGTAGCGCTTTACTGGACTTTAAACGCAAAGTACTTTGCGAGCACTTGGACACTGACCCAAAAGCTTTCTGGTCATATGTTAGGGAAGTAAATGGGAGTAAACAAACCGTGGCTTGCTTAAGGGATTGTAGCAATATAATTCATACAGACAGTGAGGGTAAAGCTAACATCTTAAATTCATTCTTCAAAAGCGTTTTCTCGAATGATGTTGCCACCGCATATCTCCAAGAAACAATACATACTCCACCCATGGAAAATATAACAGTGGACCAACAAGGAATTCTAAAATTGCTTAACGAGATTAAACCCAACAAATCCCCGGGTCCCGAAAATATACCAGCTAGGGTGATAAAACATTTAGCTCCAAACATTGCCCCGTACCTTGAATTTATATTTAACAAATCCCTCACAGAGTGCAAAGTACCTAAGATTTGGATACCGCGCAAATAACGCCTATTTTTAAAGGTGGTGACAGGGAGGATCCCAGTAATTACAGACCTATATCTCTCACTTCTATCTGTTGCAAAATCTTAGAGCACATAATTGTCAGTTCAATAATGAGACACCTTGACAATATTAACTTTTTAAGTGACAGTCAACACGGATTCAGGAAAACTCGCTCCTGCGAAACCCAATTAGGATTATTTACACATGATTTACTTTTATCGGGTGAGAGAGGTAGGCAAGTGGATGCCATCTTCTTAGATTTTCAAAAGGCATTTGATAAGGTCCCACATGGTAAACTCATTCATAAATTAAAGGTCGCAGGTATAAATAAGGGCGCCATAAGTTGGGTTAAAGATTTTCTTTCGGAGCGGGAACAGAGGGTAGTCCTTGATGGCGCTAGTTCCGACAGCGTTCGAGTCACGTCGGGGGTACCTCAGGGAAGTGTGATCGGGCCGTTGCTTTTCTTGATTTTTGTTAACGATTTGAACCGCGAAGTGAAAAGTAAAATTAGGATGTTCGCGGATGACACGGTGATCTATCGGGAGATATCTGGGGATGAGGATCGTTTTATTCTAGAGCAGGATTTAGATTGCATTACTAAATGGTGTTCTAACTGGGGATTGACTCTAAATTATAATAAATGTTCAGTGGTAAATTTCTTTAAAAGATCAACGGGATTTGCTTACAAATTAGCTGGAGGTGACCTAGCAGTAGTTGATACGGTGAAATACCTAGGTGTCAAATTCACAAAAGACTTAACTTGGGGGACTCACATACGTAAAGTCTGCGGTCAAGCATATAAAAAATTGGGATTCATTAGACGCATTTTCGGCAAAAGTGACTCGAAGGTCAAGGAACGTTGTTACCACGCTCTTGTAAGGCCTCATTTAGAATACGCATGCAGCGTGTGGGATCCGAGTGAAAAAGGTCTCATTCGGGAAATTGAGAAGGATCAACGACGGGCAGCCCGTTTGTTAAAATGCCTTCCAAAAAAACGCAAAGCGTTGCCGAAATGCTCATGGATTTGGGATGGGAATCATTAGAAGAGAGACGATTCAATGCAAGATTGAAATTATTAAATAAATTTAGATCCGCATGTTTCAGCACCGGGGTCTCGCAAATTATTCGTACTCCTACATACATTAGTCGCTTGGATCATGCATATAAAATTCGGGAAATAGATGCCAGAACTAGCCGACTCAAGGACTCCTTCTTCCCACGGACAATACGGGATAGCAACTGCAGGGTTATAGATAGCAAAAATTCCACTTGCCACCATCAGCGCCTAAAAAATAATAAGTTGTATTTAAATACATGCTCTTCCACTAACCTTATGTGTTTTGCTATAATAACCCATTCTTTCCGAATGACCTCATTCGTGTTCCGTTCATCTGTTTTTAAGTCTCCCTTTCAATCCCTCGTCCCTCTCCGCGGGGGCAAATTCCTGCTACCTGCAACGTTGGGTCGCATTCCCTGCCATTTAGAGACTCTTTGGGGGTAGAGTGTTTCGTGGTGCATTTTCATGTGGTAGTGATGTTTCAATTTCTTGCTTGTTGTGTCCTGGCTTCCGTGTTGTAGGATGGCTTTCGTGCTGCATCATGGGGTGCAGTTTTTTAGTTGTTTTGCGGTACATGTGCTTGCAATGAGTGTTGGATGAAGGGATTGTTGCATGAGTGTGTGCGCTGCTGTGGGTGTAATTTTCCGTGTTGTTTTTTTGCATGTGGTATTTTTCTTTTTTACGGTTGGTGACCTAACACCCCCGCCACACGCCCTTGCGGCGGCTTGCGGGGTATTATGTAGATGTAGTTGTAGATGTATTACAAATATATAAAACATGTTTTTTGGCATCCGGCATTAGAGACATAATTAGGTCCCTCAATTACATTGGCAAGGCCGACAATTGTCATTAAATTATAGATTTAGGCTGGCAAACTGATTAACTCAAGTATTCATTTTTCCCGTACACTATACACGGCAAAAATAAATGGGAGAACTCCTTAGAAAATAGGGGTATAGTACGAGATTAAATTCCCACAAAACACTATCAAAGTTTGGCATCACAGCACCCCCCACCGAGCACCGTTGTGCCAGTTGGGGTGTAGGCGAATATCTTTAAAGTCTATTGTTGTATTTGTGAACTGTCCGTGCGAAATGTATGCAATACTAACTGGTTATAAGTGTCTGAATTGCATGTGAGCCAGCCCTCTTTTAACGCCTTTTCTTGTCCTCTTTGTGTGTGGGGAAGGGAATAGCTGCTAACCATGTAATACTCGTAATATATGTGGGCATTTTGCATGATTGGCGCCCGTTTGCCGCCTTTCCACGCGGTTTCTGGTGGATCGCGGGGTGCCAGGTTCTTCAAAAACTAGAGGGAAAATGTGTAGAATGGCTGGTGACCTACAACCCGTCGCCACACGCCATGGCGACGGCCGTCGGTGTATTGAGTGGATGTAGATGATCGGGAGATTATCATTTCCTATCATCTGATTACATTAATTATTCAATTCCCTCAGGTTTACTGTATTTTTCTGTTAAATAAAATTTGAAACAAATACAGGTAAATATATATCTCGAGATTTACGAGAGCATGTTTGTATCTATTCCAAAAATATATACCTACACCTCCTTTTTTTGCCGCATATCAAAACACTGCTGCCGAAGAAATATTTATCAAACCCCAGCACCTAATCATTCTGTATTTCGTTCCAACATTAGTACTGAATCATACCCTTATATTACGACTCATTACGACTTTAAAAAAATAAGTTAACGAGAAAAGGGCATCAGATGTTAAGTGCCAGATGTAAATTTGCCAGATGCAGATTTGCTATGTAAACAGAAATAGTAGAAGTCATGCTATGGCGAGCACAGGAGCGAATAGATCAAGTTTTCACAAAGGAAATGAGCGGAAGAGAAATTTTCTTAAATACCTGCGAAAGTTATCGTATAGTTTGAGATTCTACTGAGACGTTAGGAGAGTAGTTTTGTTAAATATTACCCTAGGAAAGGTACGCTGCACAGTTTGAAAACACTCTTCGACTCCCAAGAGAAAATAACTGAAACGGTTCCGATACATTTTAAGTATAGAGTACAAGCATATTTATACTGGGGAAATATTAAAAATGAAATGAGGAAGATTAGTTGATTAATCTTCCCAATTCCCCAGATACTTTTGCGAGGATATGTATCCAGGGGAGCCAGGGTATCATCCATTTGTCCATACGTATATGCATTTATGAACTCCTAAAACTGGAACATGTGAAACAGTTTACGTGTCTCGGTGTTTAGGCCAAAATGGTCAGAGTAGAAGGGATGTAAGAAGAATAATTGCAGTAAGGAAAGAGGCTTTTGACAAGGAGGAGGGACTTTGAGTAGAAGGTTAAGAAAATACCCGTCAAAACTTTGATATGGAGCTTTGCTATGTACGGCGCGGAAACATGGCCACTGAAGCAGGATGATAGACGTAGATTGGATGCTTTTGATAAGTACGAGTGCATGCATGTATCGCACCACCTAAAGACTACTTCTACTAACTTTGAACAAATGTGCCCTTCAAGCCAGTAGCTTAAACCATTTTCGTATGTATTATTTCAATTCCTTAAGACCAAGTCTGTACTCCCTGCTAAATTCACTGCCTTCATTTCTGACTCCCTTCTTATTTTCCTCGACATCGATTTTTGCGTTCAAAACCACGCATTCTATGTATCCGTGCACATGAAGCCAACACATAACTAGCAATATCAGTACTACAATAATTTCTGCCCATTCCACGCCAAGCGATGAATAACCAAATCACTTACTATTGATGGGAATCGTACATTTTAATAACATTACCACTTTATATTGACAGCATTGATAAATCCGATGCTATTGAAACGTAAATATACGGAATACCTAACAGGAAAAATAATTCCATTAATTGTCCATGTTTGGCCGAAACACTTCCGAGATACGTAAACTGTTCCACCTGCTCTAGTTTTTGCCCTTCTATGTCAATGTTTAGCTGAGCCTGTTTCATTGGTAATTGCATTGTTATTTGCTACGCATTGAGACTTCAATTAAGTGATCGCTGAGAGCTTGCCTTCCAAACTTCGTCAATAACACTTTTAACATCAATAACGCGTGCATTAAAAACACATTAATTTCAAGCAAAGCACAGATTACATTTCATTTCTATAACCCGGCAGTACAGAGTTTTCGTTTCAGAGTTTATTCGGAATAATATGGTGGGCTTATTAATCTATCGGAGTTTTCAGTGCACTTAAGTGTCTAGCCTATCATTCTAAGTGACTTAATTTCGCTTATTTCCGTATAGAGAGATTACCATTCTAATTTTTCAGTTGAACAATACATACTTGACTTCCCTTTTGCATTAACTTTTGACGAAGGTAGCGTCGCTTTAACTTCTGATGTTCAATAATATCTCATTCCTGCTTCTGTCTTAAAACCTGCCAGAGTTATGCAGCGATTGCTTACCAATGCTCAACTAGAGCTGTCTCCAGTAAAACCCATTCATTGTTCACGAAACTAGCATGTAGCCAAAGAATATTTTAAAAACTTCTAAACTTGAATAATCAGTGCCATAGCGAAAGCTTCTACCAACATCTAAATCTGCACAATACTCCGCAAGTCGCTGACAGAGCGTGTGGCGGGGGTGTTAGGTTACCACCTGTAAAATAGAAAAAAACACACGTAAAACAAATTTATGATACCTCAACAAAAATATTAGTTTTTTCATCCACTCGACAAACTTTAATAATTCGAAATTAACTACTTATGTGCAACAATATTCAAAACCTGAGCACGTGTAAATAATAATGGGAGTAAACAAACCGTGGCTTGCTTAAGGGATTGTAGCAATATAATTGATTCAGACAGTAAGGGTAAAGCTAACATCCTAAATTCAATTTTCCAAAGCGTTTTCACGAACGATGTTGCCACCGCATATCTCCAAGAAACAATACATACTCCACCCATGGAAAAAATAACAGTGGACCAACAAGGAATTCTAAAATTGCTTAGTGAGATTAAACACAATAAATCACCGGGTCCCGAAAATATACAAGCTAGGGTGACCACTTAATTTGCTCCTAACATTGCCTCGTACCTTGAATTTATATTTAACAAATCCCTCACAGAGTGGAAAGTACCTAAGATTTGGAAAACCGCGCAAATACCGCCTATTTTTCAAAGTGAAGACAGGGACCCCAGTAATTACGGACCTATATCTCTCACTTCTATTTCTTGCAAAATCTAAGAGCAAATAATTGTCACTTCAATAATGAGACACCTTATTACATTAATTATTAAGTGACATTCAACACGGATTAAGGAAAACCCGCTCCTGCGAAACCCAATTAGGATTATTTACACATGATTTACTTTTATCTGGTGAGAGAGGTAGGCAAGTGGATGCCATCTTCTTAGATTTTCAAAAGGCATTTGATAAGGTCCCACATGGTAAACTCATTCATAAATTAAAGGTTGCGGGTATAAACAAGGACGCAATAAATTGGGTTGAAGATTTTCTTTCAGAGCGGGAACAGAGGGTAGTCCTTGATGGCACTAGTTCCGACAGCGCCCGAGTGACCTCAGGGATACCTCAGGGAAGTGTAATCGGGCCGTTTCTTTTCTTGATTTTTGTTAACGATTTGAACCGCGAAGTGAAAAGTAAAATGAGGATGTTCGCGGATGACATGGTGATCTATCGGGAGATATCTGGGGATGAGGATCGTTTTATTCTAGCGCAGGATTTAGATTGCATTACTACATCTACATCTACATCTACTTAATACCCCGCAAGCCGCCGCAAGGGCGTGTGGCGGGGGGTGCTAGGACACCACCCGTAATTTAGAAAAGAAAAAGAAAAAAAACCGCATGCAATAACCACAAAATCATATATATATAAAAAAAACATGGCATACATTCATACATGAACACTTACACCCCACACACATGCAAACACAATAAAACTACCAACTAACATATACATGCACCTGAAATTATACCTAAAAGCTTTGCAGTGTTTAACTTTGCTCCGACTTGTAAATTCAACGTTTTTAATATTTCTAAAGTGGCTTCGGTTTCTTGCTATTATGATTTCTGATTGTTCGGGGAAAGAATGAGTATTTTTATGTATCTGTAGTGGAATCTATCTCCCTTAGTTTATCTTTGTGGTCTGATATACATAAGTAGTGTGGGGCCATTATAATTCCTTCAGTGTTATAGTTAAACGTGTTTGTTCTGAACCTTTCTAAAAGTCTAATCCTCGCTTGTTCTCCCCGCACTTCAAGTGGTTCCCAGCCTAAATCCCCTAAGAGACCTGTCACACTTGTGTTTTTATCATAACAATTTTTAACGAATCTAGCGGATTTTCTCTGGACTTTATTTAATTCTTTTTGCCAAATTTTCTCCCACGGATCCCAAATACTTGCGGCATATTCCAAATGAGGTCTAACTAGTGCAAAATAACAGCTCTCTTTAACTTTTTCATTACATTTCCCCACCACCCGTTTTATGAAGCCAAGTTTCTTTAAAGCTGATCCGCATATTGTCCTGATATGTGCTCCCCATGAAAGGCGTGGTGTTAGAACAACCCCCAACTACTAAATGGTGTTCTAACTGGGGATTGACACTAAATTATCACCCCCGCCAAGCGCCCTTGCGGCGGCTTGCGGGGTATTATGTACATGTAGAATTATAATAAATGTTCGGTGGTAAATTTCTTTAAAAGATCAACGGTAATTGCTTACAAATTAGCTGGAGTTGACCTAGTTGTAGTTGATACGGTAAACTACCTTGGTGTTACATTCACAAAAGACTTAACTTTGGTGACTCACATACGTAAAGTCTGCGGTCAAGCATAAAAAAAATTGGGATTCATTAGACGCGTTGTCGGCAAAAGTGACTCGAAGGTCAAGGAACGTTGTTACCACGCTCTTGTAAGGCCTCATTTAGAATACGCATGCAGCGTGTGGGATCCGAGCGAAAAAGTACTCATTCGGGAAATTGAGAAGGATCAACGACGGGCAGCCAGTTTTGTAAAAAATTCTTATGATAAAACGCAAAGCGTCACCGAAATGCTCATGGATTTGGGGTGGGAATCATTGGCTGATAGACGATTCAATGCAAGATTGAAATTATTAAATAAATTTAGATCCGCATGTATCAGCACCGAGGTCTCGCAAATTATTCGTACTCCTACATACATTAGTCGCTTGGATCATGCATATAAAATTCGGGAAATAGATGCCAGAACTAGCCGCCTCTAGGACTCCTTCTTCCCACGGACAATACGGGATAGCAGCTGCAGTGTTATATATAGCAAAAATTCCACTTGTCACCCTCAGCGTCTAAAAAATATTTAGTTCTACTTAAATGCATGCTCTTCCACTAACCTTATGTGTTTGCTATAATAATCCATTCTTTGCGAATGACCTCATTAGGGTTCTGTTCATCTGTTTTAAAGTCTCCCTTTCAATCCCTCGTCCCTCTCCGCGGGGGCAAACTCCTGCTACCTGCAACGTTGGGTCGCATTCCCTGCCATTTAGAGACTCTTTGGGGGTAGAGTGTTTCGTTTCGTTTCATTTATTTAATAATTTCAATCTTGCATTGAATCGTCTCTCAGCCAATGATTCCCACCCCAAATCCATGAGATAAACTAAGGGAGATAGATTCCAGGATAGATATGTACAAATACTCATTCTTTCCCCGAACAATCAGTAATCATAATAGCAAGAAACCGAAGTCACTTTAGAAATATTAAAAACGTTGAATTTACAAGTCGGAACAAAATTAAACACTATAGAGATGTTAGGTATACTTTCAGGTGCATGTGTATGTTAGTTGGTAGTTTGAGTGTTTGCATGTGTGTGGGGTGTAAGTGTTCATGCATGAATGTATGCCATGTTTTTTTTTATATATGATTTTGTCGTTATTGCATGCGGTTTTTTTTTCTTTTTCTTTTCTAAATTATGGGTGGTGTCCTAACACCCCCCGCCACACGCCCTTGCGGCGGCTTGCGGGGTATTAAGTAGATGTATATGTAGATGTAGATGAGCATTTCGGTGACGCTTTGCGTTTTATCGTAGGAATTTTTTACAAAACGGGCTGCCCGGCGTTGAACCTTCTCAATTTCCCGAATGAGACCTTTTTCACTCGGATCCCACACGCTGCATGCGTATTCTAAATGAGGCCTTACAAGAGCGTGGTAACAACGTTCCTTGAACTTCGAGTCACTTTTGCCGACAACGCGTCTAATGAATCCCAATTTTTTATATGCTTGACCGCAGACATTACGTATGTGAGTCCCCCAAGTTAAGTCTTTTGTGAATGTGACACCTAGGTACTTTACCGTATCAACTACTGCTAGATCACCTCCAGCTAATTTGTAAGCAAATTCCGTTGATCTTTTAAAGAAATTTACCACCGAACATTTATTATAATTTAGAGTCAATCCCCAGTTAGAACACCATTTAGTAATGCAATCTAAATCCTGCTCTAGAATAAAACGATCCTCATCCCCAGATATCTCCCGATAGATCACCGTGTCATCCGCGAACATCCTAATTTTACTTTTCACTTCGCGATTCAAATCGTTAACAAAAATCAAGAAAAGCAACGGCCCGATCTCACTTCCCTGAGGTACCCCCGACGTGACTCGAACGCTGTCGGAACTAGCGCCATCAAGGACTACCCTCTGTTCCCGCTCTGAAAGAAAATCTTTAACCCAACTTATGGCGCCCTTGTTTATACCCGCGACCTTTAATTTATGAATGAGTTTACCATGTGGGACCTTATCAAATGCCTTTTGAAAATCTAAGAAGATGGCATCCACTTGCCTACCTCTCTCACCAGATAAAATTAAATCATGTGTAAATAATCCTAATTGGGTTTCGCAGGAGCGGGTTTTCCTTAATCCGTGTTTATTGTCGCTTAAAAAGTTAATATTGTCAAGGTGTCTCATTATTGAACTGACAATTATGTGCTCTAAGATTTTGCAACAGATAGAAGTGAGAGATATAGGTCTGTAATTACTGGGATCCTCCCTGTCACCACTTTTAAAAATAGGCGTTATTTGCGTGGTTTTCCAAATCTTAGGTACTTTGCACTCTGTGAGGGATTTTTTAAATATAAACTCAAGGTACGGGGCAATGTTTGGAGCTAAATGTTTTATCACCCTAGCTGGTACATTTTCGGGACCCGGGGATTTGTTGGGTTTAATCTCGTTAAGCAATTTTAGAATTCCTTGTTGGTCCACTGTTATTTTTCCCATGGGTGGAGTATGTATTGTTTCTTGGAGATATGCGGTGGCAACATCATTCGAGAAAACGCTCTGGAAGAATGAATTTAGGATGTTAGCTTTACCCTCACTGTCTGTATGAATTATATTGCTACAATCCCTTAAGCAAGCCACGGTTTGTTTACTCCCATTTACTTCCCTAACATATGACCAGAAAGCTTTTGGGTCAGTGTCCAAGTGCTCGCAAAGTACTTTGCGTTTAAAGTCCAGTAAAGCGCTACGTAATTGTGTTTTGGTTTCAATTTTAGAGGATCTATATGTGTCCCATAATTGTTTATTCTCAGGGGATGAAGGGATTTTGGCATGAGTGTGTGCGCTGTAGTGGGTGTAATTTTCCATGTTGTTATTTTGCATGTGGTATTGTTCCTTTTTACGGCTGGTGACCGAACACCCCCCGCCACACGCCCTTGTGGCGGCTTGCGGGGTATTATTTAGATGTAGATGTAGATGTGCATTCAAATCATGCTGTAGAGGAATTTAAAATTGGTCTTCTAAAGAAAAAGAATAAAATATAGGATGTTCTGAAGAATGTACAGTACCAATTATAATTATTTCCTACACGATTGCTGTAATCTCTAATATGATCTCTAATTGTGCGAGGAAAAAAGTGGCATTTTAAATCTATCATTTCTACAATACATCTCCCTATTTTTACGTCGGTAATCTGATCTACCAAAGTAATGGCATCTGTAAAATATGTCCTTTACATCCTCAGATAATTGACCTGTCTTTAATAGTACGCAGTAAATTTAACCTGCATTTAAGCTTATGGTCAACTAGTGGCTCCCTCTCCCCGGTGAAACCCATACGTTGTTCACGAAACCCAAGTTTAGCCGAAGAGTTACATAAAATCATTAAATTTAAATGACCAGTAAGGAAGTAATGGAAAGAAAAATATTCCTACATTCCTCAAAATAGATTGCGCAACCTGCCATAAGGACCAAAAATTAGCATTACCACTTCAAGAACCCAGTAACAAACTGGATATTACGCTCGGTGGAGCAATTTTTTCAAAGAAATTAAGTCACTATGTTATCCTAAGGCGAATATCCATAACACGTCGGTCGGTAAATTGACGTCAGAGGGGAGAAGAGAGATTTTTAAAAGAATAATCGGTCTTTCTCGTTGCTTAATGAGTGACCAAGGTGGAGTTCAATCCCTCTCTCCCACCCCCGGCAGAGAGCCACCATGAATCATCGCCTCCTCCGAGAGCACGAGGATCAAAACTCTCTCTCCCGCGGTCAAACCACTTCCCTGTGGCGCTCTCGACCAACCTTTCTCCGCATCAGGGCGAATACACGATCGGCAGCCGGCCAAGACACCAGTCCCGGCACACGAGGAGAAGAAGGACGAGGGCGGGGAGGAAGATCATGAAGCTAGGACCGACCGGTCCAGTTAGGTCAGCCCGTCCCCACTCGCGAGCACACGCCCATCCCGAACATTCTCGCTTTCCTGCGCGCCCATCCACCCGACGCCGCCGGTGGCGGAGTCTGGGAATGGATGCGAAGCGCCGGACTCACTTGGAAAGCGAGTCGTGGGTGCCCGGCCGCACTTTCAGCTACGTCCACGCAATACCCCGCAAGTCAATGCAAGGGCGTGTGGCAGAGGGTGGTAGGTCACCAGTGATTGGTTTAACTCTTACGTCTTGGAAACACATCTACATAATACCACGCAAGCCGTCGTAAAGGTATGTGGCGGGGGGTGTCAGATCACCCCCCGTAAAAGGGAACATAACCGCAAGCAAAATCAACACAACCATGCAAACCTACACCCACTGTGGCGTATTCATTCATGCAAAAATTCTTTTAACTTATACGTATTCAGATACACATTGTCAACTAACTTACGGTTGCGCCTTAGAATGTAGCAAACATTTATCGCATAATTTTCGTATTACTTCGTTTGTGGTCATTTATATTATAATCGTATTAAGAAAAACTAAATTTCGTGTTATGACCGGGCCACTGATAGAAAACGTCGCCGATACACTTATCTATGCATATTAGAATCAGTACGAAAGCGGCAGATGAATATTTCTTTAGTCCCGTGACTTCAGGAGTTTGAGGATAACATATTAAGTTTTACTTTTTGGGATTTATAACATGAGGTTAAATGAATTCGTGCACTCATCCATGAATATGACAATGACTCGCCTGACTCATTGCCCCTACCCCCTGCGCTGAAACCGTAGTCTTTCCAGTCTTTGGATGGAAGATTAAAATACCCTCCAATTTTTCTTTTCAACGTCTATATAATACGCTGTGAGCTGCCATAAGGGAGTTGGCGGGGGTGCTCGGGCATGGATGGATGAATAAATCATTGATGAGGGTAAAGGGCTGAGTACTATCGTATAAAAATGGGAATGTATCAAGAAATGGATACCGCAGGCCGTAAAAGAAACTATGGGAACCGTTAGTGGGAAAAGAGCAAGGGACTCATGAATCATGGATTAGATGACTACAAAGTGGGTGAGAGAAGAAAATGGAAGAGTGTAAACACAGAGTTATGCAGAAGGAAGTACAAAGAGTTAAATAATAAATTGATGCGGGCAACAAGTAAAGAAAAGGAATTGGGGGAAGTCGCAGTGCGCAGATATGAAAAATTTGCGGAAGAAGAGTGAAATTGGTGCGCCACACAGCAAGGTTAAATCACTATCGTCAACATCTACATAGTACCCCGCAAACTGCCGCAAGGACGTATGGCGGGGGATGTTAGGTCACCACCCGTAATTTAGAATAGAACCGCATGCAAAACCCACACATTCATACCCATCTACACACACACACAAAATCGTATATGTTCATGCAAAAACCCTACAACTCACACACTTGCAGATACACATACTCCAAACTGACATACACATGCACCTACGAATATGTCTACGCAGCGTTTAATCTTGTCCTGATTTGTAAATGAAGTGTATTTCCTATTCCTGAAGAGACTTTGGTTTTTTCCAATTATGAATCCTGATTGTCAGGGCAAGATAAAATAAAGTGAAATAAAATGAAGAGAGAGAGAGAGAGTAACAAACGAAGACCTGAGCAACGTGGGGAAGGGATAGGTAATGGGATGTCCATCTACATCTACATAATATCCTGCAAGGGCGTGTGGCGGGGGGCGTTAGGTCACCACCCGTAAAAGGGAACAAAACCACATGCAAAATCCACACATTCATGCAAACCTACAACCACAGTAGCGTATACATTCAGGCACAAACCCTTTCAACTTACACGCATGCAAATACATATGCCATCAAATATCAAACAAATGCGCCTTTAATTTTGTAAATAGGAATTCAAAGTAGCGACCACTCTTTCTAGTTCTAAAATCGATGTTTCTCCTGAATCGAAGGGTCTTTAGTATTCACTAATGTAAGCTCCTTTTGGCCGAGGACTTTTCATGGAACAACAAACACTTTCTATGCTTCTTTCAGGGAAAGAGTCTCTTCTACTTTCGTGAAAATATTGAACAGCTATGAACACTACCAATCCTTCTTTCTCGGTCCTTCTGTAGCCTTTAGGAAAAACCTCCTCGTCTGCAATGTCTTGAGATAACCAGCTCTCAGTTCCTATAATTATATCACCTCTATGTACTTCTAATCTTTGGTAAAATTCTTCTGCTTAGTTTTTCAAATATTGCCATCTGTTTGTCACTACGGGGATACAGGGTTCGTCCGGAAAATAAGTGTACTGATTTTTCCCGCCGCTCCAGGCGCGCCCAGCACCGCTCTGACGGGCTGCGATTGGAGGGGGGTATGTTGGCAAGCGACGCTGAAAAAGGCAGTTGGCTCTGAGCTGTGGTGTAGTGAGGAGCTCTGTTAACGCGAACCTCTACGCTCGACCCACGTCACGGAACGCGATGCCGAAGTTTTTGGAGCAGCGTTATTCCATCAAATTTGCGGTTAAACTTGGGAAATCGTCTACCGAAACTGTCGGTATGATTAACCAGGCTTACGGGGAGTCAGCCATGTCCAGAAACATGATCTTTCGGTGGCACAAGATGTTCGTGGAGGGCAGAGAAGAGGTCGACGACGAACCACGGCCTGGACGCCCATCAACGACACTCACCGACGAAAATGTGCGAAAAGTTCGCGATGTACTGAACTCTTATCGTCGTCTTAGTGTTCGGATGATAGCAGAGCAGTGTAATGTGCCAAAAACAATAGTGCACGAGATTATTAGGGAGCAATTACAGATGCGAAAAATTTGTGCAAAGTTGGTGCCGAAAGTGCTCAGTGATGATCAAAGACTCAATCGTTTGGAAATTGCGACACAACTTGCGGATCACTGCAAAAATGATCCACATTTTTTAGAGAACGTTGTTTCGGGTGACGAGACGTGGATCTTTGAGTACGACCCGGAGTCGAAGAGACAAAGTGCGGAGTGGCACACCCCATCATCACCCCGTCAAAAGAAAGCTCGCATGAGCAAATCTCGGATCAAGGCGATGCTCATTGTCTTTTTTGACAAAAGGGGAGTCGTCCACTACGAATTTGTACCTGAACGACAAACTGTAAATGCTGCATTTTACGTCCAAGTGCTCGACAGGCTTCGAAAACGAGTCGCCCGCGTCCGGCCAGCGATCAAAAACATCTGGCGGCTGCATCACGACAATGCGCCGTCTCACACCGCGCTTGTCGTGTCGGACTTCTTGGCCAAGCACGGCGTGGCAACGCTGCCTCACCCGCCCTACAGCCCGGACTTGGCACCACCGGACTTCTTTCTGTTCCCGAAGATAAAGCGGAGTTAGAAAGGAACGCGATACGGGACTTTGGACGCCGTCAAAGAGGCCGTGACGACGTGTCTTCGAGAGGTTCCCGATGATGCCTTCGCGGGAGCGTTCCAGGAATGGGAACGCCGCTGGAACAAGTGTATCGACTCACAAGGGTCCTATTTTGAGGAATAATAGCTTAAGATATGTAAAAGTGTAATAATTTTTTTTTCCTGAGCTCAGTACACTTATTTTCCGGACGAACCCTGTATGTCTATTCTTGTTCAATGAATTACGAGTTCCCTTTCTGATGCTATTTACTCTTGGAGTTATATTTGATTGCTCATTCTGGTGTACTAAATCTAATATTTCATTACGTATCTACATCTAAATCAAGTCGAACCTACAAGAAGTATGTCACGATATCAGGGAGAAGTCTTCAGCTTGAGTAATGAGTCAAAGTTCAATTCATACTTTCCTCTCCTATTACGCGATGGTCAGGGTTAAAAAGAATGGTAAAACACACGTCCTCATAATCTAATAACGACGAAAAAGTGAATAAAACATGCCATTTATCTTTAGAGAGTAGATTGCCGAACTGATAGAAACAAAAACGGTAAGACTAAAGACCGGTGTAGATATTCATTCATAATTCATAAGATTTAGTCTAGTAGTTGAACGAGTCTAAGAATTCAAAGCATTGTTGAGTGGATTAGAAAATCGGTGTTATGGGTAAAGGACGAGAATGAATGTTAACTCGACAATTGTAATTCCGTTCTAAAGAAAGAGGAAATCAACTTTTAACATTTGAATATGAGTTCAGAATGAAACAGTTTCTGGCGTCACTTGGCGCAAATTCTTCATATTGAAATTAAATTTAAAATACTTCGTCTTTCCAGATAAAACACTTTTATTACGACCTAGGTTTTGTTATGGTATAACATTATCAGGTAAAAATACAAGTCAAACACAGTATATATAGCTCTGGACGTAGGAGAAGAGGAGGGAGGGAGGAAAGCAAGGATTGGTTGAGGTAGGAAGAGGGGGCGGAGGAGGAGGAGGAATGGTAACATTGAAAAATTAGCAGGCTGGAAGAAGGAATTAATTCACTGTTGAAAATATAAAATAACAAAAATATACATTGTTGAAAAATACATTGTTGAGAGAGAAAAAAAACTTTATACAAATATTGTTGAAAAAAAAAGTTTTGCTTGGCGTCGATTAGTCGGCAGAGGAGTGGGGGAATGGGTAATGCGAACGGCACTGGGTACTTTAGTTAGTTAGCTTGGTGTCAGTTTAGTTGGCAGATGGGCGAGGAAAATACAATAACGGGGAACGCGAAGGAAAAAGAAATTCGTTGGTCAAAACATCTCCTCCGTAATCCATGTGCTGAAGTATTTCTAATTGCTCCAGCACATCGAGGCAGTGGCCTTTCCTCTCAAAGTGCAGGATTTCGGGGATGAAATCGCTGCTGTGACCACAGTCTCTCAGATGTTTGGCGAAGAGTGACGCGGAGATGTTTTTTCTAAAGCATGATCAGTGCTCCTTTATTCTCGTCTCAAATCTCCATCCCGTCTGGCCTATGCATATCCGGTTATTTTATATTTTCAACAATGCATTGGTTCCTTCTCCACCCTGCTAATTTTTCAATGTTACCATTCCTCCTTCTCCTCCGATACTCTTCCTACCTCAAACAATCCTTGCTTTCCTCCCTCCCCCCTCGGCCCCTCCGTATATACTTGGTTTGACTTGTATTTTTCCCTGATGATGTTATACCATAACGAAACCTAGGTCGTAATAAAAGTGTTTTATCTGGGAAGGCGAAGTATTTAAAATTTAATTTCAATACGCGTTCAGAAGTTAAGCGGGTATTACAGTTTACCTTTCTAAGAAATATTTTTGGAACCAAAGTGATCTAAGAAGTTGGGATATAAACTGAATTTGGAGTACATGGATTGAATCAAAAGTATCGGGAAATGTTTCGGAAACATTTTTTTATTTCTGATATTGCTACAATGCCTCATATTTATTCAAAGTGCATTTCTTAAACGTCAACACACTTTTGCAATTGCGGCTTTTCCACGAAGCGAAGGTTCCATAGTAGGCGGAAGGTCCTCTAGGGTAATCATTCAAGATTCTTTGCCTTCACCCACGGTAGTGTCCTTTGATGGATGGAGGAATTCACTTTTAAAGGGAATAGGATGTAGTCTTCCGGTGCCAAGTCAGGACTGTAGGGGATTGGGGATTCCGCTGCAGAAGGTCTTTGCAAACAGAAGGACATTTTGACACTGCTCTTTTGATCGTCCGGCCGAAAACCTTCAAGAGGACGAGTTTACCAAAGCAGATTATTCGCATGGCTAATTTTCAGTGATAATGGTGTGTGCACTATCACTGATTAAATCAATGCCAATAATACGATACCTAAAATGATCTTTATATGATACAAATATCTTATAATACGATATACAATGTCAGCAATACGATAAGTTCGTCAAAATAAACAAAGAAAAGCATAAAATATACCTATACAACATGGAAAATTTTAACGGACTACGAGAATATTTAAAAATAAAATTATCAGAATACAAGACAAAAACACTGACAACGAATACAGAGAACACTTAAAATTATTCCTTAAATTATTTACGCGAAGGAATGAAAACGTACATCCCGTCCAAACTCAAATGCGACAGCAAGGAATCTAGATGGTACAAAGGGGAAGTCAGATCGGCATTAAGAAGGCAAAGAGAGCTACAGGCAAATTTCAAAAAGAGTATAAAAAGTGACGATATAGTTTATATGAATATATCCAAAGAGCAACTAAAAGAATGTCGTAGCGAGACGAAAAGTATTATGCGCACAGCACTACACTCTTTTAAATCTAAAATGCTAAGCGAATATCTTATGGAAAATCCTAAATCAATCTGGTCCAATGTTAAGGAAATACAGGCTAAACGTCCAACTGTTCATTCTTTGAAGACGGAAAATTGAAAATAATTACATATAGCGTGAAAAAGGCAACTATTTCAAACCATTTTTTCCAGAGCGTCTACAATAAAAAAACAAACGCACCAAACGATCCTCCATACCCACCCGGGGAACACATGAAGGAAATTACACTGACCAAGCAGGGAATAGTACATTTACGCCGTAGTATCAAAGTACACAAAGCACCTGGTCCGGAATAAATATCTGATAGAATATTAAAGGAATTAGCTGAAACCATTGCCACGTTTTTACATATTTGTTTTTCTAAAATCGATAGAAGAAGGCTCAGGGCCTCACGACTGGAAGCTAGCCCATATAACTCCCATCTATAAAGGCGGCGATAGGGATAAACCAACCAATTACCGACCCATTTCTTTAACTTCGATCTCTAGTAAAATATTGGAACACATTTTTGTCACTAACATTATGAGATTTCTTGATATTAGGAAAATACTAATCCGGATTCAGGAAGGGCAGATCTTGCGAAACATAACTTGGTCTCTTCATTCACGATATACTTAGATCGGGAGAAAACAACACACCAGTCGATGCAGTATTCCTGGATTTCAAAAAAGCCTTCGACAAAGTCCCACACAATAAACTGTTACATAAACTTAAATACTATGGGATCAACGAGAAAATAATTAATTGGATTAGAGACTTCTTGTCAAATCGCAAACAATTAGTAATCATAGATGGGTTGTGCTCAACGGATAGAGATGTAACTTCGGGCGTCCCCCAAGGAAGTGTAATCGGGCCTCTTCTGTTTTTAATATACATTAATGACTTAAGCACATACGTTGGTAGCAATCTGAGGTTATTTGCTGACGACGCGGTGGTGTACAGGGATATAAGGTGCCAACTAGATCGCGAGCTACTCTCTAGAGACTTAGACAATATCTCGGAATGGTGCAATAAATGGGGATCAACACTTAATATAGATAAATGCGCAGTTTTAAAATTTTGGAACAAAGGAAGCGACGAACAGGATATAAACTACGAAGTAGAGGGTTCAGTATTGACTACGGCCAATCAAGTTAAATATTTTGGGGTCGTTCTAAACCACGCCTTTCATGGGGAGCACATATCAGGACAATATGCGGGTCCGCTTTAAAGAAACTCGGCTTCATTAAACGTGTGGTGGGGAAATGTCATGAGAAAGTTAGGAGGAGGTGTTATTGTGCTCTAGTTAGACCTCATTTGGAATATGCCGCAAGTATTTGGGATCCGTGGGAGAAAATTTGGCAAAAAGAATTAGATAAAGTCCAGAGAAAATCCGCTAGATTCGTTAAAAATTGTTATGATAAGAACACAAGTGTGACAGGTCTCTTAGGGGATTTAGGCTGGGAACCACTTGAAGTGCGGAGAGAACAAGCAAGGCTTAGACTCTTAGAAAGGTTCAGAACAAACGAGTTGAACTATGACAATGAAGTAATTATAATGGCCCCACACTACTTAGGTAGATCAGACCACAAAGATAAACTAAGGGAGATAGATTCCAGGACAGATAGGTACAAATACTCATTCTTTCCCCGAACAATCAGTAATCATAATAGCAAGAAACCGAAGTCACTTTAGAAATATTAAAAACGTTGAATTTACAAGTCGGAAAAAATTAAACACTATAGAGATGTTAGGTATACTTTCAGGTGCATGTGTATGTTAGTTGGTAGTTTGAGTGTTTGCATGTGTGTGGGGTGTAAATGTTCATGCATGAATGTATGCCATGTTTTTTTATATATGATTTTGTCGTTATTGCATGCGGTTTTTTTTTCTTTTTCTTTTCTAAATTATGGGTGGTGTCATGTTCGTTCGCAGGTTTCCGCGGCGATGAGTAGGTGATTTCCACATTAACACACACCACACACACATCACACACACACACACACGCCATCAGGATAGCCGGCGAAAATGTGGAAATCAATCAGAAATCATTATAGTAAGTCACCGAAGTCCCTTTAGAAATATTAAAAACATTGAATTTATTAGTCGGGACAAAATTAAAATTGCAGACATATTAGGTATACTTTCAGGTGCATGTGTATGTTAGTTGGTAGTTAGTTGAGTGTTTGCATGTGTGTGGGGTGTAAGTGTGTTTGCATGAATTAATGGTATGTTTTTTGTGGATGTATGAATTTGTGGTTCTTGCATGCGGTATTTTTTTTATTTTCCTAATTACAGATGGTGTCCTAACACTCCCCGCCACACGCCCTTACGGCGGCTTACGAGGTATTAAGTAGATATAGATGTTAATTGGGGATCTCACAGCCGTATTTTTTTTCAGCTGTGATTTGAAACCTGAATGATGATCGGGATTTCAGATGGCGTCCGCTCTTTTATTCAACTTTCACTTCCATTAATAGCGAATAATGAGCTGAACCCGATTTTTCAGTTGCGCAATACTGGAAATGAAAAGTGTTGTAGACATTCCAAGTACGTTCAAGGTTCACGTAGTGTTAAACTGGACAATTAATTTTTCAATCAATATGCGCATAGTATTTTGTTAATATTAAAATGCGCCTAATGCAAAATTAACCATTAACACTTGTTTCCGTGTAATATTTTTATCTTTGTGCACATAATTTTAATCTAAATAAACAATATTTGATTGATTAAAAATCATTGTATGTAATTATTTAATATGTATAGGGAGCAAAAAATTAAGAAAATCCCAACATTTGATTTTGCGCTTGCGGTTTTCAACGTCCCTAGAAGATGATTGCACGTTGCCATGTCAATGGGATAGTCATGTTGGATGAAATCTGCGGAGAAATACAGCGCGTGGAATTGATAGAGAGTCTACTGTAGTGTTGGTTATGTTTTGTGAAGAAAGAAATATAGCGTCGCGAATTTGTTCACCGTATGCTCATCCCAAATCCTCCACACGTGGTATAACGTCCACAATAATAAAAAAAGTGTTAGAGGAAAAAGGTAGGAAATAGAGATGAAATGCAGTTGACCCCACGTATATGGTCCATTATGGAAATAATGTGCAATATTTTATTTTGACGTGAGTATCCACGACATTGCGGTAAAACCAGTCGAAAAATGTTGTGGGGGTCTGCCCTTCCAACGCAGCCGGTTTACAGTTCGCTCCGAGCGGTTTGAGCGGAAAAACGTGCCTCCCTGTGAAGTTTGTTTTCGACCTTGTAACAAGGCGCACGAAACTACCAATGTCCCCAGCCACACGCCCTTCATCGTTACCAACATCCTAGCCCGAGGCACCACCCCGGGCGGTGGTACGCCCTTACAGTCCCGACCTTGGTTCCGTGCGACTTTTGTTTGTTTCCCCGACTGAAGAGAGAGAGCTGAAAGGAAAGCATTGAGAGACCATGTAGACCATAATCTTCCAAAGCAAAAGTAGTAGAGCATGCTTCCAAACTTCAAAGATCATTCATGCTACTTATAGTAACCTTGGCAAAAAAATTTCAACATTCGAAAACTTTCCGTTCATTCGTTATGATAATTCGATAAAATAATGTTAATACGACGATAATGACTTCTAATTAACGAAGTCGTCATAAACAGGGATGTAATTGTCATAATGTGCATGTTCATCGTATTAGGTGGAAACCTAGACGCAGAATTAGCAATGTCCACTAAAACAAGGTTAAGCGCCTCAAACCTTGGTGCAATAGATCCTCTTGTCATCTTCTGTTTCTTTCCAAGAACTTCACGTGTCCATACAATTAAGCAGTGATAAAGGCTGGCGTTTCTGAACACCCGAGAATATTCGCTCATTTAATTAAACATGAAGGACGTCATGTAGATGACCTCCAGACTGACACTTCGCATTAAGGCGCAACGCACCTCATGAAATAAATAATTACTGCTTAAATCGATTGCATACGCATTGTGATGAACTTATTTTATTTTAATCGTGATGACTATGGTGATTCATTTCCTTCAGCTAATAACCAACACCTCTAAAAAATAAGGAAGAACCTTCCTTTTTGAATGCATTTAGCATAGGCTCAACCTGAAACAATATGATATTGGTCCATTATGAAAGTAATGCGTGTTATTTTAATGTCTCGCGACTATCCATTGCAGTGCGGTAAAACCAGTCGGAAAATTTGGTGGAGGGTCTGCCCTTCTCACGAAGTCGGTCATCAGTTTGCTCCGAGCAGTTGATGCGGAAAGTCGCTTTCAAGCTCCATCATTACAATCCCCCCAGCCACACTTCCGTCATCTTTGTCAGCTTCCTGGCCCGGAGCACCCCCCTCCTGAAAGGAAAGCATTGAGAGACCGTGGAAAACATCCAAAAGCATCTTACGTGCAACGTTCCCGAGGGAAAAATTCCCGTCGAGTGGAGTTACAGGGTTCCTTCCCTCTTGGGCGTGGCAGACACGTCTCCAAGCAAGTGTATTATTGATGCATGGTATGAGAGTATTTTGAAGAATTTTAAGCGCCTGTACAAGTACGTAATTCAATAAATCTATTTTTCCCGGAAAATGCGCTTTACTTTTATAGCGGACCCCTTATGCATTATTAATGGCTATAATCGATGGGTTTTGGCATTCGTTATTAACGATCTTCTTTCCATTTATTTCTACATGACTTAAGTATTTCGAATTTGTTCCCGATGACACACGAGGGAATACCGAGTGCCTTACAGGGATGTGATTTACTGATCATGATTTTACGTTTTGATGCGTGGTTGCATTTTGTCAAAAGCGACATCCATTAATATTATGTTGCTCTTCTCGAATAAATAGGGTTGAATTTTTCATGTCTCATTTTCAATTTAAATGAAACCATTGACATGAGCAAAGATAATGAATACAGACTGAACGAGTTGAAGGCAGTTAATAATAGTTGATGCAGCTCATCGAAGCAGTAAAATAAGTCAATGCAATAATTTCAGAGCATAAAAATCATTTGCCCTGACCAGAATTCGAACCTTGATCCCTCAATTTCCGGTCAAGTGCTTTAGTTAGTTAAGCTATCGAGGCGTCCTCTTAAACTCTGAAATTATTGCATTGAAATGCATATCAGCGTATGACTCCGTTAAAAGTCTGTTGCGGCATCTCCGGCAGTTTCTTTGGAATGTAGTAAAGTAAGCTTCAGAGGAAGAGGTTTCGTTTTGGTTAGGAAGAGGAGTACCAGACCACTCTTCTCGAGGAAGTAAGATCAATAAAATTGTCAATGGAGACAATGCCACCCGTAGGAATTAACATGAGATGTGTACTAATAAGCCAATCATCTTCTAGAAAATGCAGATGCTCAATTCAGAAGGTGTATGCGATGAAATCGCTGGATCTGTTCCTCCATTATGTGTGAAAGCGCGCAAAAATCACACCCTTCAATACAGCAGCCACAAGTGTGTATGGCACGGGTTGTCACGAGACCACGAAGAAAGAAGCTTGGAGATTCATTCATTCATTAGCCGGAGTATTCCATTTTATATTTTGGTTCTGAATTGTGAAAGAGAGGAAACCAACTCTGTTCGAAGGTATTAATCTTTAATATCCCTATAATATTCCGTCCTGATGAATATGAACCGTGAATTATATTATTGGGAAAATTTTACGATTTTACGATGGGAACGATAAATTTTCCTCAACATTTTCACTGCTGTTTCTTAACACTAAACACCATGAATATATTAATCAACCCGATGCCCGGTTTTGGTAGGTTATGGTAGAGTTCACGCAGTACTAAGGTTGGGAAGTATATCATTGTTGGGTTTGGGAGAGTAGACCATGGTATTTGCATGTGCATGTGGTAGTGGAATTTTGCATTCTTACTTGTCAAATTCCAGTTTGCGCTTTAATGAATAGATATGTACCATATTCTAAGGTGCAATCATTTGGTGGTTGATAGTATATGTATTTCCATGCATATAATTTGAAAGGGTTTATGCATGAGTGTATATGCCACTATGGGTGTAGGTTTGAATGGATTTGTTTATTTTGCATGTGGTTTAGTTCTCTTTTAGGGGTGGTGACCTAACACCCCCTGCCACGCCCCCTAGCGGCGGCTGGCGGAGTATTATATAGATATATTTGAAGATTTTTGGATCAAAATGGTCAAAGTAGAATGGATGTAAGGAGAAGAACTACAATAAGGAAAGAGGCTTTCACAATGAGGAGGGTCTTTGAGTAAGAACGTTAAGAAAATACTCGTAAAAACGTTGATATGGAGCGTAGCTATGTACGGCGCGGAAACGTGGTCACTGAAGCAGGATGATAGACGTAGCTTCGAGGCTTTTGAAATGTGGGTGTGCAGAAGAACGAAGAAGGTGAAATGGACCGATAGGAAAACAAACGAGTACTGAGTAGGGTGGGGGAGTAGAGGGGATTGTAGGGTAAAAACTTAAGGAGGCAGGAAAAATGCATAAAGAGCGTATTAATCGGAAGTGAGATGTTGAAGACAGTAATAGAGGGGAGAATGTTGGGCAAACGAGGAAAGGGCAGGAATCGGATTGGGGTGTTGTACGGGATGAAGGGAGGAAGGAAGTGCACAGAGGTGAAGAGGGACTTGTTGTAAAAAGGGATGTTGGGTTGTGTTTTGCTAGGAGATATTAATTTGGTAGTTATATCCATCCAAAACATGCCTTAACTAATAGATTACCGAATGATAATAATTGAATAACTCTGATTCGCTTTTCTCATACCTTTAATATGTGATAGTGACACTCAAGTATATTATTTATCAACAGCGTTTTTTTAACTGCTACGAGTAGGTGTTGGGCATTTTCTCTTATTTTTCATAGATGACTCACTGTTTCATCTGCATCTACATAATACCCTGCAAGCCGCCGCAAGGACGTGTGGCGGGGGAGTAAATACCTTAAATGTTAGTCCATATTTCGCTATTGTTTACGGTCCTCTAAAATCGCCTCTCTGACCTCTATCATCAACATCGATATGGGACATCATTGTGCGTATTCCGTTTCCACGATACAAACAGAACATTACCTAAATGGGGCTCTCATCCGGGTTTTCTATCGAAGCAATTGATTGCGCTTACAAATACTACAGTCGGATTACTATTTTTTTCAGTTACTCCATACCATTAAGGCAATTACTTTGACGAATATTTTAAACACCGAGGTCTTTTAGAAGACATATTGGGACATTCATATGCATAAATCAGTTACTCGATGAAAAACTATAAAGGTAAGGTGCTTTTGCTCTGTGACTGTCTAGTTAGCATTAATTCAAGGCTGATTTTGACGCGGAAAAACGGTGGTGGTATTTTTACAAACGTTTTGAGTATACCCAGGGATGTTGCATCATTGGTGTTCGGTCGCCCCCTCCGCGTGGTTTTGTGGGTGAATCTCGGTGTCCCAGTTACATGAGGAAATAGGGGAATATACTTTGAATTTACAGGCATACTCGCCGATGAGATACAAAGGGCCTTAAGGGAGATGAAACTAAATAAGGCCGAGGGAATGGATAACATTCTCGCGGAACTATTGAAATGTTTAGGAAAATGTGGGAGGAATAGGCTATATGGGCTGATCCGTAGTGTTTATGAGGAAGGAATCTGGCCGGAAGCCTTTGTGAGATCAGTGTTAGTTCCTATTCCGAAAAAGGTAAAGGCTACATAATGTGAGCACTACAGGACAATAAGTTAGATATCGCACGCGGCTAAAGTGGTCCTCAGGATCATAAACAAAAGGATAGAGAGTAGGGCTAACGTTCACTTAGGGGATGATCAGTTTGGGTTTAGGAAGGGGAGAGGTACACGTGATGCTATTGAAGTAATGAGATTATTAATCTAGAGGAATATAGAATACAACCAGGAGGTATTTTCCTGTTTCGTAGATTTCGAAAAAGCGTTTGATAGAGTGAATTGGGAAAAACTAATGAGTATATTGCAGAAAATAGGAATAGGTTGGAGGGAAAGGAGGCTAATCCGCAACCTGTAGGTATCTCAGACTGCTCAGGTGCGAGTGGGGAACGGGGAGTCCGGATGGGCAGTGTTAGGAAGGGGTGTAAGGCAGGGTTGCCCATTATCACCGTTGCTGTTCAACCTGTATGCAGAGGAAATGATTAAAGAGGCATGGGAATAACTCGAGGTAGGAATGGAAGTGGGCGGGGAATTCGTAAAATCAGTTAGGTTTGCTGATGACCAAGCTTTAGTTTGTCAGTCTGCCAAGGGGTTGCAAGTATTGCTTAGTGAATTGGAAATTCAGTGCGACAGGTATGGGATGATAATCAATATTAATAAAACAAAGGTTATGCGATTTTCTAGAAAGAAAAAGGCTAAGCTAAACATTAAATTAGAGGAAAAAAATTAGAGTATGTAGAACAGTTCACGTATCTCGGAAGTGTTTTCGGCCTACTCGGTCAAAGTGATAGGGACGTAAGGAGAAGAATGGCGCTAGGCAAAGAGGCTTTCACAAGGAGGAGGGAGTTGGTGACCGGGACGTTGAGTAAGCATATTAAGAAAAGACTCGTAAAAACTTTGATATGGAGCGTAGCTATGTGCGGCGCGGAAACGTGGTCATTGAAGCAGGGGGATAGACGTAGACTGGAGGCTTTGAAATGGGGGTGTGGAGAAGGATGGAGAAGGTGAAATGGACCGAGAAGAAAACAAATTAGGAAGTACTGGGTATGGTGGGCTAAGAGAGGGATTTAATGGGAGAAATCCTATGGAGGCAGGAAAAGTGGATGATGAGGGTATTGACCGACAGTAGGATGTTGAAGACGGTAACAGAATGGGGAATGTTAGGCAAATGAGGAAAGGGAAGGAGCAGGATAGGGATGTTGGACGGGATGAAGGGAAAAAGTACTCAGAGATGAAGAGGGACCTGATGTCGAGTAGGATACTGGATTTTATGTTTTGTTTGGAGTCACAAAATATTTATTTAGCAGCTATGTCCGTACAAAAAACCTACCTTAATTGGTGCCTTACCTAATAATAATACTTAGAATTGCTGTGATCTACCACTCCCTGCCACACGTCCTTGCGACTCCTGGTGGGCTATTGGGGAAGTAATTGTAGATGTCCCTTCCAGAACCAAATAATCTCCATATCCATTCCGTTGTAGATATGTCAATAGGCGCGCTTCATCCGCTGTTAATGAGTTGGCGTCCTATAAGCAGTAGGACCGATGCACTAGTCACGATGAAAATAACTTTAAAATTTGAAAACTACCAAAGGGCGTCCAATATTCCAAAGTCTTGTTGATTTATAAAAAAAGTAGGAGATGACGGAGATTTCTTTGATTGGACTATATTTGATCTTCTCTCACTTTTTTGGCACGTTTCATTAATATATTTGGAAAGGTTATTTTATATTGATGTATGCAACAAATTTACATCTCTTGGTACGCAAGTGACATCGTCAACATTTAAATCATCACCGGTTCATCATTAAAAGAATGAACTTTCGTCAGCTAATTGTTGTTTTAATTCATCCCAATAGTGTTCCCTTTCAAAAGATACCACATATTTACCGTGAATACCACTGTCTGCAAAGCTTCACATATCCTACACCGGTTTCATCATTCAATGGGTCACTTTTCTCTTTAAAAAAAATGCAAGAATATTACGCATAACTCCCAAGATAAACTCCACACATGTAAAATCCGTGTCAAAATGTATTAAAGAAGTTTTAAAGTAGTGAAAAAAAACTCGACAAACACGTTACATTTATGTGTGGAAACGTACGAGAAAGGGCTGTCTTACGTATGGTCCATCAACGCCGTGTGGTACATTCTAACCGGATTATTTTCTCGAGGAGAAAGAATGGGCGAGGTGGGGGGTTGGGAACTGGACGTAAGAGGGAGAGAGAGAGTTAGTGGATCGAGAATAAAGAGATTGCATGTAACTACATACAAAAGAGAAATTATGAGAGAGGGAAGAAGGGAGTGTTGGGGGGCTGTGGGGGTTGGTTGAATGATTGCGGGTAGAGAATGGGACAACGGGTGCATACTCTCACACGTGTTGGCCGTTGGTCCATTGTCTCCATACAAGTTTTAGTCTTTGAAGTGCAAAGATATCATAGGGATTGAGAGGAAAATAAGGATGACTGGACTAGGACGGAAGAGTAACGATGGTCATATTAACACATAAATGATCATAAAACGTTCATCTACATGGTATTATTACGAATGCAAGTTGATACGCCGTGTCCTCCAGTGTGAAGTTCCAAATACTAAGTACACGGCGTAGCAAGCCTTACAGTTTACTCATACCACTCACTTACTTAACTTTTGTGACCTTTTTTTGACTTTACAATTTTTTTTCCTGCCATCTGTGTATCGTGTGCTGGAATTCTGCCCCATGCAATGACCTTGAAAAATATTATTATTATTGGATCGTAGATTTTCGCGGCTTTCAAATGAAATACTCTCCTTTCTCGGGATGTCACCGCGTAGGTTGTTATTCTGACAACAGTTTCGCCCGTGTTTCAACGAGCGTCTTCAGGTCGAAGTGCCGGGACGTTGTTTTGGGCGCGTTTTATGTTTCACCTCTCCCTCCCTGCTCTGTGATTGGTCGGAGGTTTCCCGCCAAATCCTTTTCCAGGCTCTTGATAGGCGGTAGCCATCTTTTCTTTTAAAGTTATCTTTTTCTTTGAGTATCTCGATCGAGATACATGGTGCAGATACTTTTACAACTTGTCAAAATGTAAAAATTGTAAGAGAATCGATCGAGATACTCAAGGAAAAAGATAACTTTAACAGAGAAGATGCCTACCGCCTACCAGGATCCTGGAAAAGGATTTGGCGGGAAACCCTCGACCAATCACAGAGCAGGGAAGGAGAGGCGAAACATTTATAAACGCGGCCAAAACAACGTCCCGGCACATATAATAATGATACGGTAATAAACAAATGGTAACAAACGATGTATGGTAACAAAAACATAAGGATAACGTTGATTTAATAACGGTGTATAACAATTATTATACAGCGTTATCAAATCAACGTCATCCTTAAGTTTTTGTTACCATTTGTTTTATTACCGTATCATTGTTATTACTGTTACACTTACGTTTGTTTTATTATCCATTTTAATTACTGTTGCCTGTAAATTTGTTATTCTTATCAACCTCTTCTTCGGTGGCCTGGGGGAGGTTTTGCGGGTTTCCCTCCGCCCGTGGGTAAAAGCCGGGCCGATACCGCTCCCGTTGAAAAGATATCAAAGGTTTTTTCGCAACCGCTACCATCTTTGTAGCCTTTCCATATTTAATTTTTCCACCCCGAAGAGGAGTATATCCTAAAACGGGGTTTCCGTATTGTTGTGTTATGTTTCCACAATATATTTTATATAATCATTCTTGTTCGCTGTTCTTTACGGAAATAAAAACCTTTAAAATTGAACTGAACGTCCCGGCTCTTCGACCTGAAGACGCTTGTTGAAACACGGGCGAAACTGTTGTCAGAAAAACAACCTACGCCGGGACATCCCGAGAATGGAGAGTATTTTATTTCATTATTATTATTACACAAATGTCGTCGCAATTAGCTAATTTCCCTCTGGGCAACAGTCAAGTCTAGTCAGCGGTCACTCTTACAATGCACATTCATACAAACAAGAGAAGAACAGATGTGATATAAAATGCTCTCTTATACAATGACACTTGAGGATTTCCAACCGCACCTTTACAATCACACTATGGGCTATGTTCACACCATACATGTCCATCTCCGCACTCCGTCCATTATCACGCTCTCTTCAACTTCATTTACAATTCAAAATCACGCTCCGTTAACACACCATTCACTTTTGAATACACAACTTCTTACGGCGTAAAAATCGCATAAAAATATTTTCAATATGTGCAACATTAATCACTGATCAATAAAGTTTATATTTCAGTGGCTGCTTTACACATATTCTTAAAACTTCTAAAATTGGATGGAACCGGCTCAAATAAACCTCCAGGCAGCTGATTCCAATGCAATTTTAATAACTCAATTACATTGCATCTCTACATCTACATAATACCCCGCAAAGGCGTGTGGCGGGGGGTGTTAGTTCACCACCCATAAAAAGGAACAATACTACATGCAAAATCAACACATATAGTACATGCAAAATTACTCCCACAGTGGCGTAGACCCTCAAGAAAAAATCTCTTCATCCAACACTCATGAAAACACACACCATATACCAGCTGCTCCTCAAGGTTCAGCATGAAACCAATCCAACGACGCGCCAGCTGGAAATTCACAAGTAAAAGGCGAAATTCCACCACCACATGAGCATGCAAAATACAACGGTTTCCTCCACCAAGAAAACAGGCAGGGAATGTGACCAAACGTCGCAGCTAGCGGGAGGGTCCCCCCGCGGACAGGGACGAGGGCTGGAAGAAAATTTAAATACGGACATAGCAGATCAAGCAATACTATTAAGAGAACTACATTATTTAATGGCATTCTAATGCGGTCGTGCGGGAAGGTTTATGACAACAATGCACACGAAATTGGTGAAATTACTTGGAATAGAGTAGACTTAATATAGTAGATTTAATTTAAGTTGGCCTAACCCTAGGCGCTGAGGGTGGCAAGTGGAATTTTCCCCCTCTCTAACCCTACAGCACATACTCTTCACTGCAGCGTATATCCTGCTTGCATCTTGTAATTTCGGTCATTATTTCTTGTTTAAAAGACGAATCTAAAATAGTCCGCAGTCGATTCGATCCCTTAAATTCCCAAGTCATAAGATTAAAATGGATATACATGTAAGTGAAGTACAAAAAGTTAAATAATAAATTGATGCGGGCAACAAATAAAGCAAAAGAAGCATGGTGGAAGACACAGTGCGAGGATATGGAAATTCTGCAGAGGAAGGGTGAAATCAGTGCGCTGTTCAGCAAAATTATATCGTTATCGGGAAGTAAGAAAGGGAGATCTATGCTAGCAGACGAGATAAGGCGGTTAGGGTAATTGTTGACGCAGGAAAGATCCAAGAGAGATGGAAGGAGTATATAGACAAACAGTATAGTGAAGAACCTCGTCCAAGAAAGTTGGACTTCGAAAAAGAATGTGACGTAGAGGAAGACAGATTAGGTCCAGGCATACTAGACGATGAGATAGAAAGGGCATAAAGGGAGATGAAACTAAATAAGGCCGTGAGGGTGGATAGCATTCCCGCGGAACTATTGAAATGTTTAGGAAAATGCGGGAGGAAGAGGCTATATGGGTAGATCCGTAGTATTTATGAGGAAAGAATCTGACCGGAATATTTTGTGAAAATGGTTTTAGTTCCTTTTCCGAAAAAGGTAAAGACTACATCATGCAAAGACTATAGGACAACAAGTTTGATATCTCACGCGGCTCTCGAGATGTTCTCAGGTTTATAAGCAAAAGGATAGAGAGTAGGGCAAATGATTACTTAGGGGATGATCAGTTTGGGTTTAGGAAGGGGAGAGGTACGCCTGATTCCCTTGCAGTAATGAGATTATTGATCGAGAGGAATATAGAACACAACCAGGAGGTATTTGCCTGTTTCGTAGATTTTCAAAAAAGCGTTTGATAGAATGAATTGGGAAAAACTAATGAGTATATTGCAGAAAATAGGAATAGGTTGGAGGGAAAGGAGGCTAATCCGCAAACTGTAGATATTTCAGACTGCTCAGATGCGAGTGGGGAACGGGGAGTCCGGTTGGGCAGTGTTAGGAAGGGGTGCAATGCAGGGTTGCCCATTATCACCGTTGCTGTTCAACCAGTATGCAGAGGAAATGATTAAAGAGGCATGGGAAGGATTGGAGGTAGGAATGAAAGTGGGCGGGGATTTTGCAAAATCAGTTTGGTTCGCTGATGACCAAGCTTTAGTTTGTCAGTCGGTAAAGGGGTTGCAGGCATTTCTTAGTGAATTGGAAATTCATTGTGACAGGCGAGAGAATCAATGAGAATCAATATTGATAAAACAAAGGTTATGCGATTTTCTAGAAAGAAAAAGGCTAAGCTAAACATTAAAAAAGAGGACAAAAACTGAACTGAACTGACGAAAACAGGTAGAACAGCTCGCGTATCTCGGAAGTGTTTTGGACCAATACGGTCAAAGTAGTAGGGACGTAAGGAGAAGAATGGCGCTAGGCAAAGAGGCTTTCACGAGGAGGAGAAAGTTGATGAGAGGGACTTTGAGTAAGCATATTAAGAAAGGACTCGTACAAAACTTTGATATGAAGCGTAGCTATGTGCGGCGCGGAAACATGGCAATTGAAGCAGGAGGATAGACGTAGACTGTAGGCTTTTGAAATGTGGGTTTGGCGAAGAATGGAGAAGGTGAAATGGACCGAGAAGAAAACAAATTAGGAAGCACTGGGTATGGTGGGCGAAGAGGGGTTTAATGGGAAAAACCCTATGGAGGCAGGAAAAGTGGATGACGGGGGTATTGACCGGCAGTAGGATGTTGAAGACTGTGATAGATGGGAGAAAGTTAGGAAAACGAGGTAAGGGAAGGAACCGGATAGGGATATTGGATGGGATGAAGGGAGGAGGAAGAAAGTACTCAGATATGAAGAGGGACCTGATGTAGAGTAGGATACTGGATTTTTTAATTTTTTAGGAATCACAAAATATTTATTTAGCAGCTGTGTCTGTCCAAAAACCTACCTTATCCGGTAGATTGCCTAATAAATAATGGTAGAAGTAAGTATTCTTTAAAACTTTCTTTATTACCTAGAAATTTATCCGTTCATAGAAGTTTGCTAATAGAAGTTTGCACTTCTCTGATAGAGAAGTACGTATATGAACTACACTTGCGTTGATTGCGAACATAAAGTATTTATTTTAAGAAGAAAACTGGTTTATTTATATGCAAAGAAAAAGCATTACTTCTTCATGGGTATACTTTGGAGAAATATATTATGCTGGTTATGCCTTGAAATAATGAAGCTGGAGTTTAAAAAAAAATAGAGTTAATGATCATAATTAGAAGTCGCTCACGATTCACATAAACGCGATTTATTCATTGAATTAAGGTTTTGTTCTCGTGGAAGGCAAATATTTGAGTTTTTTTATTGGACAAGATTCAATGGTTAAGAATTCAGAGACATATGTTTAATTGAGTTCCCGCTAGTAATATGAAGGCGTAATGAATTAAACCAATATTTTTCTAAATTTTATCACCACCTTCCCTAGCTTCATATCTCAGGATTGCTTCGATAATTTGTTGTTAATTGTTTCGACAAATGGCATCCCCTATATACTACTATTACTACTCATTTAGAATATGCTGCAAGTATACTACCTTGATCAAAAATTTCCCGGAATTTATTCAGAAAATTAAAAATACAAGTTTATTCATCTAAATCTATATTGTCCCCTTCAAAGTAATCCCCATCGACTGCAACACACTTATGCCAGCGCTTGATCCAATCCTCGAAACATTTTTTATATTCGGTTTTCGGTATGTCCATCAGTGCTTCCTGCGATTTTTCCATTACTTCCTCTCGGCTGCTAAAACGCGTTCCCCGTAATGGTTTTTTAACTCGATTGAACAGAAAGAAGTCACAGGGAGCCAAATCAGGCGAATTCGGTGGCTGTTGGATGGTATTTGTTGCATTTTTCGTCAAAAAATTACGAATAATGATAGCACTGTGCGACGGTGCGTTATCATGGTGCAAAATCCACGAGTTTTCTGCCCACATTTCTGGTCTCTTTCGGCGAATTGCTTCACGCAAACGTCTCATAACGCCCAAATAATACTCTTTGTTTACTGTCTGGCCTTCTGGCAAAAATTCATGATGCACTACACCGTTGTAATCCATGAAAACCGTCAGCATTGCCTTCTTTTTTGACTGAAAACGACGTGGTTTTTTTGGTCTCGGCTCATTTGGTGAACGCCATTCACTTGCCTGATGTCTGGATTGCGTGTCGTACTCATAAACCCACGTCTCGTCTCCAGTAATGATCCTTTTGATGAATGTGGGATCGGATTCAGCCTCGCAAATCATGTCTTTTGCGACGTCAACATGGTCTCTTTTTTGCATGAAATTGAGGTACTTTGCTGCTACACGACGGAAACCCAAATCATTAACCACAATGTCTTGGGCGGATCCATAGGCAATGTTCAAGTCCTCCGCTATTTCTCTGATGGTTAATTTGCGGTTATTGACCAACATTTCTTTTACTTTATCAATTTTTTCACCGACTTTCGATGTCGATGGTCTGCCACTGCGTTCATCATCTTCGATTGACTCACGACCACTTCTGAACCGCTCGTGCCACTGGTAAACGACCGTTTTTTTTAGAGAATCGTTGCCGAAACACTTTTCCAACATTTCCAACGTCCGTGCGCCACTAAATCCGTTTTTTACGCAAAATTTAATACAAGTTCGTTGTTGCAAATTCAAATCCATTTCTGCAATTGTAAAAAATCGCCAACACACACAGAGATAGATGTACTCTTGGCTACGTAACTTTTGCAAATGTCAAGTTATGACACTAAGATTTAAAGGGAATATCAACAACAGATGTACCAATTTAACAAAAAAAACAGAACTCAAATCGGAACGATGGGAGCGCCACACGGTGGTTATTCCGGGAACTTTTTGATCAAGGTAGTATTGAGATAGTCACGAAGTTGGATTCATTACCAAATTGGATCGCAGTATAGCGTAGAGGAGTTGTAAAACGCTGTTATCATAAACTAAGTAACGTATCCAAAATATTAGAGCAGCTAGGCTGGGAATTACTCAATGGAGCTATGGCTAAATTACAGATTTAGTCTCTTGCATAACTTGAAAGGACGTCTCTTAAGCAGTGATATTGAAGATGTTTTGTTACCCCCATTGTACTACGGTAGGAGAGTTCATGTCAATAATATTAGACATTGAGTGTAGAACAGATGGATTTAACGTCGATGTCGACTCTCTTCCAAATGCACAGTTTTTCTGAAAAACGTTAAATAAAACAACGAAACAGATTCACGTAAATTAAGTGCTACAATTTATACCAAAACTCATCATTTCACAATCTGGTCTTCATTTTGCATTATTTAGTTTCAACAAAATAAATTCATCCACAAGATTTTGTTATATTTGTATCCGGGTTGCAATTTCAAAGTACACAAACCGTTATATTCCATGTTTATGAGTTGTAAGCTACGTCGCTAATATGGCCTTGGTAACAGATTGACTTGAAATAAAACAAGTATTAACTATAATAAAAATAATTACTATAAATAATTTAAAGCATGATTATTTTGCAGTGAAATTCCCAAAGTGAGTGAAAAACATCGAGAGATTAATTTTGTGACAAATACTCCCGAATGTGAATTGAAATTATCTTTTCGTGAATACATGGAAGCACTTAATGTACGTGAATCTTTTTCGTTGTTTTATTTCAAGTTTTTTTCTGAAAAACTGTGCATTTGGAAGAGAGTCGACATACAAAGCTAACACTATTATCAATCAAAGAATAAATTCGGAATTCTATGTAAAAATTCCTCCCCTTTTATGGCCAAGATCCTAATTGCAAAGGCTTCCCGATCTCTGGTATTTTCGAATCAATTATACACTGGCGAATTTCAAGGGACAGATTTATTCTTATTCTTAAGGTTGCTGTCGAAATTTCCTATTATATCTTAGGCAGAAAGCAGCCATTACCCTAGAATGAAGTTAAATTATTTATTATTATTATTATTATTTAAGAATTACGTTGCAATTAGGCAATTGTCCTGGTGGTAACGGTCAAGTTTGATCAATGATCACTCTTACAACGAATAATACATACATACACGCACTATAAAAACAGATAAGAGACAAAATATTCTTACGTGCAATGACACTTCCACAGCACATAGAAATCAACTTCCACATCACATACAAAATGCCGTCCACATCACATATAAATAATATTTTAATAACTACAATGAAGTTTATTACCCAGTGGCTGGTTAAATTTATACTTTAAACTTCTAAAATTGGATGGGAAGGGCTCAAACGAACCTCAAGGCAGCTGGTTCCAATTAATAATAGTTCTATTTAAAAAAGAGTATTTTTTCTTATTTGTTTTTTGCGTCCTTATTTTTATTTTAATCCCCGTGTTTCATCCCCCTTATTCCAGGAGGTTAAAATAGAACCCGCACGCTTTTCTGTTTGAAAGTAAATACATGTTTATGCGTATGTTAATATTCCACAGGCCCAGTTTCAGTCTAAAGTACATACGTATGCATAATTAGCTCCTGAAGAGTTTTCTGATGACAATGCATTTGTTACAATGCCCTTAGATGCCCACGTTGCTCGTGGTCGCAAAATGTTTTATAGTACATTTTCGGTTGTTTTCTAGAGAACTTGTAACATGGAGAAAGGGGGTCCCAAGCGTCCGAGGGTGGGTGAATTGCGCGTCTTCGAGAAAAAACGGCGAGAGCAGTGGTTCGTGTCGGGGACTAGTGACCGAGGCGCTGGTCTTCTCGTATGTGGGTCAGACGACGCCCAGCCGTGGGGAGCTGCTATCCCTCCCAGCGGGGAGGGATAGCAGCTCCACCTCGCCCCATCCCTCTCCACCCTCCTCATATCGAGCCATCGAGTCGCGTTGTTTTGTTCTGGCGTGTTCACTTCCCCCACGCCTCACCCAGAACCGCCGCGTCGCCAAGTCCCGTGACCCCCAATCGGCAACAAAAACTGGTGCTGGATTTCAACGCTCAAATCACCCAGAAAAGCCCTCCGAAATATATCTGGTCATATAAATTTGTCTGATTTTTTCACTTAGAACGATGGTTTAACCCCACAGCACGACTAACATGAACCACTGTGAAAGTAATACGCATGGTTTTACTGTGACGCAACTATCCATGGCAGTGCGATAAAGCTGGTCGGGATATGTGGTGGAGGCTCTACCCTTCCAACGCAGCCGGTCACCAGTTTGCTCCGAGCGGTCTGAGGGAAAAGACGTGCCTCCGGATGAAGTGTGTTTTTCGACTTTGTAACACGGCAACTACACGGTTCAGCTCAATTTTGACAATGCCTCCAGCCACACGTCGTTCATCATTACCTACTTCCTGACCCAGAGCACCATCCCGCTAGTCCCCCAGCCCCCTTACAGTCCCGACTTGGCTTCGTGCTACTTTTTGTTTTCCAAGCTGAAGAGAGAGAGTTGAAATGATAGCATTGGAGATCGTGGAAAACAGCCAAAAGCATTAATTAAAATTAAATATCCTTATTATTGTTATTTTGTGGAAAATATTACCAATTTTGAATTAATTATGATATTCCACCATGCTGTTCGCGGTAGTCCAGGGAGTAGAGCGTTGAACTACTGACCGGAGGGGCCCGGGTTTGATTCTCAGTCATGCCTCTTTGGGGACCTGCAGCTCCACCCAAGCTGTGCCGACCGGCCTAGGGAAAGAACCCCCCTACCCCGATGTGTGAATTTCACACGCCGTCGAGCTTAGTACTAGGTGAACTCTACCATCACCTACATTCCCTTCGAGAGGAGTGTCAAGGTGCCTACCAGAGGCGGGGCAGGCACGTTTCCACGCGAGTATATTATTGATTCAGGGGGAGATTATTTGGAAGAATTTTAAGCATTCTCACAAGTACGATCAATGCATCTAGTTTTCCATGAGAATGCGCATTTCTTTTAAAGTGGACTTTTTATAATGCAATGAATGAAACTAAGCGTTCAGGGAAAATTAAAATGTAATCGTGAAATTTGCGTGATGATTGCGTATTATTTTAGCAGTGTGAGCTTTGGTTGATGTTGTCTTCAATTGCTTGTTGAGATTAAGAAAATAGAATATTTTTGTGGGAAACTATAAGTTTTATCGTTTTGACCGCTGGTTAATTTCCATGGATTCAATCTTACAACTTATGCACGTCATATCGATTAACAAATGTGAGATTGCATCGATGACAGTATCAAACTCATACCATTCTTTTTTTTAAATACCTTAATCTTCATCACTGGAACGGCCTCGGTCAGTATTTTTTTAGAAATCGTGTTATCTTTCTATTATTTTCCAGCAAATTTTAACCCAATCGACTTCCCTTGTCTTTTTACTTCCGTTGACTTTTGTTCAGTTCTCAGGAAATAATTTCCCGCGTAAGATCTTTATTCTCAAAGAATATTTAACCAACTTGTTACATCACCTTTAATCCAATGCTATGTTAGCATTAATGTTATTATTACTTTAAGTCTCGACAAATTTCCAAGAGGAAAAGTGTAACGAAACCTATTTACCAATAATTTTAAACTATTGACTCTTATCTTTTGATTTAATCTTATCTGGGTGCATTGTATCCATGCTCTTTGGTATACATAACTCCTTCAGGGAATATTTCAAAGATTATGAATGCAGAGGACGAGGAATGAATGTAAGCAGTGATTTGCTATGTAAAGAGAAATGAAATGAAAGCGTATGAGTAATGCGAATAGATTTCATCACCGTAGAGCACTGATGATTGAAACGGAAAAGAAATGTCGATGTACATCAACAGTACGGATCACAAAATGGCCTCTTGCTTCTCAAAGCCTCTTATAGCGCAGTAATCGCCATTTAAGTCGTTTTTTTTAACTTCTGGGCAGATTGAATATGTTTGTCCTCTGCCGAGTGAAAAGTTGTGATAAAAAAGTGGCAGTGTCACGACGCTATTGAAAGAATCAGGATAGAAGCCACTAATTGACCGCAGGTTTAAATACAGTTTTGATTTACTCCGTGAATTTGAAGAGGGATACAGGCTAAAGATGTATTTCAGGACCCCACGCAATATGGTAGATCAAATCACCAACTTAAAATCAGGGATATATATTGTAGAACGGATAGATTAAAAATGTCATACGTTTCTTCCTTCATGTTTTTCTTTTTATTTCATAGACCCATCTTCTAAGCAGTGGTACAGCATGATTTGAATTTACTTATCTTGTTCTTGAATATTGTTGCATGTAAGTACTTTATTTCGTGTGTGTTTAAGGTTTATCGTGTACATGATCAAACTAATAATTCTGTAGAGGTAACATGATTTGCTTTTGCACCTGGTTTTGTTCTCTTTTACGGATGGAGACCTAACACCCCCCGCCACACGTCCCTGCGGCGACTTGAGGGGTACTCTGTAGATGTTTTTGATTCTTTTTATCCAACTATGAATAATGACTTTGTTTTGAAATATATCAATTTTTCATACTTTTTGAGGCAAAAACGCACTTTTCATGGTCAATAAGAGGACAACAGTCCCATTACATAAGCGCCCGATGCTCCTAGCATTGGTATCGTGGTTTAATTTACTCCCACGAGGTTTCCATTGGGTTAAGGCATGATGAATTTTCTCCTAAAAAATTAACGTTGGCTTCAAGAACTGCGTGATTGGTTGCCGTTATTGCATGAGTAATTAGTTTTTATAATAATTTTATTAATCCATTGATTCTCTATGTTAATCATGGGGAAGTGCACGTTTGGTTTACATTTCAAATTGTAAATTAAGTTTATCGGAAAATAGGTTTTTAACGTAATGTTCACTTCATTACCTTAGATTTCAGTATTCAAACCTGAAATTAATGAAAATAAGTGATTAAAATTGATAATAAAAGGTGTTCTGCCATGCGTGTATCGTTACTTTAGAGATGAATGAAAAGAATGTGGGATTTATTTTTAAAAATACATAGCACTTAATAATAACAGTAAGTAACACGTGATCGTTTGCGTTTGTGTTTATCGTAAGGAGCGTATTATCCTTAATGTGTAGTAGGAATAATCGGTCCAAGATAGCAGTCTTCTTCTAAACGCTACAATATACATTTATATGTATAAATAAATAAATATATATATATATATATATATATATATATATATATATATATATATATATATATACACATATAGAAACAGATATAAGGAAAAGGGATAGGAACACACATAAAGGACGAACACAATAAAGGTGGGGAAGGACCCACGGATCTCAGGGTAAATTACGTTTCCTCGATAGCGAAGTGAGGCACCACCTTCGGCTAGCCGATTCGCCCCTTTGTCCGTCATGCGGTCGAATAGAGAACGTCGCGCATCTCATCCTTGGATGCAACGATAAAATCAGAGAATGGGAAGCTCTAAAAAAGATCTATAAAACCTGGGACGTGGTGGTGCCATTACCGACATGAATCTGATCACCTTGAACTTTCGGCTCTTTCCGAGCTTCAAATCCTTCATAATGACCACCCTAATCGTGGAATTCACACAGATGAGAACCGCGAATAAATATTCCGCTAAAGGCAGGCAAGCATTGGTGGAACGGATGTGGCTGCCACCGGTACCGGACACACTTCGTCCGTGGTTAAAAAGTTGTTTTTCTGAATAACTGTGCTTCAAAGCTATCAATAATTCCAACCAAATCTAATGTTCCGCTGCTAATCCAAATATTTCCTTCTATATTTTGTGAACCCTGCCTTTATTATTTCCTTCCACAGTATTGTTCATGGTCACAATTGTTTTATGCCATGTATATGAATTTATGTCTATGTAAGTGTGTAACCATAATAAGAAAAAAAATACTCTGTAACCATAATCTGTAACCTGACAATGTGTACAATGTAAACACTAGCAGTGTAACATACTAGACCGATTAAAACTAAATTGAACCACAGCTCAAGTGGTTAAGAGCATCCGCCCGGCAAGTGGAAAGATCCGGTGTTCGAATCCCGGTCAAGGAAATATTTTTACTCTTGTGATCCGTTCGATTCCGCCTTCCCCACCTCCATTGTGTTCGTCCTTTATGTGTGTTCCTATCCCTTTTCCTTATATCTGTTTCTATATGTATGAGTATTTATTCGCCGTTTGGCGGGATTTCGTGTTTGAATGTATATATATATATATATATATATATATATATATATATATATATATATATATATATATATATATATATATATATATATATATATATATGGTAAACATCATCCAGAATACCCATGGTTACTTCAGTTTCAAGTTTTCATCTTAATAATGATACTATCATCTCGCAATCAATCTTTATTTATCCTCACTTTACTTTGGTTTCTTATTGCAGGTCACATTGAAACATGTCATTTTATTTTATGGCATAAAAGTCTAATTGCGCAAGATTACATGCACTCCAAAACTGCGGCAGAATAAAATACTCTCGTCGATTATAGATTCATCTCTTCCTTTTGGTTCATTGACCTGGGTTAACTACGCTCTGTTCTAATGTCGATCTCTCAAAAATGTCCAGGACAAACGTATACAGGACACATATTGATATTAAACGTAAGTCCCTGTCTAATCATTAATTGTGTTCATCAGAGACCGATCGCTGACGCGTCCTCACCTTCTAGTCAAAAAATTCCCCTTGTTACCTACATTTAAACAATTTCCCACAAGCCGTCGCAAGGATATAAGCCAGAGGATGATAGGTCGCCAGTCATTCTACATGTATTCCCTGTATTTCCTAACGCACCATGTACCCCGCGATCCACTAAGACTCAGGTGGAAAAGGAGCGACAGAACAGCCATGCACAACATGCCTACATCATGGTTTGCAGCTACTCCTATGCCTACAGAAAGAGGACAAGAAAATACCTTAAAAGAAGGCAAGAACACATGCTAAAATGACCCTTATTACTGGTTAGTATTCTAGGCATTCCGGAAGGACAATTCACAATTACGATAGACTTCAAATACACTTGGATACACACCACCTGGGACAAGGGAGCACGGCAGGGGCCTTTGGACGACAGACTTTGAGAGTGTTTATCTTGTGCTATACCCCTATTTTTGACAATGTGTACGTATTATTATCTTAGGTATTTCCCCTTTTATTGTTGTCGCATATAGTTTACGGGATAAAGGAATAATAACATCTATCAATTCGATAATCTACATCTAATTCTTTAGCAATTTTCGGCCCTTCCAATGTAATTATATCTCTAAAGTGAGATGGAAAACCACACGCCTTATATCTCGGTAATAAGATTAAGTTATCCCTGATTCCTCGCATATCTGAAGGTTCCCACCACAGATCCTGCATTCAATGTGTGACCATTTGCGTATTTTGGTACGAGTTTTTCACAAGCCATTGTGACCACTCCCAATACCCTTTTCATTTCTGTAATAAATGTGTTTTTGAAATGGATACCAAACTATGGCCACAGAATGTTAAAATGATAAACTAAATAATCATTCGTAAAGTCATTCATGGATACGAATAATTTGTGTACCTATCATTATTATTATTTGTTAATCTACAGAATAAGGTAGGTTTTTAAATGGACGTAACTACTAATTAAATAATTTCTGACCCGTAGTAAAACACAACATCCTAATCTACATCAGGTCCCTAATCAGTTCTGAGTACTTTCTTCCTCACTTCATCCCGTTCAAAATCCCTATCCTGTTCCTTCCCTTTCCACGTTTGCCTAACATTCTCCCCTCTATCACAGTCTTCAACATCCCGTTGCCGGTCAGTACCACCTTCATCCACTTTTCCTATATCCATTAGATTGCTCCCAACAAACCCCTCTCTTCGCCCACCATACCAAGTACTTCCTCATTTGTTTTCTTCTCTGTCCATTTTACCTTCTCCATTCTTCTCCACACCCACATTTCAAAAGCCTCCAATCTACGTCTATCCTCCTGCTTCAATGACCACGTTTCCACGCCGAACATAGCTACGCTCAATATCAAAGTTTTTACGAGTCTTTTCTTAACATCCTGACTCAAAGTCCCTGTCATCAACTACCTTCTCCTTGTGAAAGCCTCTTTGCCTAGCGCAATTTTTCTCCTTACGTCCCTACTAATTTGACCGTGTTGGTTCAAACACATCCGAGATACGTGAACTGCTCTACATACTCTAGTTTTTGTCCTTTAATTTAATGTTTAGCTTAGCCTTTTTCTTTCTAGAAAATCGCATAACCTTTGTTTTATTAATATTAAGTCCCATCCCATACCTGTCGCACTGAATTTCCAATACACCCAGCAAAGCTTGCAACCCCCTGGCTGACTAACAAACTAAAGCTTGGTCATCAGCAAACCTAACTGATTTTACGAATTCCCCGCCCACTTTCATTCCTACCTCCAGTTCTTCCCATGCCACTTTAATGATTTCCTCTGCATGCAGGTTGAAAAATAACGGTGGTAATTGGCAACCCTGCCTTATACCTCTACCTTTCACTGCCCATCCGGACTCCCCGTTCCCCACTCGCACCTGAGCAGTCTGAGACATGTACAGGTTGCGGATTAGCCTCCTTTCCCTCCAATCTATTCCTATTTTCTGCAACATACCCATAAGTTTCTCCCAATCCACTCTATCAAACGCTTTTTCGAAATCTACGAAACAGTCAAATACCTCCTGGTTGTGTTCTATATTCCTCTCTATTAATAATCTCATTACTGCAATGGCATCACGCGTACCTCTCCCCTTCCTAAACCCAAACTGATTATCCCCTAAGTAATCATTTGCCCTACTCTCTATCCTTTTGTTTATAAACCTGAGAACATCTCGAGAGCCGCGTGAGATATCAAACTTGTTGTCCTATAGTCCTCGCATGATGTAGCCTTTACCTTTTTCGGAAAAGGAACTAAAACCATTTTCACAAAATATTCCGGTCAGATTCCTTCCTCATAAATACTACGGATCTACCCATATAGCCTCTTCCTCCCGCATTTTCCTAAACATTTCAATAGTTCCGCGGGAATGTTATCCACCCTCACGGCCTTATTTAGTTTCATCTCGCTTTATGCCCTTTCTATCTCATCGTCTAGTATGCCTGGACCTAAGCTATCTTTCTCTACGTCATATTCTTTTTCGAAGTCCAACTTTCTTGGACGAGGTTCTTTACTATACTGTTTGTCTATATACTCCTTCCATCTCTCTTGGATCTTTCCTGCGTCAACAATTACCCTAACCGCCTTATCTCGTCTGCTAGCATAGATCTCCCTTTCTTACTTCCCGATAACGATATAATTTTGCTGAACAGCGCACTGATTTCACCCTTCCTCTGCAGAATTTCCATATCCTCGCACTGTGTCTTCCACCATGCTTCTTTTGCTTTATTTGTTGCCCGCCTCAATTTATTGTTAAATTCTTTGTGCTTCATTTTCCCTAACTCTGTATTAACTTTATTCCATTTTCTCCGCTCATCCATCTTTGTAATCATTTCATCCGTGATCCATGGTTTCCTAGTCCTTTTAGCGTTAACGGTTCCAATTGCGTGTTTTGCGGCTTTAGATAACCCTTTCTTAATACTTTCCCATTTTTCTTCGATAGTACTTAGCTCTTTACCATCCTCCATTATTTTTTCTACCGCCTGTTCGTACTCCTTCCTTTTCAACCCATTTAATGCTTCTATATTCCATTTTCTAACCCGCCACCCCTGCCTTATCTTTTTGAAACGGGCGCTACATTTCATAACAACAAAATCGTAGTAAGAGTCCGCAGCCGCTCCCGGGAAGCTGTGCGAATTTATCACACTGTCCCTAAACCTGTGTCTGACCAGGATGTAATCTAGCTGACACCTTTTTGAGTCACCTGGCATTTTCTATGTATACCTGCGTCTTTTGTGGTGTCTAAACCAAGTGTTGGTGATGACTAACCCGTGTCTCCTGCAAAACTCAACTGCTTTCTCCCCGTGGTCATTCCTCGTGCCTAAACCGTAGTCCCTGACCATCGTCACCATCTCTTCCTTTGCCTACCGTCGCATTCCCAACCCCCGTCTCTATCAAATGCTTCCCAGCAGGAACACACGCCATTATGTCCTCTTACTAATCGTATGTCCTATCGAAGTATTCCTCCTAATGGCTTCTCGGTGGCATGCATACCTGAATAATAACCGAGTTCGTCGGTTCTGCTTTTATCTCTACTATTAATAATCTATCCGTTACCTGCTCTAAGTTGACTACGCTTCTTCCTATCTCTTTATTTAATATAATGGCAACCCTTCGTTGGCTCTCGTCTCCACCGCTGTATATTATTCTATATTTATCACTCCAGTCATCCCCGCTATTCTTCCATCTCACCTCGCATAGACCTAAAATATCTATTTTTCCCCTTTTCCATTTCTCGCTTAATATTCTATAATTTCCGTCCTCATCATTGTCCTAACATTCCACGTTTCTATTCTATCTAGTTTGGCCTTCTTTTCCTGCGTCTTCTGTCCTTAGTCTGCTGGTTATCCCTTGCAAGGGTTTCGTGGGATGACGACCGCGGAAGCCTTGCCTCCCCCGCTGCCGGGCACGACACACGGCCAATCGGGCCAAGCTCCGTTAGTTGCGAGGACTCAAAATCTCTGTTTTATCCATCATTTAAATCTTGGGAATGATAATTGAGGTGGTTTCCCGTTGCCTTCCTTAATAGTGTTTTTAACGTGACACCATCACTTATTGGCCGCCCCACTGGGGTCAGACGCCATTGCAGCCGCCTCACTGAGGAACAGACGCTGCGTGGACTACCTTTCGTCTGGCTCCTAACCTTCGACCTATCTTGAATGGGTGACCCTACCAGGAGCAATTATTATTACTCTCGCCAGCCCAGCTCTAGGGGTCATCGGAACGCACAAGCCCTTCCACCAAGTCAAGGTTGTAGTCCATGGGAGGGTGTGTACCTATTGCTATCTATTAATACAAGTCGCATCTAAAATTAAATAATCCTCTAATATTAAGCAGATTTCATTTTCAAGCGAGCGAGAGGGCGCGTTTTGTTTTTATTTTAAATATCAGTTGAAGCAATTAAGTATATGTTAGATGGGCTTCCATCCTGTGCCATGGAATGTCTTCATAAAATTGACTTGGTGTTTTTAGTAAGCCCGCTCAACATTCACAATTCAATTTAAGGTTGAATCTGCACTTTTAATGTGCAACTCATGGTGGAATTCTTATTGGTAATACAACCAGGTACTTTCTTCTTTAGGGGAGTCTCTTGATTTCCGCCATATGCCAAACGCTTCGTTACACTTTGTGGTGATGTGGACGAGAGTGTTGTTCTGCGCTGAATTTGTATAACGACGGACGAAATGGTCCGCGCAGGTGTTGTTTTTGGCCGAAGGCGAGAGAGCACTGCTGCACGGTTGCCTGAAAAGGGCGTGCCGGGGAGCAGACAATAGAGAGGCGGAGGAAAAGGCGGCTGGGCGTCTCAGATCGGGGAGAGGCGAGCCCGTGTTAATCGAAGGTCGGACGCAGACTAGAGCACCGCCTCTATGTACCCATTTTAGGTGAAAACATGATTGTCTTCTGAAATTGGGTGAGAAAACAAGTGCGCAATGGCATGCGCGCCGGCTATCATTTTAAATATAAACATAAGTCATTATACATGGTCCCCTATAAAAGTAATGCGCATTCTCAGGTAAAATATTCGGATCTAAATCAATTTGGTGTATATTCATTCCCTGCCACACGCCCTAGTTGTAGCTTGCTGGGTAATAAAATAAAATGTGAAAAAATGAAATGATAATTTTTTTCTTTCGCATAAAACGCTGTAAAAGTTTTTTTTTAAATTCCATATTAGAAACTTTCACTTAAAAGCTAAAATGCACATATTCTCGTAAAAAGTGACCCATATATCAATTTCACATAAAAAATTAAATTAATGCGCTCATAAAACTTTATTACCAAAAATCCCGGATTTTCGGCCGAAGTATACTTTAGTGAAAGCTGAACAAAAATCTGAAAGAATTCCACGAATAAATATGACACGACAAAATGTGTTAATTTCCAAAATTTCAGTGAATTGGGGGAATCAGTTCTCCCTTCTTCTGCAAAGAAAGTAACAAAATACTTTCTGCCAAAAAACTTCGAGTCCAGTCTCAAGGAACGGTTTTGATCATGTGGGGCTATAAAATCTGGTAAAGTGCGTAATTGATAAAAATAATTGATTCAATATGAATATCACCAAAATATAAAGCAGAATAAGGTTCTTTTCTGACAACACTCTAATCTACAGGGGAAAAAGTGAAATACGCAGATTAGTGAATCACTTCAAACAGGTTTAAACAACATTCACGAATAGTGTGAAGGATGGGGGCTTGAGTTAAGCACAAAAAATGCACCGGCATACAGTTTTAAACAATAGTGAACACAAATATTTTTACCAACTTACGCAATCGGAAGTGTTAGGATGAGCGTCGTGGATGAAGTAGAATAAGTGTGAGTCGCCATTGCATTGGATCTTTCTTGGGGAAAATAAATACGCACGATTTGTGGAGGGGCGCTGAAAATGCTGGCATTCGTCAAACGCATAGTTGGAAGGTGTAGCGACGAAAAATTGAAGGAAACGGCTATTTATGTTGAGTAAGGCCTCACATTGAGTATGAGGTGAGCGTACGGGATCCGCTTAAAAAGCATTAATTACGGAATTTAATAGGACTCAGAGAAAGGACGCTAGGGCCGTGAAAAACACGTACCAAAGGACAAAAAGCGTCCTTCACATTTAATGCAGAATCTAGGGTGGGAACCTTTAGACATGCGAAGACTCAGGGATAGTTTTAACTTATTACAAAGATAAACAGTGTATAGTTTTTAATTTCTACATTGGAGATACTATTAGGCCCCCTAGTTACATTGTCAGTGTCGACGATAGTCACAGAATTAGAGAGATAGATAGTCAAACTGATAGATTTTAGTCATAATTTTTTCCGCACACTACAGGCGACAGTAATAAAATGGGGACACCTAAAAAAATAATGGGTACGCGCAGTCAAAAATAAGGGAACAGTACAAAATTAAATTCCCACAAATCACTCTCCAAGTCTGGCGTCCTAACGCCCCCCGCCGTGCGCCCTTGTGCCAAGTGGGGTGTAGGCGAGTGTACGTATATAAAGTCTATTGTATTTGTGAATAGTCCGTCCGGAATGCGTAGAATACTAACCGGTCATATCTAAATTGCATGTGTGCTGGCTCTCTTTCAATGTATTTTCTTGTCCTCCTTGTGCAGGCATAAGAATAGCTGCTAACCATGCAATGATCGCAATATGTGTAGGAATGTCGACTTTCGACGCGGTTTTTGGTAGATCGCGGAGTGCCAGGTGAATTAGGAAATAAAAGTAGGATAGCTGGTAACCTACACACCCTACCACGCATTCTTACGATGGATTGCGGGGTATTATGTAGATGTAGACGGTGGCATAGAGGATATGCATCCTTGCAACTAAGGGACCTGACTCAATCGGCCGTGTGTCGCGCCCGGTAGCGGGAGAGGCAATGCTTCCGCGGTCATCAATCAGCGAAATGCTTGCAAACTAACAACAGCAGAACAGAAGACGCAGAAGGAGAACACAAAATTATTTGGAATAGGAACTAGGAATGTTTCAACAATGTTGAGTACAGGAAAACTAGTGAATATCAAGCGAGAGACCGGCTATTAATTTTCCCTTTACCACTTACCAGGGGTTTAACAGTTTGCGTATCTAGGCAAAGAGGCTTTCCCTAGGAGGAGGGAGTTGATTAAAGGGACGTTGAGTAAGGATGTTAAAACTGACTCGTAAAAACTTTGATATGGAGCGTAGTTTTGTAAGGCGCGGAAACATGGCCACTAAAGCAGGAAGATAGACGTTGACTGGAGGCTCTTGAAATGTGGGTTCGGAGAAGAATGGAGAAGGTAAAATGGACAGACAAGAAAACAAATGAGGAAGGGCTAAGTATGGCTGACGAGGAGAGGGGTTTGTTGGGAGAAATCATAAGGAGGTAGGAAAAATGGATGAAGGGCGTATAGATCGGCAGGGGTATGTGGACAATAATGCAAGAGAGGGGAGAATGTCAGACAAACGAGGAAAAGGATGTTGAATGGTTTGAAGGGAAGAAGGAAGGATACTGAGATGAAAACGAGTTCATTTTAATTAAGAATGCCAGGTTGGGTTTTTTTGGACAGGCGAAGCAATTCATCGTTTACTTGTAATTCCATTTTAAATTTCTTTAAATTGTAGGAAACCAAAATATAATAATTCGTTTTCAAATTAATGGATATATTTTTGCGAACTGTTTATCAATCAGAAAGCATGTAATTTATTGTTTTATTTAACTGTTAGAAGCCCCTTTTTTCAATGCTAATAAGTGAAGATCACTCTTTGGCATTAAATAAAAAAAACTTGTTGAAATTCGATTTGAAAATTTTGCAGGATTTGGCGAAATGGGAATTTTTTTATTTTGAAAATTCACAATTTTTCTCTTGGAATTAGTAATGATGAAATATTTTACAAAATGTGAGAGAATTTAAATGTGTTGATTAATATTCTTAACAGATCGGATTATTTCATCTGGAATTTCCACAAATCCATTTTCCCAGTTCCTCCATTGCCCAAAATTTCCCTCTCGTTACTCCGCGTCCCTCAATACATGTGCACCAATATGACTGTAAAGCTCATTGTGAATTAACTGAAATTTAAAAAAATAAAATTTCACGATGAAGCTGCAATTGGTTTTTATTTATTTAGCTGGGCGTATACTCCGCTTTAACTTCAAAGTTTTAATATTTTAGTTGAGCCAGGTACTATGAATCATAATTCCATCTATCTACATACAACCCCGCAAACTGGCGCAAGATATATAGCATGGGGTGTTAAGTCATCACCCGGAAAAGAGAACAAAACCACATGCATAATCAACACGTCCATGTAAACCTATACCGCAGTGGCGCATACATTCATGTAAAAATCCTCGCAAATTATACGCATTCAAATGCATTTACCGTCAACTAACAGACTCTTTCACCTTAGGATGCAGTAAAACATTTATTCAATAACATTCAAGATAGAATTTGAAAAGTAAAAAGGCGAAAAATAATTGTGCACATATAAATAATACTTGGGCATAGGAAAATAATAAGATGGAACTCAGCTTTGCTGACGATACAGTTACCCATAAAATTGTTCATACCACGATTTAAGATGAAGAGAGAAGAAATAACGAAAAATGTAGCTAGGAGTTTGAAGCTCTGATTCAATAGTTGAGCAGTCATTTTATTACGAAATGCTCTTCCATAAGTTCACGAAAACTTTGGTGTTATGTGGAGTTATTGTCCTTGGTGATTGTATGGTGAAATGTTCACTCTATCTACCGTGGAGAGAGATGCTCTTCGATCACACTACTTACAACCCGGACGTAAGGTCTTGCAATAACCATCTTGAAGCATATTTATAAATTTTTCACCATATAAGATTCCAGCAGTGATGACGGGATGTGAATGAACGTCCAGAAATAGTTCAAGTTGAAATTTCTCGTTAATTAGTGGATGAAGATTCTTAAATATTAATATTAACGATAAGTTTTGCCTTTTCAAGGGCCTAATTTTTAATATACCCGAAAACCTTCCCTTCTCTGAACGCACCCCGTAGATCGAACCAAGCGTTGACCGATATGACACCATAATTTCATAATTATTATACCAGAAGTATTTAAATATTGAGTTGCTACTTTCAAAAATTTAATGGCATAGAAACTAAAGCATGTTAGGTTGCAAACGATTTTATAACTCTCTGTACAGCTTTTCATCCAACGTTAGACTTTCCTTTTTGCTAATGAATTATTCCTAATAAAACCGGCATGGATTAGCTATTCTGGCGGGCGAACAAGTTTTTCCCCCTCTCAAAGATCAAGTCCCGATTCAAAAATGGTAGTTGGGCATAAACGCGAATGGATAGCCCACTGGAAAGTGCATTACAACAGGGGAAGGCCTATCCATATGGTCGATGGAATAATTGAGGTGCAATAAGTTTACATGATGATAGAAGGTGGAATTTAATAACTCGTGCATTGTGTCTTCTACATTCGGATATGTTCTCCCATTATATCCATAGACTTGGCCAGGTGCTTGCTACACCTAGGCATATGGTCTTAAACTCTCCACTAAACTTCTACCATTTGCCGACGATGCTGTGATAGATACATTTAATTAATACCCCGCAAGGCACCATCCGGGACATGATTGGCGAGAAGAATCGGCTTTGTCGGCGTTTCCAATGCTCCCGCCGCCCGGCTGACAAGTGCTTGCTGAACGCAGCTCAGCGCCGCATCCGGGACGATATCTTGGCCTTCAGGGAGAGGAAGGTTTCCTCCCTCTCTTCGGAAGATGGAGCTTGGTGAGACGCCTTCGGGGTTAGTCGCGGGAGGAGGCGAACGGCGACAGGTCTGCTACGAACACCGACCGACCCATTTCTTTAACATCGATCTCTTGTAAAATATTGGAACACATTATTGTCACTAACATTATGAGATTTCTTGATAGTAGGAAAATACTAATCCACAACCAGCACGGATTTCGGAAAAGCAGATCTTGCGAATCAAAACTTGGTCTCTTCATTCACGATATACTTAGATCGGGAGAAAACAACACACAAGTCGATGCAGTATTCCTGGATTTCAAAAAAGCCTTCGACAAAGTCCCACACAATAAACTATTACATAAACTTAAATACTATGGGACCAATGAGAAAATAATTAATTGGATTAGAGACTTCTTGTCATACCGCAAACAAATAGTAGTCATTGATGGGTTGTGCTAAACGGATAGATATGTAACTTCGGGCGTCCCCCAGGGAAGTGTAATAGGGCCCATTCCGTTCTTAATATACATTAATGACTTAAGCACACACGTTGGTAGCAATCTAAGGTTATTTGCTGACGACAAGGTGATATACAGGGAAATAAGGAGCCAACTAGATCGCGAGCTACTCGCTAGAGACTTAGACAATATCTCGGAATGGTGCAATAAATGGGGATTAACACTTAATATAGATAAATGCGCAGTTTTGAAATTTTGGAAGAAAGGAAGCGAGGAACAGAATATAAACTACAAAATAGAGGGTTCAGTATTGACTACGGCAAATAAAGTTAAATATTTTGGGGTTGTTCTAACACCACACCTTTCGTGGGGAGCACATATCAGGACAATATGCGGATCAGGTTTAAAGAAACTTGGCTTCATTAAACGGGTGGTGGGGAAATGTAATGAAAAAGTTAAAGAGAGGTGTTATTTTGCTCTAGTTAGACCTAATTTGGGATATGCCGCAAGTATTTGGGATCCGTGGGAGAAAATTTGGCAAAAAGAATTAGATAAAGTCCAGAGAAAATCCGCTAGATTCGTTAAAAATTGCTATGATAAGAACACAAGTGTAACAGGGGATGTAGGCTGGGAACCACTTGAAGTGCGGGGAGAACAAGCAAGGCTTAGACTTTTAGAAAGGTTCAGAACAAACGAGTTTAACTATGACACTGAAGTACTTATAATGGCCCCACACTACTTCGGTAGATCAGACCACAAAGATAAACTAAGGGAGATAGATTCCACTACAGATAGATAAAAATACTCATTCTTTCCCCGAACAATCAGAAATCATAATAGTAAGAAACCGAAGTCACTTTAGAAATATTAAAAACATTGAATTTACAAGTCGGAACAAAGTTAAACACTGCAAAGCTGTTGGGTATACTTTCAGGTGCATGTGTATGTAAGATGTAGAATAAGTGTTTGCATGTGTGTGGGGTGTAAGTCTGAACGTCATCCCTGAACACCAGTTTGGTTCCCGTAGCAAACACTCTACGACGCATCAGGTTGCTCGTCTGCAGAATTTCGTTACGGAGAGTTTCAACCGATGGCACTCAACCGTCGGCGCCTTCTCTGCCATCGTCTTCACCCTGAAGACGATGGCAGAGTCAGCCAACCTGACCCGGTGGGAAACCCGAGAGAACTTCTTGAATACCATACGCCGGGAAAACCTGAGATCCTTCATCAGCAAGGTGTTTCATCGAGTGCGGCACGAGGGTTTGCTGTGGAAGCTGGATTGTTTCGGCTGGACGGTGGACGGCACTCCCGGCAAGCTGGCTTCGCGGACGCACGTTCCCACTCTGCTGGAGACACGCATCATCAGAGATGCGGCACAATCGAGCGGGCGTCCCGCAAGGGAGTTTGCTCTCGCTGCATCTCTTCAACATCTTTTCCGCGGACAGAGGACTTTGGAAGTAACGTCTTCGTCGCGACATACGCGAATGACATGGCGATCTCGCGACGATCTCAGGCGGCGTAGTACCGGCAGCAGGCGGTCGACTCCCTCCCTCATGGTGTGGTATTCGCTTCGGCGTTTCGGAGTGAACGAGAGGACAAGACACAGGCGATCCTTTTTTCCAAGGGACGGAAGGATCCTCGCAGAAATTCTCGTCGGTGTTGCTGAAGTTCCAGGGAAGAGATCGGTGCTATACCTGGGTGTTATCCTTGAGAAACGTCTCACAAGGGCATCCGGCATAGCGGCATCACGGCGAAACCTTACCGCGCCTTAGCCGAGCACCAGCCCGGTGGTCGCCCAGCACCCTTACAGATCCGACTTGACTTCGGGTGACACTTTATGGTGGTAAACTTTTCCCCGAATGAAGAGAGAGAGCTGAAATGAAAAAAATGGAAGATCAGAGTTTCAGGGTGCCTTCCATGCGTAGCAGACACGTCTCCGCAAGTGTATGAATGCAGGAAGAGAGTCATTTTAAGAAATTGAAGCATTTATACGAATACATATATCAAAAAATGTATTTTACCCCGAGAATGCGCATTACTTTTTACTGTCCCTGCATTCTCTCGTATTGAATCCGTAGGCGTGCCTGGATGCTTGTTAGACTTTCGCGGATGTTTTACAACACCGCGTCTTTTCCCGAGTATTATTTTTGTACGATGCTCTACTTTCTGGTAATCTGGGGATTTTCCTCCTTCAAATGTCTCGTCAAACTTGCCAGTCGCCGGTCTCCGAGTCGGGACGACACGTGGGCCCGCGAGGCCCGAGTGCCTCTTGGGCGTGGCTCGAATGAGATTGATGCTCCCTCGCCTTCACTAATGCCAGCAAGTCTCCCTCTGCGAAGGAGGGCATACGTGGCTTTATTAACACACAAGTTAGGCCAACCACATTTGCTTTACATGAAATTTTGTACCGTATAATATTAGTTAGAAAAACCGAAAAATGTGTAGACGTTACTCCAATCTCTTCTCCACGATTTATTGGAATTTACGCGGAATAAGCAGTTGGCGGTATGTGGTCGTTACCCCTTTAACGAACGCTAAGAAGCTCATCGAAAGATTTTATCTCTTCCCTTCACCCCCTCTTTCCGTGGGAAAGAATCCCTTCGCTCTTTTTTTAAACCCGAAATAAAGCCTTTTTTCGGCCACGCACAAACTTGTGGGAAGAGACTATGAGGTTCGCATTAACTTTTATTTTTAAAGATGAAGAAATTCTCTTAAGAATTTGTATTACATAATGCCCCTTTCCCTGGATTATGCGAGGAAAGAATTCAGTCTTGGGTGAATCACTCATTTCCTAACAATAATTATGTTTCTGTGGTCCGCTTCTCATGCATACGATCGGGTGCCTATCCATGAAATGGGAAGGGTTTTTTGCTCTACCCCTCGTCTTACTAAGGCACCACTTTCTCATCTCACCCTGTACAGCTTTTACTTTTTAAACTAATAAACTCTATTTATTTCTATACAATTTGACTGCAGCATCAATGTACTCATAACAAGTGATGTTAGATATTGTAGACTTTCATCGTGAAATGAATTAGGAAGGACTAATGGCAGTCACGTGACGTTATCACTTAGTGCGGTACAGTTTTCGTAAAAGTTCGTTTCAACAGATTCTGAATAAAGAAGACAATGTCTCGAGTTTCATGCAAAAACCTTTTAAACTTGCAAACATGCAAATACATATACTATCAGAATACTTACACAGACACCTAAGAATGTACCTGTACCTATGAATGTTGATTTTCCATGCGGTTATATTTGTCTTTCCAGGGTTGTGGCCTAACACCTCCCGCCACACGCCATTAAAGCTGCTTGCGTGGTATTACGTAGATGTAGACGTGTGCACTTAGCGGTAGTGGAAAGAGATATTAAAGTTAATGTCATCATTTATACACGCATGGCATAACGAATATTTTAAAAATCCCGAGTCAATTTTGTTGGATAATATCGTCACTGTTGGAGTACTGGCGATGAATATTCAAAGCATTTATTGAATGAAGTTCGTAGACCTGTAGAATCACCTGAAGTTCCAGTGTTGCGTCACTTGCTGCGCTGATTGATAATGAATTTCTGTCCTCTTCTATATCTACATCGACATAATACCCCGCAAGGCTTCACAACGACGTGTTGCAGGAGGTTGTAGGTACCCAGCGATTCTAGATTCATGCATTCCCTCTATTTACTCATGCATCTGGCACCCCCGCGATTCACCTAAAACCGCGTGGAAAGGGAGCCACCGAACACCAATCATGCAATATGCCTACATGCAGGTATATTACGAGTGTTACATGATTAGAAGCTACTACTATGCCTGTACTAAGAGTGCAAAAATTACATTAAAGAGGCCAGATACACATGCAATTCATGCACGTATCACCGGTTAGTATTCTAAGAATTCCGGATGGACAATTCACGAATACAACAATAAACTTTGTACAAACACCTTCGCCAACAGCCCACATCACACAAGGGCATATGGCAAGGGGTTTTAGGACGCCAGACTTGGAGAGTGTTCTGCGGGAAGTTAATCTTGTACCATACCCTCATTTCCGACAGCGTGTACCTATTATTTTCTTAGGTGTCCCCCATTTTATTACTATCACGTATAGTTCGCGGGTAAAAGGATTATTTGAATCTATCAGTTCGACGGTCTAATTCTCTTATTTTGTAGTATTTGTCGGCCCTGCCGATGTAATGAGAGGGCTTATTATATCTCCACTGCGGAATGCAAAACCACACGCTTCACCCCTTTGTTGAAGTATAATCTAGCCCTAAGTCTTCGCGTATCTAAAGGTTCCCATCCACAAATCGCGCGTTTCCCCAAGAAAGATCCGATGCAATGGTGACCCCCAAGTGTTTTACTTCATCATGCGAGCACCTCCGAGTGTGTAAGTTGGTAAAGTTTGCTTGTGTTCTCAATTGTTTAATAAATGCATGACGGTGCATTTCCTCGTATTTAATTCCAGCAAATTCTGTTAGGGCAATGGATTTCTTATTGACATATCTGTATTTACTAGTATAATGCACAATCCCAATTACGTACTTTTTAGTACTTTTTCTTCTTAAGTGTTAAAAGTAGCCATTATGAAAATCTAGTTTTAGCCTTCTTACAAACATTTTTTTCCTGAACACTGTAGGCGTTCATCTAAATGCTTTCTTAAGTACTTGTACCTGGTACTGCAATGTTCTTGGCAATTTGTTAGTGTTTATTAGCATAAATTGTTTCAAATAACATTAAAAGTACCATTTTCACACTTCAAGCTGTATTTACATTAATTTTTGCACCATGCTCATATCTCTTGGAAAAAAATAGCACAATGTTTTTGTATAACGTAGATACAACGGACCTCCATGATTGAAATGGAGGTATTGCCATAATTGCAAGTGTAAGGGTGTGACTGAAAATTAATGATGATTTGAAAATTAAGACAGCGATAAATTGTTAATACGTGAAGGTTTCTTTGATTATTTCAATATATAGGTGGCATATCAATCCCAATAATATATCCGCAGTAAAAAAATTGGATAGAGATAGCCTGTTTGATTTGTTATTTGTTTGTTTGATATATTTATTGGTTTTTCGTTGTCAAATTAGATAAAATATGTGCACGTTTCCAAATAGAATAGAAAGCAAAAGTATAAGCTCGAAAGCAATAAGGGATTAGAATAACCTTGCCCCACCGCGCTAGGAGTGGAGATGCATTTTGTGTCAAAAGTTGTCTAACGTGTGATCACATTCTGCCACACACCCTTGCGGTGGCTTGCAAGGTACTATGTAATGTAATGCATAATATGATGAATAACAACCGGACGTGATCGGTGAATCAAAGTTAAACCTATTGGATTTCAACTTCTAGACAGTATTTCATGACTCTCCTACAAAATATTTTTCATTTTATATTTAAAATTGCATTTCCGTAGATTTCAAAAAGGTGTTTGATAGAGTGAATTGGGAAAAAACTAATGAGTATATTGCAAAAAAAAATATAATAGATTGGAGGGACAGGAGGCTAATCCACAACTTGCATATGTCTCAGACTACTCAGGTGCGAGTGGGGCACGAAAAGCCTGGATGGGCAGTGTTAGGAAGAAGTTTCCACAGGTGATAATATGCAGGGTTGCCCGTTCATTGGTAATTGAGTGCGATAAATGAGAATCAGTATAAATAAAACCAAGTTTTTGCTATTTTCCAGAAAAAGATAAGGGCTTGGCTAAACATTGAAATTGGATGGCAAAAACTAGAGCGGGTAGAACAGTTTATACATCTCGAAAGTGTTTTGGCCCAACACGGTCAAAATGGTAAGGTCGTAAGGAGAAGGATTGCGCTACGCAAAGAGTCTTTCACTAGGAGGAGCGAGTTGATGACAGGGATGTTGAGTAAGGATGGATTCTAAAACTTTGATATGGAGCGTAGCTATGTGCGACATTAAAGCAGGAGGATACGCGTAGATTGAAGGCTTTTGAAATGTGGGCGTGGAAAAGGATAAAGAAGGTGAAATGGACCAAAAGGAAAACAAACGAAGAAGGGCTAGGTATGGTGGGCGAGGAAAGGGGTATGTTGTGAGAACTCATAAGGTGGCCGGAAAAATGGATGAAGGGTGTACTGACCGGTAGTGGGATGTTGAAGACTGTAATAGAGGGGAGAGTGTTGGGCAAAGGAGGAAAGGGTAGGAATAGCAGCCTTATCCTGCTGAACTCCCGTAACCCTTCTATACCACGCGTCTTCGCTATCGGGGAGAGTGTGACGTAGTTTATTTACGGAATCGAACCACTCGTATGGAAACGGAGCTTTTCTTTGATATTGTGACGTCAGAAACTTAGGGGATTCGATCGCAGAGGATGGGGCGTCCAGCGAGGAAGGTAGGAAATTAAAACTATCTATTATTCGAAGCCGTGTTTCTTCGGTAAGGACGGCCATCACATCCATTTTCTCGAACGATTTGGCGTTGCATTGCACGTGAGCGCCCAACTTACGTATGTTTTCGCGTAAAGTCAAGTGACTATCGTAATTGCGAAAGTTGTGAAAGTAAATCACAGCGGCGTTTTCGTTATAAAGCCAACAAGTTGTGAAAGTAAATCACAGCGGCGTTTTCGTTATAAAGCCAACATCGTATGTGATACGATCCTCTCGTCCCATCAATGTAATTTCGGCGCCCGTGTATCACATTTTCCCTATTGAAAATGTCGCCTCCACAAATCATGCACGTCGAGGTCCAGATACCGGGACATTGCGACCAGAGTTTCAACCAAGAGGAATGATTATTCACGAAATGAGTAGCGATCTCGGGCTCATCGTCAAAGGTATGCATGGCTTTCTTAATTATACTATTTCTGCTTACGGCATACCAGCAATAGCCGGAAAGGTGGTGCATCGTCCCGATCCATCGACGTAGGCCTCACAGTTGGCGTATACAACCACATAATGTCTACATTTCGGTTTGTTAACGGCTCTGATTTGTGAATCTCTCACGAATGATACACGAACGTCACATTTCCCATTCGCATGGTATCCTTTGTCCTCTTCGCAAAATAATCTAGCTTTACCCTTAGTTTTATCTCTCAAAAAAGCATCGAGTTTTGTAATGAAAGAAAATTTCTTATTCTTATTAAAAATGCGTATCAACGGATCGTCAGGAGTCAGAGATACGCTATTGATAACATTCCCCCTTTCATTAAAATAGATAACATTCCCTGTTTCTAGGCGTGGGGTTCGCTGCGTTGTTCGGCTGAGAAGGCGCCATGGTAAACCACCAGGCTGCGATGCCCAAGAAGGTGAGGCCGGATCCCATCATCTCTGAGAACTCTTCGATGTCCGTCAGCTTTTCGTAGGCCTCACGGAAGAAGTCGTACACCTCCAGCATGTCCGCATCCAGTCTCGTGTCTAATTTGGAACCGAGGTGTGGCTGTTATGAAAGTCACAGCATCCTCAGTAGACACCCAATAAGCGGCAGCAGGAGCGGCGTTCTTCACACTCTCAGCCATTGTGATCGAGTGATTCCACGGATGCCGAACAAAACAGTATATAAAGAACTGAGCTCTAGCAACTACTCAAAACGCACCATTTAAACTATAACTGATAACCTTCAAAAAAAAGGACAGTATGGGACGTATGAGTAACCCTCACTCGTGATAAGCTCCTTATCGTAAAGGCGAATGCGAGATAAACTCAAAGGTGCCAGCCCACAGCCGTGCCCGTGCCCAGCAGTGCCGTCTCCAGCCGTTCCAAAACAATTATATATATATTTAGGGCGGGTTTAACTGGACGGGAGGAAGGAAGTACGCAGGGATGAAGAGGGACTTGATGTAGATTAGGTTGCTGGATTGGATTCTCTTAGGAGTCGCAAAATATTTATTTGGTAGTTGTGTCCATCCAAAACCTACCTTAACCGGCAGATTACCGTAAAAATTCGACTGAATATTCTGAACTCATCAATCTCCTTTACAACCTCGAGGTTTCGTGACTGCCCCGGGCGCAAAGTATTTCGTCAGTTCTGTCCACTTTACCGATATTTGGCTCTTCGTGCAGGAACCGGTTTTGAAAATACTGCAACTAATTTGAAATTACTTTTGAAACTGATCGCTTCATTGATTAGTTATCATGAAAACGGCTGTATTTCGTGTGTATGGGGGCAAATTTGGAAGGTATTTTGGAATAAAACGTTGCGATTATCTAACTTCACTAGAGTAGCGCCCCCCACTCGGCCTCCATATTCTCAGATTACTGCTTTGTTTCTCTCTCTCGAGTAGAAGTTGATGCAACCGGTCATCCCCCGTTGAGAAGGTTACGGACAACAATGCTATCTGCCCAAAGTGCTAACTAAATTGAGGATCTCACAGCCGTATTTTCTTTCAGCCGTGATTTGAAACCTGAATGATGATCGGGATTTCAGATAGCGTCCGCTCTTTCATTTAACTTTCACTTCCATTAATAGCGAATAACGAGCTGAACCCGATTTTTCAGTTGCGCAATACTGGGAATGAAAAGCGTTGTAGTCATTCCAAGTACGTTTAAGGTTCACGTAGTGTTAAACTGGACATTAATTTGCCAATGAATATGCGCATAGTATTTTGTGAATATTAAAATGCGCCTAATGCAAAATTAACCATCAAAACTTGTTTCAGTGTAATATTTTGGAGAATGAGAACACCTTGTAATAATAGGGTCAAGGAGCTCTGTTACTTCACGTTCGTTAGACAACACCTTGAGTATGCTGCAAGTGTATGGAGACCTCATGTAGTAGGCTTAATTTTGGAACTAGATCGAGTACAACGAAGAGCGAATAGGTTTGTGAAAACTTGGTATGAACAAGGTTAGCAGTGTTACGACACTATTGAAAGAATTAAAATTTGAGCCGGCTTAACCGAAGGCTTTAATTAAGGTTGCATTTACTGCGTCAATTTAAGGCGGGTTACTTATCTAAGGATGTTAAGTGACAATCAACACGGATTCAGGAAAACCCGCTCCTGCGAAACCCAATTAGGATTATTTACACATGATTTACTTTTATCGGGTGAGAGAGGTAGGCAATTGGATGCCATCTTTTTAGATTTCCAAAAGGCATTTCATAAGGTTCCCCATGGTAAACTCATTCATAAATTAAAGGTCGCGGGTATAAACAAGGGCGCCAAAAGTTGGGTTAAAGATTTTCATTCAGAGCGGGAACAGAGGGTAGTCCTTGATGGCGCTAGTTCCGACAGCGTTCGAGTCACGTCGGGGGTACCTCAGGGAAGTGTAATCAGGCCGTTACTTTTCTTGATTTTTTTTAACGATTTGAGCCGCGAAGTGAAAAGTAAAATTAGGATGTTCGCCGATGACACGGTGATCTATCGGGAGATATCTAGGGATGAGGATCGTTTTATTCTAGCGCAGGATTTAGATCGCATTACTAAATTGTGTTCTAACTGGGGATTGGCACTAAATTATGATAAATGTTCGGTGGTAAATATCTTTAAAACATCAACGGGATTTGATTAAATATTAGCTGAAGTTGACCTAGCAGTAGTTGATACGGTAAAATACCTTGTTATTTCATTCACAAAAGACTTAACTTAAACTTAACTTAAAGGCTCCGTCTTTTTGCTGACGATGCGGTGATTTATGGGGACATTCGAAGTCGCGATGACAGAGTCACGTTAGCTAACGACCTATATGCAATCCAGACTTGGTGCTATACATGCCAATTGGAATTAAATTTGAAAAAATGCGTAGTAATATATTTTTGGGAAAAGAGTAATACCCCCATATTTAGTTACAAAGTGAAGCAGACAGAAATCGCGAGAGTAGATTCCTTTAAATACTTGGGTGTAACAATTACTCACGATCTGTCCTGGGGAAAGCACATACGGGAAATATGCGGTCGCGCTAATAAAAAATTGGGATTTGTAAAAAGAGTGCTGGGTGAATTTGACGAAAAAGTGAAGGAACGATGTTTTCTTGCCCTAGTCAGGCCCCACATAGAGTATGCTGCCAGTTTATGGGATCCTCAAGAGATAAATTTAATTTCGGAATTGGAACGAGTTCAGCGGAGGGGGGCTAGATTTGACAAAAATTGTTATGACCAACGCAGTAGCGTAACTACTTTGCTAGAAAATTTAGGCTGGGATTCCCTTACACAGCGGCGTTCACAATATAGATTAAACTTATTAAAAACATTTAAAGATGGGTCCTTTTCCGATGACATCAAGAACATAATACGAACCCCAACGTATTACGGGCGGAAGGATCACGAATGTAAGATTAGAGATATTGACTGCGGGACAGACAGATTTAAATGGTCATTTTTTCCGAGAACAATAAGAGACCAGAATTCTTGTAATCGAAATCTCCCAGGAGCCGGCTCGACATAACAAGTATTAACCTACAAGGTAGCGACTATAAATATATAAATATGTAAATATATATATATATATATATATATATATATATATATTTAATTTTTTTTTCAGGTTCCCCTTACCTTTCCCCATCCATTTGAAAAACCCCAGCCCCCTCATCCCTTACCCTTTCCTCCTGGTGCTGCACCCCCTGCCACACACCTTTTTGGTGGCTTGCAGGGTATTGATGTAGATGTAGATGTAGAACTTGGGGGACTCAGATACGTAAAGTCTGCGGTGAAGCATTTTAAAAATTAGGATTTATTAAACACATTGTCGGTAAAAATGACTCAAAGGTCAAGGAACGTTGTTACCACCTGGACTACCGTGAGCGATATTGGAATATCTTAATTAATTTTAATCTTATTTCGTGGAAAATGCCAATTTTTAATTAAAGAGCGTGGTAATTCAAATCTCTCAAGTCGGCGGAGTAACGTTACATTACGTAGTACCTTGGGACCCACTGCCAGGGTTGCAGTGTACTAAGTAACTCGATTCTCTCTCTGGCCATCAAACTTAACGGACCTGCCTACTGAGCGCTCCTGATAACCGGGTTGACCCACCAGAGGGTACCTGCCTGCCAGCTTGATTCTTGGTGCTTTTGGTTTTAGTGAAGTGTAGTGTAGTGTCATCGTATAAGTTGATTCGTTTACATAGTTTTCGTTTTGTGTGTGGTTTGTTAACCGTAGTGTGTGGTAGTAGTAATTTATTTTAGTGGATTGTGGTGGTTTTTGTCCTTCGATTCTGATTGGTGATCAGTTAGTGATTTCCATTTTTTTTAACGAGGGAACGTCTCACGTCCGTAGGTCGTACGATTGGAGGGTCGTCTCTGAGGACAAGGGGAAGGTAACGCTGCGGCGAGGATTGGACTCTGCGGAGGCAGATACCATCCCCGTCTCCAACAGGTACCAGGTGCTGTCGGAAGACAGCCCCACCGTAACTGCAGCCCCTACCCCTACTCCGAGGGATCTGCCTAGGGTAAGGCATCAGCGGTCGGGAAGGGAGGGAACCGTTTATTAGGTAGTTCAAATGTCGGGCGTATAATGAATCCGCTGCGCCGCAGAGTCCAACAGGAGGGAGGTGTTGGATTCTTGTCGTCCTGGTCTATACCAGGCGGCGGGATACCCTAGGCGACGCTGGCGGTGAAGGCGGCCGTCAGTAACACGGGCTGCTCCAAGCTACGCACTGTGGCTCATGTCGGGACAAACGACGCCTCGGAACGTGGATCTGAAGAGATCCTGCGCTCCTTTAAGGAGATGCACGAGTGAAACGGAGGTGAAACGAGTCGAGGCAGAGTTGAAGGTCCCAATTAAATTAAGTACAGGGTCGCACCCAAAAGTGATAGGACTGATTTTATCTGGCGCGAACGGAGCGGTGGGGGGGGGGTCTGCATGGTAGGGTAAGGTGGAGGGGGCTCTTAGCAACAGACTGACACCAACCTCAGTCGCCTGCGGGCTGTCTTTGAGTGAGGACTTGGTTTTTAGTGAAGCCAGTTTTTTGTCCGCGTCGAAAAACAAAATCAATGTGAATTTAAAGCAACGTTATTCCGTGAAGTTTTGTGCGAAACTCGGCAAGACGCCAACTGAGACCCTCGATATGATCAAGCCGGCTTATGGGGACCCTGCCTAAAGCCGTTCCTCAGTATTTGAGTGGCACAAGTTGTTTAAAGAGGGTAGGGAGCTCGTTGAAGACGACCATCGCTCCGGACGGCCGTCGACGGCAACACAGACCGACGCTTAACCAGTGAAGAAATTGCAGACCAGTTTGGTCTGTCTGCATCCAACGTCCATCGCATTATTTTGCAGGGTTTGGCCATGCGCAAGGTGTGCGCCAAGATGGTGCCGAAAATTCTGAGTGTCGATCAACAGCCAACGCGTGTTGGTCGACACTCAGAAACGTTGGTCGGCAACGCGTGTGCGCATTTCCGAAGAAGTGTTAGCCAATTTGCACCGAGATGAAAATTGTTTGGACAATGTGATAACTAGTGATGAAACATGGGTTTTTCAATATGACCCCGAAACGAAAAGACAATCCGCGGAATGGCACACTCCCGCGTCCCCACGTCCAAAAAAGCCTCGCATGAGCAAATCAAAAATCAAAACGATGTTGATTGTGCTTTTCGACCGTCATGGAGTGGTTCACAAAGAGTTTGCCCCACCAGGGGAGACTGTGAATGCGAACTTTTACGGGAAGGTGCTCACCCGCCTACGAGAACGCGTGACAAGAGTCCGACCGGCCATCGCAAACTGCTGGGTGCTTCAGCATTACAACGCGCCGTGCCATGGCACGCTCGTCGTCAGACAGCTCCTGGCCAAATACGGCGTTGCCACGTTGCCGCACTCGCCCTATTCTCCCGATCTGGCACCACCGGACTTTTTCTTCTTCCCCCTGATAAAAGACAGCTCAAGGGACAACGTTTTCACTCGATAAAGGCCGTTCAAGAGGCTTCGACGAGGGTCATCAACGACATCCCAAAAGAAAATTTCCAGCGGGCGTACGGGGAATGGGAGCAACGTTATACTAAGTGTGTAGCAGCTCAAGGAGCATACTTTGAAGATTATTTAGTCGACGCAAGTATATCGTCAATAAAATTCTTGTAAAAAAATCAGTCGTACCACTTTTGGGTGCAACCCTGTATATTCGCAAAGCACTCTTTAGAACAAATTGTGAAATCACCAACACGAGGGCACAGCATACTTAATATCTACAAGACTTCTACGACCGAAATCATTACTAACATTAGATTAATGGACAGAATAAGTACCCATAAAGCTATTTTAGAACTAAGTCCGTGAATATAAAGAAAATAAGCGTAAAAAATACTATTTTAAAGAGGCAAATTTTAACGGGCTACGTGAATATTTAAAAATGGAATTATCAGAACCCAAGAAAAAAACACTGACACCCAATACAGAGAATACTTGGAAATATTTCTTAAATACTGTAAGCGAAGGAATGAAGACGTACACGTATGCCATCCAATCTTACATGCGACAGTAAGGTACCTAGATGGTACAACGGGGCTGTCAGATCGGCATAAAGAAGGCTACAGTCAAATTTTAAAACGAGTTTAAAATTGAAGATAAAGTTTATGTGAATACAGCCGAACAGAAACTAAAAGAATGTCGTCGTCACACGAAAAGTATCATGCGCACAGCACTACACTCTTTTAAATCTAAAATGCTAAGGGGAATATCTTGAGGAAAATCCTAAATCATTCTGGTCCAAAGTTAATGAAATACAGGGTAAACGTCCAACTCTTCTTTCTTTGAAGGCAGAAAATGGAGACTTAATTACAGATAGCGTGAAATAGGCTAATACTTTAAACCATTTTTTCACAGCCATTACGATGAAAACACAAACGCACCAAACGATCCTCCACACCCACCCGGGGAACACATGAGCGATCTTACACTGACCAAGCAGGGAATAGTACATCTGCTCCGTAGTATCAAAGCACACAAGGCACCTGGTCCGGAAGAAATACCTGCTAGAATATTAAAGGAAATAGCTGACGACATGGCCCCATTTTTACATATTGTTTTTCTAAAATCGATAGAAGAAGGCTCAGTGCCTCACGACTGAAAGCTAGCCCATAAAACTCCCATCTATAAAGGCGGCGATAGGGATAAAACAACCAATTACCGACCCATTTCTTAAACATCGATCTCTTGCAAAATATTGGAACACATTATTGTCACTAACATTCTGAGATTTCTTGATAGTAGGAAAATACTAATCCACAACCAGCACGGATTTAGGAAAAGCAGATCTTGCGAAACACAACTTGGTCTCTTCATTCACGATACACTTAGATCGGGAGGAAACAACGCACAAGTCGATGCAGTATTCCATGATTTCTAAAAAGCCTTCGACAAAGTGCCACATAATAAACTGTTACATAAACTTAAATACTATGGGATCAACGAGAAAATAATTAATTGGATTAGAGACTTCTTGTGAAATCGCAAACAATTAGTAGTCATTGATGGGTTGTGCTAAACGGATAGATATGTAACTTCGGGCGTCCCCCAGGGAAGTGTAATAGGGCCCATTCTGTTCTTAATATACATTAATGACTTAAGCACACACGTTGGTAGCAATCTGAGGTTATTTGCTGACGACACGGTGGTATACAGGGATATAAGGTGCCAACTAGATCGCGAGCTACTCTCTAGAGACTTAGACAATATCTCGGAATGGTGCAATAAATGGGGATTAACACTTAATATAGATAAATGCGCAGTTTTGAAATTTTGGAAGAAAGGAAGCGAGGAACAGAATATAAACTACAAAATAGAGGGCTCAGTATTGACTACGGCAAATAAAGTTAAATATTTTGGGGTTGTTCTAACACCACACCTTTCATGGGGAGCACATATCAGGACAATATGCGGGTCCGCTTTAAAGAAACTCGGCTTCATTAAACGTGTGGTGGGGAAATGTCATGAGAAAGTTAGGAGGAGGTGTTATTGTGCTCTAGTTAGACCTCATTTGGAATATGCCGCAAGTATTTGGGGTCCTAGGGAGAAAATTTGGCAAAAAGAATTAAATAAAATCCAGAGAAAATCCGCTAGATTCGTTAAAAAATTGATATGATAAGAACAGAAGCGTGACAGGTCTCTTAGGGGAATTAGGCTGGGAACCACTTGAAGTGCGGAGAGAACAAGCGAGGCTTAGACTTTTAGAAAGGTTCAGAACAAACGAGTTGAACTATGACAATGAATATTGAAATGTAATGAAATAATTGACTTTGTAATTCCACACACTTATTACAAAGTCAATTATTTCATTACATTTCAATATGTTATGCAAATTCCACAAAGTTACGCCTGAGACAACAAATTTTATGACAATGAAGAAATTATAATGGCCCCACACTACTTAGGTAGATCAGACCACAAAGATAAACTAAGGGAGATAGATTCCAGTACAGATAGATACAAATACTCATTCTTTCACCGAACAATCAGAAATCATAATAGTAAGAAACCGAAGTCCCCTTAGGAATATTAAAAACATTGAATTTCGGAACAAAACGGAAAAACAGAAATTCGGAACAAAATTAAACATTGCAGAGATGTTAGGTATACTTGCAGGTGCATGTATATGTTACTTGGTAGTTTGAGTGTTTGCATGTGTGTGGGGTGTAAGTGTGTTTGCATGAATGTATGGTATGTTTTTTGTGGATGCATTAGTTTGTGGTTTTTGCATGTGGTATTTTTTCTTTTCTAAATTACGGGTGTTGTCCTAACACCCCCCGCCACACGCCCTTGCGGCAGCTTGCGGGGTATTAAGTAGATGTAGATGTAGGGTGTATGACAGGTGGTGACAGCAGAACAGGCTGATGTTGACAAAATTTATTGAAGCCATATCTTCCGTGGTCCAAACGGCATCTTAATTGGTGCTAGTTTGGCCATGTCGTGGCCTATGCGTAAAATCAAGTCCTGCATTGAATAGGTTCATCAATCGTCGTTCCAATCTTCAACACTTTCACTAGAAATTAATGGTATGCGTCTGGTTTTAACTATGTTTTAAGCAAGTCTCGCTCTGCCTAATTATTACATTATTCTTATAAAGAAAAGGGCGTCCACGTGATTTAATTGCACGAGTTATAGCCGAGTGTGAAAGTAAGGTGTTTCATTGTTTTGGTCTGGTTAAACGATGCTTGAGGGTTGAATGAAATGGATATGTGAGGGTAAAGTGAGTTTTTTTAGGGTGCGTATAACAGGAACAGACACTGAGAAAATCAAGGTTGGAAGTGGGTGACTAAGGCTTTTCAAGAGAGGAAAACTCAGGAAGTGTCAGGAAGAAAATGCCAAGCATGCGTTTATGAATATGACAGAAATATGGGTCAGTATGAATCAATCTAATTCAATAATGTCACTTTTGTTGAACCGAAGAGTAAAGTTCACGATTTCCGAAGAGGCAGCATATAGAAAATTAGTGCTTCAAAGTGCACGAAATAAGTTGAGACAAAATGGTCAGCGGAGCATCTAATACTTTCGATATTATTTGTTCCTCCGATCGGTTTCAGCTGTCGATATTTTTCTTCGATTTTAGCGATAGCGTTTAATGATTGGACCGAAATTAAAATAATATTCTCTGACAGAGTGTAAATGTCATTTACTATTGTTTTTAGCGAGAGGGCGGCAATTCTCGAATTGATAGAGATGTTTATAATGTTTAAAATTCAGCAAAATCAGTTATCTACAAATGATCATCGAAAGGCGTTGCGCCCGAGGATAACGAAGGAAATATTAGTTGATGAATATATTTTCATTTACAATGTTATGTAATTCTTTTTTTTTCAATGTTCACGTTTCGATAAGTAAGAGTTTAAAGAGTTCCCTCATGCTGCTTGTAATTAACATTAGATATATTTGAACATACTAAGGTAAGAATAAAAATATTTCCCTTTCGACAAAACATGATCAATACGTGTGACAATATATACTAGTGTATTGACGATTGGTATTTTTCGCCAAAGTACCGTCGTGGAAAACGTCTAATCCTACATATATTTTAAGTAAGGGCCTCATTCTTATACCAAACTGTTATGCAAGCCGTAGCCATTGCCACATGTTTTCATGAATGATAAAAAATCCATTATGAATCCACAGTGTCAATCTATTAACATACACGCTTTTCCGCATATCTTACGGCAGGCGAAAGTAGCAATCATGCCTTGAGGGACCGCTTTACCTGTTCCAGTGCAAGAGAACAAGGAAGAACGGCAAACTATTGAAAGATTCACTATTTCAGAGATAGGTTTTAATTACAATTTGGTGGAGTTACTTGAACAAGGTTGATACCATGAGTAAAGCAGAGAATTTGAATTAATATTGCATGGTTCTTGCCTCAATTTGAAAGTTGGTAGATGGAAGAGCGTTTTGTAATTCAAGCCTCTAAAGAAAGCATGTATTGTAATTTAATCTTCAGGCGAGACTGCTTGCAGTGAAAATTTCGCCTCGGGAGTTAAAGCCGAACGCCTCTCACGAGACCTTTTCTTTTAGATTCAACACGGATTGAGGAAGCTTTTTCTTAAGTCGGTCAAAAATTCACGTCAGTCATTTGCAAATTATGCAAGAGTTAGACTGCGCTCTTTAGCGGTGATAGTATTTCCTGGCAAAGGCAATATATACATGGCCATTAATGAAAGTAATGCGCATGATTTTACAGTGACACGACTATCAATACGACAGGTGTATTGATGTAGGAGGAGAGTATATTGTAGAATTTTGAGCATTTGTAAAAGTACAATGAATAAATCTATTTTCCAAGAGAATGCGCATTGCTTTAATAGTGGACCTAAAGATTGGCTCAAGGAAGACTCAAACTAAAATGATTCTAAGACCTGCGGGAATGCCACCGCAGTTATTTCAGCGAGGATATTTGCTGATCTCTACGAATATGCAAGGATGTTACAGTGTCAAATAATTATTCGAGTCATTGGAACCCGGATTCAAAATCTCTCAGAATGCTTTGTCCCTTTAACCTGCCGAGGTGTCTCCACGAGAGAACGGAATCGAAATCAAGGCGAATTGATTTTAGGCAGGGTTCCCGGACGGGAATTCCTTCCCTCCGTTCTCGGGAATTTTTTCCGCTTTCCCGTTCCCGAATCCCGAGAAAAGTTGATCGGGAAATTCGGAGATTTGCAGCAAGACGCAGCAATTTTAGACGCAGCGACTGTATCAATTAGACCAACGTCTGGAGAAAATGAAAGACATTTTTCCACATCAAGGACATTTGTTGCAAACCTAAAATCACGGTTGTCTCAGTGGGCAATCAATGCTCCATGTTTCCTAAACTTTCATTTTTTAAATGACAAATAAAAACTAGTTGAAGTACTTTTTAAATTTAAAAACGAATAATATTTGCATTTTTTACCAGGTATGCTTAAGTTGACACATCAATTATTTAAATGAGATTCAAAATGTAATGCATTTGGTAATATATTATTCAGTAATATTCCGGTCAAGGTAGGGTTTTGATGGACTTAACTACCAAATATATTTACCCTAATATTACACAATCCATCAGCCTACTCTACATCAGGTCCCTCTTTATCTCTGAGTACTTCCTTCCTCCCTTCATCCCGTTCAACATCCCTATCCCGTTCCTTCCCTTTCTTCGTTTGCCCAACATTCTCCCCTCCATCACAGTCTTCAACATCCCACTGCCGGTCAATACCCCCTTCATCCACTTTTCCTGCCTCCATAGGATTTCTCCCAACAAACCCCTCTCTTCGCCCACCATACCAAGTACTTCCTCAATTGTTTTCTTCTCTGTCTATTTCACCTTCTCCATCCTTCTTCACACCCATATTTCAAAAGCCTCCAATCTACGTCTATCCTCCTGCTTCAATGACCACGTTTCCGCGCCGTACATACTCGTAGCTACGCTCCATATCAAAGTTTTTACGAAAGGAGTAATTCATTAATAATTGCATTGTTATTTGCTCGAGACTTCGACTAAGTGATCGCTGAGAGCTGGCCTTCCAAACATCAATTTTAACATCAATTACGGGTGCATTTAAAACGCATTAATTTCGAGCAAAGCATTGACGATAACTCGGAATTGTGGGTAAACAGGGAATAGTTTTTCTGCAATGATGCATTTTATGAGCTACATATCACAGTGTAACCGATCACTCCATCAAAGAGGAAATACGAGTAAAACTTGAAAATTTTATGGAAAATGAACGAGGATGAACTTTCATAGCATGGACAAAGATCTCTAATTTTATTGCACATATATGACCCGTCTGTCTCACTTCCAAGTCTCTTTATACGTCCCTTGTAATAACAGTTTCCACCTGACCTGAATGGATATTTTCAGTTAACGTTCACCATAAGTTTGGGAAAATATACAGACATTGTGTAAATCTTTGATATTTTTTATCCATACTTACACACCTACATTTAAGTGAGTGTGCACAAGAGATGTGAAAGTGGTGACTGCATTGACTAATATATACTTCATCTCTCTGTATTACCTTCCTCCCTTTATCCCGCCCAACTTCCCTATCTTGTTCCTGCCCCTTCCTAACCTTTTCCTTTGGCAAATGATTTTCTCAACAATCCCCTCTCCTCATCCACCAAGCACTTCCTCATTTGTATTCCTTTCGGTCCTTCTCACTTTTTCCATCCTTCTCCACACCCACATCTCAAAAGGCATGTGTCATAGAAGATGTCATTTTTCCCACGAATGGTAAGGAATGAGAATAACTTTGTCCGACCGTGGTAGGGTCATATTCGGGTCAAAATCTGGTCTGGTGTGTACTCACCCCCTGCCACACACCCTAGCGGGGGCTTGTAGGGGGTGAATATCTTCATCCCTCTGCCTCGCTTTCCCAGCATTCTTCCGCAGTCTCCAGCAATTTTTCGTATATTTCATTCCACATATCAACATGTCGAAGGCCTACAATGCAAGTATAAAATTATCCTTCTGCCTTATCTATCAAATTTCCGAACCGTGCAAACATTAAGAACTATTTATCTTCGGCATTTAATTCGGCGCATGTAATCAACTTTCGCCTCTTTAAATACTCCGCCAATACAACTCTTCTTTTTATCTTCTAATAGCTTTGACGCATTTTCTCAAAATATTTCCTTAATGTCCGATTTTTTTTAACCAACTATTCTATATATTGTCCTCGAAATTTGATGTATATATACTTTGAAAGAATCCACATGAATAAAATAAAGAAATTCCAGATTTGTATACCGTTGTTGTAATAAAATCAATAGCGTAACCAGATTTTTAGAGGAACTAAGTATTTAGGCAATCGCTCATAGAGCGAAGACTAATTTACAAATTAAATCTCGTAGCAAGCGAGGAGCAGGTTTCCTTAGGTTTGAAATCTATCTGTTAAATTATTAAATTAAGTAACCTGCAAGCCACCGCTAGGGTGTGTGGCAGGGGGTGAATACACAGCAGATAACTTTTGACCCGAGAATGACCCTACCGTGGTCGGACAATGTTATTATCATCCCTAATCATTCGTTGGAAAAATGACATCTTGAATATATCGGTTCTACACTTAATCTCTCTGTTTTTATTGACAAGACCTCTCCTACAGAAGTGCGGTGGGGGTAATAATAAAATTTCAACATGACTGCTTAAGAGGTAATCGTAATTAATATATTTGTTTATTAAAATTTGATGGTAATGCATTTTATCGATTCAGACCCAACGGAATTTTACAACAGATTTGAATGAATAATTGCCCAGATCGAAATCTGAATCGCAAAAGTATTTATGAAACAGTTAGTTCACATTATATATTATTGTTCATCTAGCAATATAATGAAAAATCAAAGTTCAGACTCACAGTCGCGGGCTTCCTACATGATGGATAAATCAGGATAAAATCACTACTGTTAGGAAGTGCTCACACTCACCCACGTCGTAAAACATGTTACTAAAAAATTCCAAAGAAACTGTGGGAGATGCCGCCACAGTAATTTTAACAGAGTCATCCGCTAATATGCATTTCAATGCAACAATTTCAGAGAGTAGAAATCATTCACCTTGACCGGGATTCGAACCCGCTTTAAAGGAACAAGAGAGCATGTTTCGGCGGTATTTCGTCACAATATCTTGTTCCTTTAAAAGCCCCAAAATTTCAGAGTTTAAGAGGACGCCTCGATAGCGAAACTGGCCAGAGCACTCGACCGGACACGGGTTCGAATCCCGGTAAAGGCGAATGATGCTACCAACCAGTTTCAACGTATTACCACATTTGGTTAAACACATTCACAATTTACTGACAAGATAGAGCATATACATTATTTAAAAAATATATTTCTTGATGTGCCACAAAAGTTATCAAGAACACCGCAACGAGGTGGCTCTCCTCGCCGCCTTCATCAACGAAAATTCGTTTCCCCTAAAATTCCCACCGAGATCACTGTGGCGTGGTGTTTCGCATTTTTCGAGACAAGTAAAATATTTGTACTATAATATACTACTTATATTTTAAAATAAAATATCACGCTATAATTACGGAATCCACAAGTAAATATTTTATGGATAGATTGCATTACTATTACAATTTTTCCCTCGTTCAACATCATCTCCAATGGTGGATGTCCGTGAGATTTGGCTTTCCTAGGAACTCATTATACTTCCATTTTCATGGTGAACACGAGCTCTTCAAAGGAATAAAGATTTGAAGCTCTACCATCCCTCCTAATATTTTTCGAACCAACACGGAAAACCGCGAAATGCGTATGAATTTTACGGATTAATATACACAACATGGCTAACTGACGACTGTCAATGCAAAGCCTCGGAATTTAACTGACTCTCAAATTTGGTGCGATCATTTTCGATGCCTTTTTTTGACATGACGTCAAGAAATTTTACCCGTAGCACCTCCTGGGTTCGCGGAAGTTAAAATTCAACCAAAACCTTTTTTAGACCACATTTTTTGTTGGAACAGTGGGGGACGAAACTCGACCTGAGAATGGCAGGTGGAGATATGATTACGGCTTCAACTGCCGTCAAGATATGGCTGGAGGAACTTGATATGTCTGACATAAGGTGAAATAAAAAAGGATGAACGAGTACGACTAACGTAATCCGGGACATGATTACCTTCTCTAATCTGGAAAAAATATCATTACGTCAAATATTGAAGGGAAGGTTAAGAAAGAAGTTCCTTAATATCCGCTACGTCATTAGGTCTCGATATCGACTTGTTTCCAGGAAAGTTGTCCGCAGTTGAATATATGAAAAAAACTGGTGTTTCTGGTAATTAAAAAAGAAAATTTTTATATTTTTAAAATACCAGAAATATATTTTTAAATGTTCAGCCTCGTCAGAAAATACCACTTATAATTAACAAACAATGGAACTCTGCCTTAAAAATTTGATGTGCGGCATTTCCATTTGCAAATAAGATCTTCCTAAATTGTCTTAAATATATCCGGTCGAAGTTTTCAGCTAGGAGAAACGCATTATATCAAGGAAAAGAAGCAGCCAAAGGACACCAAAATTAAATATCCAAATTTGTACAACTAATATCCATTGTTGAAATAAAGACTTGGATAAGATTCAGGATGATGAAATGAGGTGTTATAAATCCTTTACGTGTAACCTTTGCTAGACGAGTAATTCTCTACCTAATTCCTCTAATTATCTTGATGCGCATTTCAGTTAATCATGACCTTTCAAAAATCTAGAGCTTCTACTCGGAACGCGATATGATTCGGCAACCAATTCAACTTCATGAGGATCCCATACATCCGCAGAATATTCTAAATAAAGTACATCTAGCCAAAGATATTACTGCTTATATTATAACGTTCCCGTCACAGGTCCCAAATTCGTATAAATCCTAATTTTTTGCAAGCCTGTGTACATAGTCCCCGCAAATTTTCCCTTAGAATCCTTGGACTTCATAAATTTATTGAATAATTCATAATTCTATTGGTTCTATTAGCCCATTAAAAGCACCAGAGGATTTTAATAAGGCGATTTGCTGCCATTAAATATTTCCCAGCACTTTAACTTGAGTTACATTCGATCGATCTGTTCCATAAAATTTGTTTTTACATTCAGCTGTCGCCAGAAATGGAATTTAGAGGAGGCTAGTGGTAAAGGAAACTGGGATTCGGCAGGACGACAAGACCTGCTCTGATCCTAGTCTTTACTTTCGGGTCGAATATATATATATATATACACACATTTATATATATATATAATATATATATATATAATATATATATATATAATATATATATATATATATATATATATATATATATATATATATATATATATATATATATATATATACACATACATTTGGACGGCAAAATAGAACACAAATAACAGAGATAACATTTAAAAGGGCACTCAGGTTGTAGATTGTATAAGCTTCCGGCCTTCTCCGAGGCTATCTTCAAGTTTGATTTACTTTGAGACTTACTTGAAGATGGCCGAAAGCTCAAAAAATCAACAACGTGAGTGCTCTTTTAAGTGTTATCTAAGTTATTTGTTATCCATTGTGCCGTCCAAATATTATACCGTTCGTGTGAGTGTTTCTATATCATCTTATAACAAAAAAAATTTCAACGTCACTATTAACTAGACTTACTTCTAAATTAAGCGAGATATCCAATCCGTAGTTTAACCTTCCTTCAATTAAGTGATTTCCAGCCAAGCTGCTCTAATAATTGGGACAAGCAGCTAAGTTTATCCAAACAATGATTTACAAATATATACCTCCTCTACGCTGCACACGATCAAAATCGGCGCTTAATCCAACCTCGTGAAGATCCAATATAAGTACTTGCAGAATGTTTTAGCAAACCACTAATTCACGACGCTACATCTAAAGCTATATTGTGTTGTATCTATGTTTGCATCTTGCGCTACAACTTGAACTTCAGCGGGTCTAATAATCCCGGTGAAAATGTTTGGAATAAGGAATGACTGCATAACTTTATAAATAGCATTGTCTTGTTTTCATATATAATCATTATTTATTAATAGGTTATCTACCGTTAGACTTTTGGATGGACACAGCTACTAAATAAAACAATTTGTGACTCCTAACAAAACACAAAATCCAGCATCCAACTCCATATCAGGTCAAGTTAATCCTTAGGCTTCCGCGCCGTCTATCTGATGAATCCATGCTGATTTCCAGGAATTACCGTCGCGTAGTTTAGTTGGCCAAAACGACACGCACATCACTTCGACCTGAAGACAACTCCAAGACTGGGGGCGAAACAGTTGTCCACCAACTAAACTACGCGAAGGTAATTCCAGAAAATCAGCATGGATTCATCTATATCAGGTCCCTCTTCATCCCTTAGTACTTTCTACCTACCTTCATCCCGTCCAATATCCCTATCCTGTTCCTCCCCTTTCCTCGTTGGCCTAACATTCTCCCCTCTATTACTGTCTTCAACATCCCACTGCCAGTCAACAATCCCTTCATCCACTTTTCCCACCTCCACAGGATTTCTCCCAACAAACCCCTCTTTTCGGGAACCATGCCAAGTGCTTCCTCATTTGATTTCTTTTCTAGCCATTTCACCTTCCCCATTCTTTTCCACACCCACATTTCAAAAGCCCCCAGTTTACCGTCTTCCGCGATCTTTGACCGTGTTGGTCCAAAAAACTTCCGTGATACGTAAACTGCTCTACATACTCTAGTTTTTGCCCTCCTATTTCAATGTTGAGCTTAGCCTTTTTCTTTCTAGAAAATCGCATAACCTTTGTTTTATTAATATTGATTCTCATCCCATACCTTTCGCACTGAATTTCCAACTCACTCAGCAATGCTTGCAGCCCCTTGACTGAATGACAAACTAAAGCTTGTTCATCAGCAAACCTAACTGATTTTACGAATTCCCCGCCCACTTTCATTCCTACCTCGAGTTATTCCCATGCCTCTTTGATGATTTCCTCTGCATAAAGGTTGAACAGCAACGGTGATAATGGGCAACCCTGCCTTACACCCCTTCTAACACTGCCCATCCTGACTCCCCGTTTCCCACCCTCACCTGAGCAGTCTGAGACATGTACAGGTTGCGGATTAGCCTCCTTTCCCTCCAATCTATTCCTATTTTCTGCAATATACTCAATAGTTTTTCCCAGTTCACTCTGTCAAACGCTTTTTCGAAATCTACGAAACAGTCAAATACCTCCTGGTTGTGTTCTATATTCCTCTCGATTAATAATCTCATTACTGCAATGGCATCACGCGTACCTCTCCCCTTCCTAAACCCAAACTGATCATCCCCTAAGTAATCATTTGCCCTACTCTCTATCCTTTTGTTTATGATCCTGAGAACAACTTTAGCTGCGTGGGATATCAAACTAATTGTCCTATAGTCCTCACATGACGTGGCCTTTACCTTTTTCGGAATAGGAACTAAAACTGATCTCACAAAGTCTTCCGGCCAGATTCCCTCCTCATAAATACTACGGATCTACATCTACATCTACTCAATACCCCGCAAGCCGCCGCAAGGGCGTGTGGCGGGGGTTGCTAGGACACCACCCATAATTTAGAAAAGAAAAATAATAAAAAAAAAATCGCATGCAATAACGACAAAATCATATATAAAAAAAACATGGCATACATTCATGCATGAACACTTACACCCCACACACATGCAAACACTCAAACTACCAACTAACATACACATGCACCTGAAAGTATACCTAACATCTCTGTAGTGTTTAATTTTGTTCCGACTTGTAAATTCAACGTTTTTAATATTTCTAAAGTGACTTCGGTTTCTTGCTATTATGATTACTGATTGTTCGGGGAAAGAATGAGTATTTGTACCTATCTGTCTTGGAATCTATCTCCCTTAGTTTATCTTTGTGGTCTGATCTACCTAAGTAGTGTGGGGCCATTATAATTCCTTCAGTGTCATATTTAAACTCGTTTGTTCTGAACCTTTGTAAAAGTCTAAGCCTCGCTTGTTCTCTCCGCACTTCAAGTGGTTCCCAGCCTAAATCCCCTAAGAGACCTGTCACACTTGTGTTTTTATCATAACAATTTTTAACAAATCTAGCGGGTTTTCTCTGGACTTTATCTAATTCTTTTTGCCAAATTTTCTCCCACGGATCCCAAATACTTGCGGCATATTCCAAATGAGGTCTAACTAGAGCAAAATAACACCTCTCTTTAACTTTTTCATTACATTTCCCCACCACCCGTTTTATGAAGCCAAGTTTCTTTAAAGCTGATCCGCATATTGTCCTGATATGTGCTCCCCATGAAAGGCGTTGTGTTAGAACAACCCCCAAATATTTAACTTGATTTGCCGTAGTCAATATTGAACCCTCTATTTTGTAGTTTATATCCTGTTCCTCGCTTCCTTTATTCCAAAATTTCAAAACTGCACATTTATCTATATTAAGTGTTAATCCCCATTTATTGCACCATCCCGAGATATTGACTAAGTCTCTAGAGAGTAGCTCGCGATCTAGTTGGCTCCTTATTTCCCTGTATATCACCGTGTCGTCAGCAAATAACCTTAGATTGCTACTAACGTGTGTGCTTAAGTCATTTATGTATATTAAGAACAGAAGAGGCCCTATTACACTTCCCTGGGGGACGCCCGAAGTAACATCTCTCTCCGTTGAGCACAACCCATCTATGACTACTATTTGTTTGCGGTTTGACAAGAAGTCCCTAATCCAATTAATTATTTTCTCATTGATCCCATAGTATTTAAGTTTGTGTAACAATTTATTGTGTGGGACTTTGTCGAAGGCTTTTTTGAAATCCAGGAATACTGCATCGACTTGGGTGTTGTTTTCTCCCGATCTAAGTATATCGTGAATGAAGAGACCAAGTTGTGTTTCGCAAGATCTGCTTTTCCTAAATCCGTGCTGGTTGTGGATTAGTATTTTCCTACTATCAAGAAATTTCATAATGTTAGTGACAATAACGTGTTCCAATATTTTACAAGAGATCGATGTTAAAGAAATGGGTCGGTAATTGGTTGGTTTATCCCTATCGCCGCCTTTATAGATGGGAGTTATATGGGCTAGCTTCCAGTCGCGAGGCACTGAGCCTTCTTCTATCGATTTTAGAAAAACAATATGTAAAAATGGGGCAATGTCGTCAGCTAATTCCTTTAATATTCTAGCAGGTATTTCTTCCGGACCAGGTGCCTTGTGTGCTTTGATACTACGGAGCAGATGTACTATTCCCTGCTTGGTCAGTGTAAGATTGCTCATGTGTTCCCCGGGTGGGTGTGGAGGATCGTTTGGTGCGTTTGTGTTTTTGTTGTAGACGCTCTGGAAAAAATGGTTTAAAATATTTGCCTTTTTCACGCTATCTGTAATGATTTCTCCATTTTCCGTCTTCAAAGAGTGAACAGTGGGACGTTTACCCTGTATTTCCCTAACATAGGACCAGAATGACTTTGGATTTTCCTCAAGATATTCGCTTAGCATTTTAGATTTAAAAGAGTGTAGTGCTGTGCGCATAATACTTTTCGTCTTACTACGACATTCTTTTAGTAGCTGTTTGGTTGTATTCACTAAACTTATATCGTCACTTTTTAAACTCTTTTTGAAATTTGACTGTAGCTTTCTTTGCCTTCTTAATGCCGATCTGACTTCCCCGTTGTACCATCTAGGTTCCTTACTGTCGCATTTGAGTTTGGACGGGATGTACGTCTTTATTCCTTCGCGTAAAATATTTAAGAAATAATTCCAAGTGTTCTCTGTATTTGTTGGATCAGCCCATATAGCCTCTTCCTCCCACATTTTCCTAAGCATTTTAAAAGTTCCACGGGAATGTTATCTACCCCCACGGCCTTATTTAGTTTCATCTCCCTTATTGCCCTTTCTATCTCATTGTCTAGTATGCCTGGACCTAAGCTGTCCTCCTCTACGTCATTTTCTTTTTCAATGTCTAACTTTGTTGGTCTGAGTTCTTTACTATACAGTTCTTCTATATACTCCTTCCATCTCTCTTGGATCTTTCCTGCGTCAACTATTACCTTACCCGCCTTATCTCTAACTGTTAGCATAGCTCTTCTTTTCTTACTTCCCGATAACGATTTAACTTTGCTGTACAGCGCACCGATTTCACCCTTCCTCTGCAGACTTTCCGTATCCTCGCACTGCGTCTTCCACCATGCTTCGTTTTCTTTATTTTTTCCCCTCCTCAATTTATTGTTCAATTCTTTGTACTTCATATTGCCTAATTCTGTATTTATATTCTTCCATTTTCACCGCTCTAACATCTTTTTAATCTTCTCATCCGTGATGCATGGTTTCCTAGTCCTTTTAGCATTAACGGTTCCAATAGTGTCTTTTGCGGCTTTAGACAACCCTTTCTTGATCATTTCCCATTTTTTTTCGATAGTACTAAGCCCTATACCATCCTCCATGATTTTCTCTACCGCCTGTTTGTATTCCTTCCTTTTCAACCCATTTAATGCTCCTACATTCCATTTTCTAACTCGCCTCCCCTGTCTTATCTTTTTGAAACGTACGCTACATTTCAAAACAACTAAATTGTGGTCTGAGTCCGCATCCGCTCCCTGGAAGTTGTGGGAATTTATCACACTGTTCCTAAACCTGTGTCTAACCAGGATATAATTAAGCTGATATCTTCCTGAGTCACCTGGCATTTTCCATGTATTCCTGCGTCTTTTGTGGTGTCTAAACCAAGTGTTGGGGATGACTAACCCCTGTCTCCTGCAGAACTGAACTGCTTTCTCCCCACGGTCATTTCTCGTGCCCAAACCCTTGTCCCCCACCTCATCACCATCTCTTCCTTCGCCTACCGTCGCATTCCAATCCCCCATCACTATCAAATGTTTCCCTGCAGGAACACACGCGATCATGTCCTCTAACTGATCGTATATCCTATCGACGTCTTCTTCCTTATGGTTGCTCGGTGGCATGTATACCTGAATAATTACTAAGTTCGTCGGTTCTGCTTTGGTCTCTATTAGTAATAATCTATCCGTTACCTGCTCTATGTTGACTGCGCTTCTTCCTACCTCTTCATTTAATACTATGGAAACCCCTCGTTGGCTCTCGTCCCCGCCACTGTATATTATTCTATACTTATCACTCCAGTAACCCCGCCGTCTTTCCATCTCACCTCGCATAGACCTAAAATATCTATATTTCCCCTTTCCATCTCTCGCTTAACATTCTCCAATTTCCCTGTCCTCATCATTGTCCTAACATTCCACGTTCCTATTCTAACTAATGAGGTCTTCTTCTCCTGCGTCTTCTGTCCTTCTGCTGCTGGTTTTCCCTTGCAAGGGTTTCGTGGGATGACGACCGCGAAAGCCTTGCATCCCCCGCTGCCGGGCACGACACACGGCCGATTGGGCTGAGCCCCGTGGTTGCCAGGACTCAAAATATCTTTATTCTCCATCATATTTTTCTTGGGAATGATAATTGAGGTGGTTTCCCGTTGCCTTCCTCAATAGTGTTTTCAGCGTGACACCATCACTTACTGGCCGCCCCACTGGGGTCAGACGCCATTGCAGCCGCCTCACTGAGGAACAGACGCTGCGTGGACTACCTTTTGTGTGGCTCCTAACCTTCGACCTATCTGGCATGGGTGACCCTACCAGGAGCAATAATTATTACTCCCGCCAGTACAGCTCTAGGGGTCATCGGAACGCACAAGCCCTTACACCACGTCAAGGTTGTAGTCCGGGGAGGTATATATATATATATATATATATATATATATATATATATATATATATAGTATATGCTTTCATAGACGTAACACGGAAGTGCCGAATAGTACAATACACAGTAACACATAATATAGAAACACAAAAAAAGAGAACACTCACACGTATTTTCTTGATATTTCGACGGAAACAATATATATATATATATATATATATATATATATATATATATATATATATATATATATATATATAATTAGGAGTACTGTTCTCGTCCACCATTCATGTTTTAAAATGATTTATCTAGTATCATCATTTATTTCGTGACCGTTTTTTATTTGTTTAGATGAGAAAAATATCTAGAGTCCACTCGACAGCGAACCCTCTGGTTCTCTGAAGCGATGTTTAATTTTTTTAAGGCCAGTTATCCTCCAGCTGTCATTGTTTTTCATTTTAAAGCAGGAAGGAAAAAAGTTTTAGAATCATTTCTGACATATTTAGGATATGTTTCTTCTCTTTTATTTCAAAAAAATAAAATGAAGCTTTGATTAGTTGTAGTATCCGGATATTCCAAACGATGCCTCAAGTGCTATGCAGCAAGAACGCAACGCGTGGGACTACATGTCGCTGCGGTTTATATATATTGCACGCGTCCCATTTAGGAAACAGGTACGAGAGCGGGGAATTGCTGTAACGCTACGTGCTAAATTTCGTGTCTTCTGGGGTAATTGAGTTTGAAGTCTCATTAGGCCCGAGTAGTGGAGACTTATTACCAATCAATTAAAGCGCTGATGCGAACGAAGAGATTCATTCACTGGCTAAATAAACGATTACATCGGTTAAGGACCGCAAATAAGGGGTTCATCTATAACATGCACAATAATGAATTTTTTTGTCTTACTACGTACATGAAACCCAATGTTAAAAAAAATTAACTTTTAATATCAACTTATAATTCTGCTTTTGATTTCGCAATTGCTTAAGTTGATCTTGCGGGTAACTCAAATGGCATCATTGGAAATGTTGCCTTATATTCAGCGTCAAACATAAGGAATTATAAATTAATCTACGGTTTAAGTTAGACTTTAGGTGGATACAACTACTAAAAATATAATTTGTTTCTTCTAACAAAACACAACCGAATATCCTACTCCACAACAAGTCCCTCTTCAACTCCGTCTAATTCCTTCCTCCCTTCATCCCGTCCAACATCCCTATTCTGTTCCTTCCCTTTCCTCGTTAGCCTAATATTCTCCCCTCTATTACAGTCTTCAACATCCCACTGCCAGTCAACAGCCCCTTCATCCACTTTTCCTGCCTCCATAGGATTTCTCCCGACAAACCCCTCTCTTCGCCCACCATACCAAGTACTCCCTCATTTGTTTCCCTTTTGATTCAATTCATCTTCTCCATTCTTCTCCACGCCTGCATTTCAAATGCAATCTCTTCTTCTATATATAATAAATCAAAGAGAATACATTCTCAATTTAGCAGCTTGGGAAATGGGTTAAGGAATAATTTTCGGTAAGTGAGACTTTTCGGTAAGAGTCTCTGGTATCTTTTTCTCAATTGGTATCTCTCAATGAATTAGTTTACAGGAGTATGCTAGTTTAAAAAACTTCGATCTACATAATACTTAGGATCTACATAATACCTGCCCTCGTTCTTTATCATCATGGATTTTCTTACTCACACTTCGCCGTTCAGTACTATGCCTCATGAAACATCATATCACCTTACTGTTTAAAAGAACCATTGTTTACTTCTCCATCTTCTTTATACGCCGCAAGCCATCACAAGAGCGCATGGCAGGGGTTGGTGGGTCAACAGCCATTTTACAAATATTCCCTCTGTTTCCTAATTCACCTAGTACCCCGCGATCCACCAAACACCAAAATGGAAAGGGGACGAGCGAACAGAATTGCGTGCAACATGCCTACTTATATTGCGAGCATTACGTGGTTAGCGGCTATTCCTACGCCTACACAAAGATGACAAGTAATTACGTCAACAGAGGGCAGGCACGCACACAATTCAGACACTTATTACCGGTTAATATTCCACGTATTCCGTACGAACAGTTCACAAATGCAATAATAGACTCTCATTATGTACATTCTCCTGCAGCCCACCTGGCACAAGCGCGTGTGGCGGGGGGTGTTAGGACGCAGACTTGGTGAATGTTCCGTGGTAATTTAATCTTGTGCTATACCCTAGTTTTAGACAGCGTGTACCTATTATTCTCATATTGATCTCCCATATTTTGTTTTCGTAAATAGTGCACGAGAAAAACGAATATTTGATTCAATCTGTTGGACAATATAACGCCTTAATTTTGTATCAATTGTCAGCCTTGCCGACGTCTTTATCAGCGGGCACTTCCAAATTCCCTTCATTCCATCGAACGAGAGTCAACTGTCCTCTTCCCCCTATTTTTCCACCCTTTCTTCCCTCATTCCATTGCCTCCTATTATATCCTTCATTTATTTTTCATCATCTCTTTGAATTTCTCCCAACAATCTCTTTTTTCCCCCACCATACGAAATACTTTTCTGTTCGTACTCATTACAGAGCACTCCAATTTTTCCATCAATCTCCGCACCCATACTTCAAAAGCAATAAATAAATATACGCTTATCCTCTCCGCACAAATGCGTGCCAAGTTATCGAACCGTACATACCTATGCTCCTCCGTATGAGAGCTTTTACTGATCTTCGTCTCGTAAGATCCTTGTCGTCAAACATTTCCTCCTTGTTGTAAACTTCTTTTCCTAACAGAAGTCTTGTCTTAATTTTCTTACAACAACTAAACACATTTAAAGCATTGTTTATATGTGCTAAATTTGTCGCTCTTTCATGCCCTCTAGTTTTCATATTCTATCAGTCCTCTAATTATAATATTTCATATGTTATATATCCATCGTTTATTTAGGGAAATGTTGCTGGGTAATGATTAGAATGCACTTATTATCCAGTGTACTGTTACATATCGAATCATGATTTCCCTCCTGATGCATAAACCTGGAAGTTTTCGAGGGTCTCACTTGGGTCGGGGGTGGTCCGGCGGGAGAGGTCGTCATCCCCGTTTTGGTTGTGGCACCGCGCCTCCGCTTCTATCTCTTCCCAGAAGAGTAAATTCGTCCCCACTGGAATAAGTTTGACTCTCTCGTTGCTCCCTGGGCGTCCCTGGAAATTGTTTCATAAATACCAGATTGTTCGCGATAGGATGAGCGTCAGATAGAATTATAATTGAATAAATATATCCGATACATTTTTGCAGGAAAAAGACTTCACCAGAAAACACACTTTACTGGGGGCCATCAGTACATGAGTGGGATCGGTGAAATACAAGGGGGTAACGATAACTACAGATATGTCCTGGGGAATACATTCGCGAAATTAGCGAAATAGCTAATAAAAAGATAGGGTTCATAAAAAAATACTTGGAAATCGAAATGAGAGAGCTCAGTTATTTCACATTAGATAGACTTCGCCTGAGTATGCTGCAATTGCATGGGATCCTCATGAAGCAGACCTAAATTCGGAACTAGATCGAGTGCCACGAAGAGCAGTTAGATTTGTGAAAAATTCTAATAAGCAAGGTAGCTGTGCAAAGATACTATTGGAAGAATTAGGATGGGGGCAACTAGTTGAGCGCTGAGTGAGTAAATTTTGATCGTCACATAAGAGAAATAAATTTTCCAATGCATGTTCTGCCTTTCCTGAAATAATTTATGTTCATTAACTCTTGTATTATTAAAAAACTTGGCATCCTTTTTCACTTTCTACCCCGACAAACTAACTGACATTGACAAACCAACACATATCGGTTGACAATACCTGAATGAAAAATCTCATTTTTTCTCTATTTTTCTTTTAAACTAACTTCGAGGGCTCAATTAGTTCTTCTCCTTAGTAGATAACTACCTAATTATACTTTCCAAATTCTTAACCACCTCTGCCTTTGTACATTTATTACCAATCAGTATATAGCTCTCTAATTTATGTCCTATATTTTACTAGTACTTCTTTTTTGTTCATTCAGTATCTTTTTGCTATTTTCAATTTTTAATTCTAGTCTTTTCTCTTTTAATGCATTATATTATAAACTATGCATTTTTCAATGGTACATATTTATACACATATATTTACAATTCCAATATATTTTATAAATACTAAAATCCTCATTTCTGCTCCATTGGAGGCTAATTGGCCCTACTGAGGAACTACACGCATTTATTGAACCTCAAGAAAGTAACTCCAACTTACAAAGTTCAAGTTATAATGAAATATTTCCCAAAGTTTTTTGCGAAATTTCAATGATGAAAATTAAAGATTCAATATGCGTAATATCTGCATGATCGTTTAACCGTTTACTCACAGCTGAAGAAGCCAGCTCTGTGAAAACAGCTGAGCAGCTGGGTTTGAGAAACTTTTTTTGATGAAAAAGGTAGCAGTGCCACGACACTATTGGAGGAATTAGGATGGGAGCCACTAGTTAACCGTCGGCTTAAATACAGGCTAAATTTACTCCGTAAATTCTAGGCAGATTACTTACTTGAGGACGTTAAGGACATATTGCAGGCCCCTTAGCACTATGGTAGATCAGGTCACCAACATAAAATCAGCGAGCTTTGTTAAAGAACAGATAGATATTTAAAATAGTAGCATTAGAGATTATTATAGACATGACAGCAATCGCGTTGGAGATAATTAGAATTGGTATCGTATACATGAGATCCATATTTTAAACAGTTCTACAGCATAAGTTGAATTTACATATCTTGTTTTTGAATATTGTTGCATGTAAGTACTTTATTACGTATGATCAAGATTTGTCGCGTGCATGATCAAAATAATATTTCTGCAGGGGTAACATAATTTGGCTTTGCATATGTTTTTTGTCTAGTTTACGGGTGGTGACCGAACACCCCCCGCCACAGGCCTTGGCGGGGACTTTAGTGCAGAAGCAAGAATTTCGTATGATTAATGAATTCATATTGTTATACACAAACATCTTTCATGTGCTCCTTTTACCGGTTTAAGTTCCAGAAACCTTTTCCCTTTCAAAACCTCAATATAATTTGAATATTTGCTTGTAGGAATTTTCAACCCAATATGCATATTAGTAATGAATTTAAATTGTAATAAATAAAATATATCCAGATATATTCAGCAATAATTTTCCGAAGGGTAGACATGACAATAGTACAGCAAAGTAATTTATATTATCCTCCAAAGTCTCCCCATTGTATGAATTAAATCTCAGTCGCTAGACGATGCTGGCTGTTGACTGAACAGGCAATCTCACCTAGTTCACCTATGCAACTCTTAGTGTTGTGATTGTGAGAATATTTCTGTTGAAATCGAGGGTTATTGAATTTATTAAACTATATTAAATCTTATCAAGTGCAGTCTAAGTGCTATGCTTCATGCATTATGTTTGCGCTAATTGTCGTACGGCTGGATATAGTTATTTAAAATTCTATGAAACGGTTATGCATTGAGGTAGCTATTGAATCGAGAATACATGTTTTAAAAAAAAACTACTGCACGAAATGTTGTCATAGTTCTGATTGATTCTAATTTATAGATACTATGTTTAACCTCCTTATTAGCCTCCAGCGTTCTGGAAGTGTATACCTGGTCCACTATAAAAGTAATGCGCATTCTTTGGGAAAAACAGATTTATTGATTTACGCACCTGTGCAAATGCTTAACATTCTTTTAAATACTCTCCCCCGAAATCAATAATACACTTGCGAAAACGTGTCTGCCAGGCCCAAGAAGGCACCCTGTAACTCCTCTCTACGGGAATGTCTCCTTCAGAAAAGTTGTTGTAACATGCTTTTGGATGTTTTCCATGTGGTCTCCCAAAGCTTTCCTTTCAGCTCTCTCTTCAGTCGGGGAAACGGAAAAATCGCACGGAGCAAATTCGGCACTCTAAGGAGTATGGGAGGCCATTGAGGTCCGGTGTGCATTGGGCCAGGAAGTTGGTAACGATGAAGGACGTGTGGCTGGGGGCATTGCTATCGTGGGGCTTGACCGTGTCTTTGACGTGTCACAAAGTCGAAAAATACACTTCACGCGGAGGCACGTCTATTCGCTCGGAGCAAACTGGCGACTAATTGCGGACAGAGCAAAAGCAGGCTTGGCAGGGCAGAGCCCCCAATCACATTTCCCGATAGGTTTAACCGCGCTGTCATGGATCGTCGCCTGACAATAAAATCATGTGCATCATTTTCATAATTGGTCATGCGCATATACAGGGTCGCACCCAAAAGTGGTAAGACTGATTTTTTACAAGAATTTTATTGACGATATACTTACATCGACTTAATAATCTTCAAAGTATGCTCCTTGAGCTGCTACACACTTAGTATAACGTTGCTCCCGTACCCCGTACGCCCGCTGGGAATTATCTTTGGGGATGCCGTTGATGACCCTCGTCGAAGCCTCTTGAACGGCCTTTATTGAGTCAAAACGTCGTCCCTTGAGTTGTCTTTTCATCGGGGGGAAGAAGAAAAAGTCCGGTGGTGCCAGATCGGGAGAATAGGGCGGGTGCGGCAACGTGGCAACGCCGTATTTGGCCAGGAGCTGTTGGTCGACACTCAGAATTTTCGGCACCATCTTGGCGCACACCTTGCGCATGGCCAAACCCTGCAAAATAATGCGATGGACGTTGGATGCAGACAGACCCAACTGGTCTGCAATTTCTTCACTGGTTAAGCGTCGGTCTGTGTTCAGCAGTGTCCTCACTCTGTCCACATTCGTGTCGGTTCTTGCCGTCGATGGCCGTCCGGAGCGATGGTCGTCTTCAACGAGCTCCCTACCCTCTTTAAACAACTTGTGCCACTCAAATACTGTGGAACGACTTAGGGCAATTCCCCATAAGCCTACTTGATCCTATCGAGGGTCTCAGTTGCCGTCTTTTCGCACAAAACTTCACGGAATAACGTTGTTCTAAATTCAGGTTCATTTTGTTTTTCGACGCGGACAAAAAACTTGCTTCTAAACGGTGTCCTCACTCAACGACAGCCCGCAGGCGACTGAGGTTGGTGTCGGTCTTTTGCTAAGAGCCACCTCCACCTTACCCTGCCAGGCAGACCCTCCTCCACACCGCTCCGTTCTCGCCAGAGAAAATCAGTCCTACCACTTTTGGATGCGACCCCGTATGTGAATGCCATATTTAAAAATTCAAACTATTTGTTTCATGGGGTCATTCCATTGACCCTCACGATTCATTTCCAAACCTTCCCCCTATAGTTAGTTCAGTCATTGGTTTGCTTCAGTTAAAAGTTGATGGAGGTAAAGAGAAATAATATTCTAATTCCTTGGAATGTTGCCATATACATTAACCCCGTCTCATCCTCCTTCTTCACTGCATTAAATGCTTCTTTTATTCGGTGTGATTTGCATTACACATTCCCTGCAATTAATACTCATATTTTGCCTCCAATCACCTCAATCCTCCTGCTCGCTGTACCTACCGGCGTTCCTGTTTCCTGATTTATCCGGATTAGATATTCTCCCTCTTTCCACCCTGGTTTCTTCCTTCTCCATAGAAACACGCTAAATTTTCCCCCTTAACCAGTTTCCTAGCATCGGCCATCGTGATTCTCTTGTCTTCTTTCGACTTCGGCTAATTCGAATTCTTTCCATTTGAGTCCGGAGTAAATGGAAGCACGGCAAGGGGGCCAGTGCCTTTTGGAGGGATTAAAGTGATCGCCTGCCAGTTGCTCTGCCGTTCCTCAGCCAATGTAATGCCGTATTACCACTTTACTTTAAACCCCCCTCCTAATTTCGTATTCTTCGCCTCGGTGTTTATATTAGGCGGGAGAGTTTGCGTTGCTCTGAATTAATATTGGATTAATATGACATAAGATAACTCCAAAATTAAAGTTCAAAAAAAATTTTATCAATGTGAAACATTAGAACCCAAAGTGAAATTTCAATTCCAACCGTTCAAGAAAACTCTTTCAAAATTTCGGAGTTTATTCTTCATATTTCAAGATTCATTTTGTATTTACTAAGGGGTTAAAGTTTGCCAGTCTGACCTAGAGATGGCACCAGCAGATATAATTGGTTTGGCTGATATTCTATAACACTATATCTCATTTGGGTTGTCAGTCAATTCTCCAGCACCTCACAATAGCGCAGAGAGTCCACAGTAATAGTTGAGCCTCGAGATTCAAAAACTTAAGGCCAAATTTCTATGGAGGACACAGCGCACCAAAATGTCACTTTGGGGCTATTAAGAAGTCTTGCGTAAAGTTTGCAAGGTTTGTTGGTCGCCCAGTATCGACAATGCTGCTTATTTATTTAGCCGGAGAGGTGAAAATGCGGTCCATCGCTAGACCACATCGCCCTCTGCGTCGCCACCACAATATAATTGGTCTTAAAGAACGCTTCTACGACAAATTCTCGATGCTCAACAGACCACTGCATGGTGACTACAAAAGTTATCGTTGTTCCTCCCAGCTAACGCCTCCACTCCCGCACAGCTGATTTACCTGAGCGCTTTTCAGTGATTTTCTGAAACTAGAAAATCCATTCTGACTCACCCTGTATGATGCGAATCCTGGAATGTTGCTGGTCACCTAAGTCAACTAAACCCTATGATAACTCGCCCATTCCGGAATTCGAGGTCTTTTGGCTGCATAAAATGCGTCGTCCCGACGTCTAACTGTCATGAGAGTGGTCATTGCCACCTACTAGTGTTTTAATTCACGAAAGTTTACAGTTCATTGTTCTACAGGACTATTAACGGTAATCGGAATGGCGTGGTGGCTAACGAACAGGCTTCCCACTGAGAGGGCCCGGGTTCAAATCCTAGAGAAAACAAATACGTATCAGTGGTAGCTCGATCCCCACTTGAGGCGCTTTGTGTAGAGCACTTTGAGTGAGTACGCCGTCCGTCGGATGGGACGTTCAACTGTTGACCTCGTGGTACCTTTTGTTAAAGGAGTAGGCTAATGCTGACGCCGGGTTTCTCTCTCCACCCCATCATCTTCTCCCCATCCATCCCTTATGGTACAAATGACCTCAGCTGTCAGTCGCCTCACTTGAACTCCTACTTGGACTATTAACGGAGTAAATTTCATTAATAATCAATCGATGTCGCCTAAATACATGAATCGAAGGCCTCAACGAACCGACCTTTCACGACGTTTCATGGGGAGCACATATCAGGACAATATGCGGATCAGCTTTAAAGAAACTTGGCTTCATTAAACGGGTGGTGGGGAAATGTGATGAAAAAGTTAAAGAGAGGTGTTATTTTGCTCTAGTTAGACCTCATTTGGAATATGCCGCAAGTATTTGGGATCCGTGGGAGAAAATTTGGCAAAAAGAATTAGATAAAGTCCAGAGAAAATCCGCTAGATTCGTTAAAAATTGCTATGATAAGAACACAAGCGTGACAGGTCTCTTAGGGGAATTAGGCTGGGAACCACTTGAAGTGCGGAGAGAACAAGCGAGGCTTAGACTTTTAGAAAGGTTCAGAACAAACGAGTTGAACTATGACAATGAAGGAATTATAATGGCCCCACACTACTTATGTAGATCAGACCACTAAGATAAACTAAGGGAGATAAATTCCAGGACAGATAGATACAAATACTCATTCTTTCCCCGAAAAATCAGAAATCATAATAGTAAGAAACCGAAGTCACTTTAGAAATATCGAAAACATTGAATTTACAAGTCGGAGCAAAGTTAAACACTGCAAAGCTGTTAGGTATACTTTAAGGTGCATGTGTATGTAAGATGTAGTTTGAGTGTTTGCATGTTTGTGGGGTGTAAGTGTTCATGCATGAATGTATGCCATGTTTTTTTTGTGGATGTATGATTTTGTGGTTATTGCACGCGGTTTTTTTCTTTTCTAAATTACGGGTGGTGTCCTAACACCCCCCCGCCACACGCCCTTGCGGCGGCTTGCGGGATATTAAGTAGATGTAGATGTAGAGACCTAAATTTTGTGCAAATGTGCTTTTTCGTCGCCCTCCTTGTACGAGGGTAGGGTGAATAGTTTCCAGCCTTACCTATAAATGACACCAGTAGATCTAATTTTTTACTTGTATTCTATAGCACTACATCTCATAAGCTTGAGTGTAAATTTTCAAGGTGATTTATTCGTTGGTATACGTTTGACAGCCGACTGAATAAGATGTCTAGACTGCTTACGAGAAAAGGAAACAAAAATCAGAGAGGCGAATGGTCATCAAACACTTCTATTCAAAAGGCATAATATTACTTTAAATTCAGAAACTGAATTCCCCACTGAAAGGCTCTTCTCCTTCATATCAAACCTTCAAACAGTGGGTTTCTGAATCAAAGAAAGATCGCTCGAGCACTTCTGTCGAACTAAGTTCAAGGGCGCCCAGTTGAGGTCACAACTCCCGAAAGGAATTAAAAAAAAAACTATAAAATGGTGATGGAGTACTGCAGGTTAAATATGAATGAGATGGCTTAGACAACAAAGAAGCCAAATGAACAGGTAAGCAATATTTAACATGAAAATTTGGGCATGTAGAAGGTGGGTGCCGCGTTTGATAACGTAAGATCAAACATTAACACGGAAAACTGTTTCACTCGAAAATTTGGCGATTTACAAGAAACACTAGCGAATTTTCATGCCTATTTGTAACTGTGGATGAAACTTGGATGCATCACTACACTCCTGAAAGTAAACATACATTGGAGAATTTAGACATTAGATTGCACAAGATAAACCAACCGACAAACCACAAACAAAAGGCAAAGACAATTTTATCCGTGAATAAGATTATGGCGACTGTTTTTTGAGATGTAAAAGGAAGTATTTTCATTCATTACCTGGGAAAAGGTTAAACCATTGGAGGTCAATTAAACTTGCAGTGTTATTCCATCCACCATATTATCTAAAATTAGACCCCAGGGACAATCATTTGTTTCCTCGCCTTAAAAAATAGCCCTGAGGTCGGAAAAACTGGAGAGCAATGATGAAGTCATCGATGCTGCAAATTGAGGGAATCGACGAATCGGATTATAAAAATGGTATCACCACTAAATTAGAGCACCGATACGAAAAATGTATCAATCTTAATGGATATTATGCTGAAAAATAAAGCGAAGAAAAATAAAAAAGTTGTCGTTCGTCATCAGTCCGGAAACTTATCACCCCATCCTCGTATGTAGTCTCATACTCTGTACATTTGAGTAGGATATCAAATATAAAAATTTAAAGATGACTTTAAAAAAATATCTCCACCGACCAGGCTTCTCAAACTAACATAATTCTGCAACACACGGAGCTTTTTAAGTCTCGATTTATCCTTCCCGCTGTCGGTGGTATATGTGTATGTACGTATATAGATATCCACCACATGGACTACAACCATGACGTGGCGGAAGGGCGTGTACTTTCCGATGACTCCTAGAGCTGTGCTGGCGGGAACAATTGTAATTAATGCAGAGTAGGATGCTGTATTGTGTTTTGTTAGCTGTGTTGTCCTTGGAATCCTTATTGCTATTAACAAATCTACTGGTTAAGGTAGATTTGTTAATAACAATAAGGATTAGTTAGAAATATAAATAAGGTCAGGTCTGATTCTTTCATCTTCAAACTTTATAGAAAAAAATATAAATATATGTGTATAGAGTTTGAAAAGATTAAACACAATTGACCTAACGTAGGAGTAAATTTTCGCTTTCACATGCGATGCTTGTAGAGCAGACATCGCTTTAGCTCACAGATTAAATTTCACTTGCGAAAGAATCGATTTTAACTTTCCACACACATTTCTTTTCACAAACCTTTAAGACGATCATCGGTGGGCTATGCTATGTGGTGCTGTATCATATTCTTTAAACGACGCTTTAGGTCCTTATATTATTAATTTCGCCAACATATCACGGTTGACAGGATAAATAGTTTTTGAGAGGCTTTACGAAAGGTAGGCCATTCAGTAAAAGATAAGATAATAGCCGTCCATCTGACCCTTCCGAAGGGCATGCATCAAAACTTTAGAATTTCCGTTCCTTGTTGAAGAAAGTGGGGCACTGGTAGATTGGCGGGGAGGCCTGGGAGACGGAGTTCTCTGTTGTTGATGAAGACGGTGGTTACCATCGTTTCCTGGGCGCCCTCAGTTCCACTTGTCTTTAGGAGGATTTTGTGAACGCTATTAATCCAGAGTATCGCCAGAGAATCTCACGATTGAAGAGCTTACATTTTAAGAAAGGATTGTCCCTCTGAAGGCCTTCATTCTTTCCTAAGCCCTCAGCTCTGCTCGCTGTACCACTTTAAGGGAACAAGCGAGACTTGTGATCATGTTCAGAACGAACGTGTTTACCAATGAAACTAAAGGAATTATTATTGTGGCCCCTCTATACTTGGGAAGATAAAATAAGGGAGTCCAGTACAGGTAGTTATAAATACTCTTTTCCCCTTTTTTCATACAAGTACTCTTTTTTCCCCCGGGTAATCAGGAATCATAATAGAAAGAAACCAAATTCACCATAGAAAGATCAAAAGACATTTCATTTACAAGTCTGGACAAGATTAAATATTGCGTAGGCATACTGTACTTCTACATTTACACAATACCCCAAAAGCCGCCGTAGGGACGTGTGGCGGGGGGGTGTTAGGTCACCACCCGTAAACTAGAATAAAACCACGGGAATAACTTAATCATGTTATGTCTACACACATTTTAGTACCTTTATGAGCTCGGAAAGCCTTAAACATACTAAGCAAAGCACTTACATGCAACAATATTAATAACAGGATAAGTATTTCAACTCATGCTGTAAAACATTTGAAAAGATGAGTCTATCAAATAAAAAGTATAACAAGCTGGAAGAATCATGCATGATATCGACAGGTATGTACCCTATCAGTTCTAGTCTTAATCTTCCACAAGATTGCTATTATGTATATTCTGATCTCTAATGGCTCCAGTGAAAAATGACATTTTAAATTTATTCGTTCTACGATATATCTCCTGATTTTACGTTGCTGATCGGACCATCTACTTATATTCGTCGGTGCATGTGTGTGTTAGTTGATAGCTATCTGCATTTGCGTGAATTATTGAGGTTTTGCATGAATATATATAAATTGATGGTTCTAGATCGGCATAAATTTTTGAGGTTTGCATGCGGTCTCGTAAATGTAGATGTGCCGTGGGTAACCTGTAGAATTATTGCACGCATTGGTCTTTGATTTTTTCGGGTAGCATTCCTTCGCTATGGAATCTACTTGAAGGTAATAATTTGTACAGTCATTTATTTCCACACAGCGATCAACTTGGCCGTTTCCTCTTCTGATATCCTCAATCATTTTTCTCAAACTCTCCATCAACTTGGTATTTCACGTCTTCGTCTTATTACGATCAAAGAAGAGCTTACTAAGGTCTACTTCTCACTATATCAAATTTTCTGATTATATAGTACGAACATAACATTAAAATAATTCTTTCACATTTTCTATCTAAGATTATACCATTTATTCTAAGAATTTAGTTGACCTTTCTACATCACCTATGCTCTCTTCGCTTTCAGTATTTCACATGTCATATCTTTCAATATCTTTTATAATTTTGATGCTGTTTTCTCACACAATGCAAAGGTGACACTGTCTAATTTCTCTCCTCATAGCCACACTCCTAATTATTTCAATTTACAGATTTTCTAAATGTTCAGGTTAATATTTCCCTATTGATTTACCTGTTATAACGTGTAGGAAAAAATCATAAACTTCATCTGCCACACGTAATTATGACGCCATGTCTATTGTATTCCCAGCTTTAATTACAATTGCCATGTGAATATATTTTTCGCACACAATATAACAATTTCAGGGTGTAAACTTCATTGCCTTGACTAGGATTCGAACCCAATTCCCTCGGTGTCCGACCGAGTTGTTTAGGCAGTTAATCGTTTGAGGCGTCCTCTGAAACTCCGATATTTCATTTCATTTATCCTTTAGAGCCCGCAAGATCTTTTAGCTCTCGGCCGGACATCGAGGGATCCGGGTTCGAAATCCGGTCAAGGCAGATGATTTTTACACGATAAAATCTTTGGATCGTCACTCACAATACCTTATAGCAGTTGCCTGATATGCGCTGACGATACTTTTATAAGAGATACAAACTCTATTTCTGTTTTAGATTATATTTATATTTAAAATTTCGGAGCAAAGTGCTATTCTACACACCTGGTGTTCATCTAACATTTAATGGAAATATGGGACAAAAATAATTAATGCTTAATTTTGAATATTTACACAGTATTCATTGTCAGGGTTATATTTTAATCTCATTTCGACAGGTCTTTGAATATTCAGAAGCCAAATATTTCATTTTTTCTTCAATTAGCTTCAATCTGTCGCTCGTCAAGTCACCCGTGAAGTACTGAATTGATTTTTCTTTATCTAAATACCACTCTAGGAGCTTCACACAGTAACGATTCTTAAAGTGAATAATTGTGTTCCAAAGTATTTTACCAGCTTTCAGTTTATTTTTCGTACTCACAATGAGTTCTTTTCCCCAATCCCTTCTCCCATTAATCCCTGGATTTCGTATTCTCCCGCACATAAGGACTCCTTTCGGTTTTACTCTAGGCTAAAGTGAACGATTATTTTCTAGCTCGAGGAATAACTATGTACAACTGAACTAGTTGATGAATAATAAATGACACAGTTTCAGGGGTGACATAGATGAGATCCTTAATGTTGAAAGAAGGCACTTGACTTTTCCACATAGATTTTTTTCACGGCCTAGGCTTCATCACAGCGTAGCATCTTCCGGAAGAAATCAAATATGAAAAAGAAGAGTAATTTCTTTCGCCACTAGTGCCTAAAGATTTTTACTTTGGCAGCCAATTCTAGACTTTTACAATTGTATAAGAAATCACTCCCTGAAAAAGCTACACTCAACTATGGCGTTCGAGATAGGACCTGGAATAGCAATAATTTTACATTTTACTAATTTATTATTTTGCCCATTTTCTTATTTATAACTAAAAAAATTTATTCATTAGTTTGGTTGCAAAATTAACTTCGCAGAGCGTATTTTGGCCAGAATGCACAAGTCAACTCTGTAAAAACTTCTCCTATAGTGTATCTCTCCCTGAGGGTGAACCAAAATTGCCTCTCCATTTGCCAGAGGCAATCTCTTTTGGAGCAGAATGCGATTATCTCCTGTCATTATCCTCCTGGATCTCTTGCTTTCCTTCATCCTTCTCTCGCGGCGCCGATCACACCATCTAAACGGCTGGAGTAGCAACCTCATTAAGACACGAAAACGGAGTTGCCCTTCAAGGCACTCCAAGAGTCTTACATGACTTCAATATTGATACTTATATTTTTAATTCCTTATCAAAATGTTCTTTCTTCATCATGATAACCTCAATATTTAAAGCATTTTGTGGAAAAATGGATAAAGAATAATGAAATCTCCTTGCATTATAACTTATTAAACAGAAAATTACTACTAATATTCAGTTACTTCTTCATAAAATTCCGCCCATGGACTGACAGATTGAAAGTGGAAGGGCTAGTTTGTTCCGATGACCCCTAGAGCTGATAGGACCAATGATATTTGCTCTTGGGAGGGTCATTAATGCCAGCCAGATAGGTCAAAGGTTAGGAGCAAGACAAAAGGTAGTCAGCGCATCGTCTGTTCCTCAGTGAGGCGAACATTAAGTGATGGTGTCACGTTGAAAACACTATTGAGGAAGGCAACCGGAAACCACCTCAATTATCATTGCAAAGATAAATATGATGGAAAATACAGAGATTTTGAGTCCTGGCAACTATGGAGCTCGGCCCAATCGGCCGTGTGTCGTGCCCGGCAGCAGAAGAGGCAAGGCTTCCGCGGTCGTCATCCCACGGAACCCTTGCGAGGGAAAATCGGCAGCAGCAGGAAATAAGACGCAGAAGAAGAAGAAGACCAAATTAGTTAGAATAGGAACGTGGAATGTTAGGACAATGATAAGGGCAGGGAAATTGGAGAATGTTAAACGAGAGATGGAAAGGGGAAGAATAGATATTTTAGGTCTATGCGAGGTGAGATGGAAGGATAGCGGGGATTACTGGAGTGATAATTATAGAATAATATACACCGGCGGGGACGAGATCCAACGAGGGGTTGCCATAGTATTAAATAAAGAGGTAGGAAAAAGCGTAGTAAAGATAGAGCAGGAAACGGATAACATATTATTAGTAGATATAAAAGCAGAACCGACGAATTTGGTTATTGTTCAGTTATGCATGCCACCGAGCAACCATACGGAGGAAGAGGTCGATAGGATATACGATCAATTAGAGGGCATAATCGCGTGTGTTCCTGCAGGAAAATATTTGATAGTGATGGGGGATTGGAATGCGACGGTAGGCGAAGGAAGAGATGTTGATGAGGTGGGGTACCCTGAGGAAAATATCCAAAAGCATGTTACAAGGTTCCTGAAAGAAACATTCCCGTCAAGATGTTTCAGTGTGTCTTCCAGGATTTGGCAGACTCCTGTTATTAAGGGTATTGATGCAGGGGGAGATAATTTGTGGAATTTTTAGTATTTTTACATGTGAAATCAACAAATCTATTTTTCCCAGAGAAATAAATTAAATCATAAGCATTCTTTTAATAGCTGTCCATGCATGTATTAACATGATGACTGATGTCGGTGCTAGTGAAGATTTGCACCTTAGCATTTGAATCAGTAATGATTACAGGCTAAAACAGCGATATGATGTAATAAATAATACCTTAAGCGGACATTTTAATACATACGTTGAAGACAAGGTTGTTCCCTTGCTCGAGGATACCTTAACTCTCGATTAAGTTTATCGAAAGGGTGTCGTCATCTGCGTAAAAGTATCCGCGCGCCGCTGTAAATCAACGTATAGATTATGGTTAATATCTTGAGGAGGGAATATATATATATGTATATATATATATATATATATATATATATATATATATATATATATATACATATATATACGGCTGTTTATTTGAGTCACACCTTATGCGGTGAAGATTCATCGCTTCCTGATTTAGCTGCGGTGTTTCTTCCCGTGGCTGGGGTAACTGCCACGGTGCGATTTCGGCCGTAAATATTACGTTTCTCGTTGCGTCTTTCCTCTCGACCGGAACGATTTCAGCTGGAATTACCAGACCTTCCAAACACCCTCCGAATTCTTAGTTTATGCATCAATTGGCCAGGAGGCCACCACCAGGAGGGAACACACCACCAGGGGACCACGGATCAGTTCCCTCAACCCTGCACAAAGAGCGCCGTTCCGTAAATTTGGACCCATCTTCTCCCCTTTCATTCGTTCTCCGATGGTGCTTCCTATTCCCCGGTCGAGGGCGGGGGAAACTGCGGGGGAGAAATACGCGACAGATAAGGAAAAAACATGTCGAAACTGTCGCTATTATTATCCCAGCCATTCTTTACTTATATATATATATATATATATATATATATATATATATATATATATATATATATATATATAAAGACCCTCCCTATCAGTTGGATAATGAAACCAACTTTTAGAAAACTCTATCCGGTTGGAAACTTTTCTCAAAATGGAGTGCGTTACGTGGTATGAGTATTATTAGCTCTGTTATTTCACGTAAGTTAGACCCACCTTTAGTATGCTCTGCAAGAGTATTGGATTCTCGTGAAATAAGCTTAATTTCGGGACTATATTAAGTGAAATGAAGAGCAGCCAGGTTTGTGAAAAGTTTTCAAGAATAAGGCAGCAGTGTCATGACACTACAGAAATAATTATAATGGGAGCCCCTAATTGACCGTTGGCTTAAATACAGATTAAATTTATTGCGAAATATTTGAGGCGGGTTGCTTGGATAAGTTTTCTTGTAGTATTAGTCTAGTAGTAGTTATAAGCTTGTGAAAAGTTTTCAAGAATAAGGCAGCAGTGTCATGACACTACAGAAATAATTATAATGGGAGCCCCTAATTGACCGTTGGCTTAAATACAGATTAAATTTATTGCGAAATATTTGAGGCGGGTTGCTTGGATAAGGATGTCAAGGACAAATTACAGGCCCCCACCTACTATGAGAGATCTGATCATTAGCATAAAATCATGAGATTTATCGTAGAACGGATAGATTTAGATTTAGATATATCGTTTTTTCCTTGAACTAATAGAGATCATAATAGACGTGACAGTAATCGCGTAGGAGATGATTAGAATTATTAGTGTTTGTATTTGTGGATATCTCGCATGTTTCTTCCTGTATGTTATTCTTTTAATTAATAGACCCATCTTTTTAATAGTTCTACGGCATGATTTGAATGTACGTATCTTGTTATTGAATGTTTTGCATGTAAATACTTTCCTTCATGTTTGATTACGGTGTGTCGAGTGCATTAACAAACTAATATTTGTGCAGAGGTAACATGATACGGTTATTCATGCTGTTTTATTCTAGTTTACGGGTGGTGACCAAACACCCCCCGCCACACGTCCATTCGGCAGCTTGCGGGGCGTTGTGTAGATCTAACCATATATCTACACAACGTTTAATCTTGCCCAGGATTGTAAATGGTTGTCTTTAAATATTTCAATAGTGACTTTGGTTTCTTTCTATTATGATTCCTGATTGTCCGGGTAGCAAACGAGTATTTGTATCTATGTGCACTGATATCTATCTCCCTTCATTTATCTACCCAAGCAGTGTAGGACCATAATTATAATACATTTGGTATCATTTTTAAACAGGTTTATTCAGAACATTATTAAAAGTCTCGCTTGTTCTCTTAAAGCGAGGAGGGCTGAAGGCTTAGGAAACAATGAAGACCGTCAGAGGGCCATATGGTGCGTTATAGATCCCTAGTTTCTCCCTTGGACCATCCAACCTGGGCGAAGGGAGGGGTTTGTTGGGAGAAATCCTATGGAGGCAGGAAAAGTGGATGAAGGGGGTATTGGCTGGCAGTGGGATGTTGAAGACTGTAATAGAGGGGAGAATGTTGGGCAAACGAGGAAAGGGGAGGAACAGGATAGGGATGTTGGACGGGATGAAGGGAGGAAGAAAGTACTCAGAGATGAAGAGGGACCAGATACAGAGTAGGATGATGGATTTTGTGTTTTGCTAGGAGTAATAAAACGTTTGTCTGGTAGTTGTGTTCATCCAAAAACCTACCTTAACCGGTAGATTACCTCAAAAAAAAAACATGAGGTACTCCACAAAACAATATGGTAACACACATAGCATACAACGTGATATACATTATGGTAGTAGAATGACAACCCAACCTTGCGTAAGTATATATATAGTCTAAAGAACAATTATTGCAAAGAATTCTCGTGGAATCATATTAAGTAAGTCCTCGATTTTGCTAGAAACAATAATTTCACATGGATATATTTAATTAAATGCTTCAATTTACGAGAGCGTACGTTTAGAGTTGTGAAAAACGAATGTCTGCATACTTTTTGCCATAAACCTGGTAGAGTTATTCTTATCCAAAATCATTAAAGATTGTACACAATATGACGCTGCACAACATAATATCAACACAAATACACAATGAATAGTGATTTTCGTTAAAACTTGATATAAATAATAACCGAATTAATGAAATCATCTTTGGTCGTTCAATCCTAAGATTGGTTGACACTGCAGCCCTTCATCTTACATACATTCATTATCTGATGCTAAGTGGCTTCCTTTCTGGTATTTTTTGCAAAGTACTTTCTTTATTTGTCCCTCCTATTTTAATGTTAAGCTTAGCCTTTTTATTTCTAGAAAATCCCATAACCTTTGTTTTATTAATATTGATTCTCATCCCATACCTGTCGCACTGAATTTCCAATTCACTAAGCAATGCTTGCAGCCCCTTGGCTGACTGACAAACTAAAGCTTGGTCGTCAGCAAACCTAACTGATTTTACGAATTCCCCGCCCACTTTCATTCCTACCTCGAGTTCTTCCCATGCCTCTTTGATCATTTCCTCTGCGTACAGGTTGAACAGCAACGGTGATAATGGGCAACCCTGCCTTACACCCCTTCCTAACACTGCCCATCCGGACTCCCCGTTCCCCACTTTCACTTGTGCAGTCTGATACATGTACAGGTTGCGGATTAGCCTCCTTTCCCTCCAATCTATTCCTAATTTCTGCAATCTACTCATTAGTTTTTCCTAATTCACTTTATCAAACGCTTTTTCGAAATCTACGAACCAGGCCTCCTGGTTGTGTTTTATGTTCCTCTCGATTAATAATCTCATTACTGCAATGGCATCACGCGTACCTCTCCCCCACCTAAACCCAAACTGATCCTCCCCTATGTAATCATCTGCCCTACTCTCTATCATTTATAATCCTGAGAACAACATTAGCTGCGTGGGATATCAAACTTATTGTCCTGTGGTCCTCACATGATGTAGCTTTTACCTTTTTTGGAATAGGAACGAACACTGATCTTACAAAGTCTCCTGGCCAGATCTATTCCTCATAAATACTACGCATCAGCCCATAGAGCCTCTTCCTCCCACATTTTCCTAAAACTTTCAGAAGTTCCGCTGGAATGTTATCCACCCCCACGGCCTTATTTACTTTCATCTTCCTTAATGCTATTCCTATCTCATTGTCTAGTATGCCTGGACCTAAGCTGTCTGCCTCTACGTCATGTTCCTTTTCTATGTCTAACTTTGTTGGTCTAAGCTCTTTACTATACAGTTCTTCAGAAATGATTAAAGAGGCATGGGAAGAACTGGAGGTAGGAATGAAAGTGGGCGGGGAATGCGTAAAATCAGTTAGGTTTGCTGACGACCAAGCTCTAGTTTGTCAGTCAGCCAAGGGTTTGAACGGCTTAGTGAGTTGGAAATTCAGTGCGACAGGTATGGGATGAGAATAAATATTAATAAAGCAAAGGTTTTAATAAGGCAAATATTTATTTATTTGATGCTGACATCCACTCTTTCTGTCGAAGGGCAACTACCTTTTAAGGCCATATCAAAGGTTTCGAACGTATTTCGAGGTATAAATAAGAAATAACGGTCATAAGATTTTACATTATTTTGGCAAGGCCATTACTCAATTTTTGGAGTTTGACTAATTTTATGTATTTTCTTATTACATCATCCTGAAAGCCACACCTAGAGTGTGCACCGGGGGGGGGGGGAATACACACCAGACTAATTTTGAACCGAAAATGAACCGAGGTCGGAAAATGCTATTCTGATCCCTTATCGTTAATTGAAAACTTGACTCCCTAAATCCATCCGTACAACACTTAATCTCTCTAATTTTATTGCCATGATCTCTCCTAGCGTAGTACGATGGGGGTAATAAAACATTTTCAACATCACTGTTAATTAGATGTCCTTCCAAATTAAGCAAGATTTTTAAACCGTAGTTTAACCTTCTCTCAAATGAGTGATACCCAGGCTACTTGCTGTCTTATGTCTAGCTCCTCTCCACTGCACGCGATACATTTCGGCAATCAATCCAACTTCTTAAGGATCCCATAATAAAGTTGCAGCATATAGCGCCCAGGTATTAAATCGAGTCTACACATTCTATTTCGGCGTTCTTGATGCAGTAGGTGTTCGGGAGAGAAGAGCTCATTTGCCCAAAATTCATCACCAGTTTCCTTTTTAAGTTAAATTCTAATTGCCAAGTGTCGCACCAGCGTTGTATAGAATAAGGTCGTCTGATAAAGCTGCTGTGTCCTCAGGGTCACGGATATCACGGTACACCACTGCATCGTTGGCAAATAAACGTATCTCAGTAGTGATTACGGAGTCAATGTCCTTGTTGTAAAGTAGGAATAAAAGAGGTCAGATAACACTTCCCTGGGGAACACCTGGAGTGACATCTTCTGAATTAGACTGGACAGTAGGAAACTACTCAAAAAGGTAGAAGTATGTGGCATAGATGAAAATATTCGGGGTTGGATTAAAGACTTATAGAATGTTCGGTTACAGAGATTATTAATGGATGGAATTAGCTCAAATGCAGTGGAAATTACTTCAGGTGATACCCATGGAAGTGTTGTTGCACCTCTCGGTATTCCTATGGCCGAGTGGTCATAATTTTTACGGTATTTTTCCACCTATTTATTTGCATTTGTAGTTGTTTGGAATATCATTATCAACATTCTAAACAGCGGCGTAAAAATTCCATCAAACTGATATTACTTTCCATTTATTTTCAGTGGAACAGTATGCAAATGTAATTGGTGGAATCCCGCTCCTTCTGATGCATGTGCTCAGACACGTTGATCGGTTCGTCTGCTCTCGCACTTTCATAGTTCCATGTTCAATTGTGTTATAAACTGACAGGATTTTTCTGAAACATATGTAGTTAGCAATTTTGTGAACCAAAAGCTCAAATTTGTAACTATTGTTGTTAAAACATAACATAATTTATCATGTACAAGGAAACTTTTAAATACAAAAGGCATTTGGCAGACAATCTTTAGAGTGCACAATAGTAGTGTAAATTGGACGAAGCACAAATGGAAGAAACTTCTCCTGGTTCCGCTAAGCCAGTCAATTCTGGGGTTCTTCATGGCAGGTGCCACATAAGCAAAAATAAATACACATAAAATGTTGCATGTTATACAACTATATTCTATCTCAGGTTTTTTCAAAGTACTCAAATCTAACAACTAGTCTTTCTTTTTCCTTTTCACTGCATTTATTGACTGATGTATCCTGAAATACTTAGATATTTCTTTTAATATTAGAGGCACAGTTACCTACAATTTTATTTTACTCTGATTGGTGTGGAACCCATTCGGTATACGCTTCATATCGTCCCCAAGTAGTGATTCCTTTCTTTTTGAACTCCACGTATTCAATAAATTTCAATTCTACATTTTCGGAAATCAAAACATCGTGGATCCATGTTTCAAATCTCCCATTAAACACTCGCTTCCATGCATGGCGTCTTTAGCATTTACAATTCTCGTCAAATCGTGATTCTGAAGCATATTATTCATATCAAACATTGATATCTACATCTACATAATACCCCGTAATCCATCATAAGGACGCTTGGTAGGGTGTTGTAGGTCACCAGCCATTCTGCTTTTATTTCCTCTATTTCCTAATTCACCTGGCTCCCTGTGATGCACCAAAACCGTGTCGATATGGGGCGACCGAACACCAATCATGGAGCATGCCCACATATATTGCGAACATTGCATGGTTGGCAGTTATCCCTATGCCTACAAAAAGAGGACAAGGAAATATTTTGAAAGAGGGCAGGCAGACATGCAAGTCAGATACTTATGACCGGCTAGTATTCTACGCATTCCGGAAGTACAGTTCACTAATACAATGATAGACTTCATGTACGTATATTCGCCTACACCCCACCTGGCACAAGGGCGCGCGGCGGGGAGCGTTGGGACGCCACACTTGGAGAGTGTTTTGTGGGAATTTAATCTTTCACTACACCCCTATTTTCGACAGCGTCTTCTTATTATTTAACATACTATATAATAATTGGATAGTACCAAGACTTTACAGAAGAGGGAGGTTTACAATATTGGTCGGTAATTACCGGTGTCTTGTTGAAGTTATAAATAATTATAATCATATTTAGAAAATTATTATATCAATAATATCCTATGGAGAAATCCTATGGAAGCAGGAAAAGTGGCTGAAGGGGGTATTGACCGGCAGCGGGATGTTGAAGACTGTAATTGAGGGGAGAATGTTAGGCAAACGAGGAAAGGGAAGGAACAGGATAGGGATGTTGGACGGGATGAAGGAAGGAAGAAAGTACTCAGAGCTGAAGAGGGACTTGATGTAGAGTAGGATGTTGTGTTTTGCTAGGGGCCACAAATTATTTAATTAGTAATTATGTCCATCCAAAAACCTACCTTAACCGGTAGATTACCTAATAATAATAATAGTCGTCTGTAATTCACTGGCCTCCGGTGTCTCTCAGCCAAGGCTTCCCCATCATAAAGTGACACTTTTGGTTCATTCAAGACGGACCTACAGGATAGGTGCGATCTTTCATTGTGACCTATGCCTAAGTATACCATCACGTTCCTCAGTGAAGGGCCCCTTAACACTAACTCAATGTTTATTCAAGTTGAGGTCTTAGAAGAATTACAGTAATTCTAATCTCTCCTAACTTTGCATTCAAATATGTCCTTGCCCTCTATTCTTAAGAATGCCGTCTCTCAAAGTTTAAGCCCACTTTCTCCATTGGCTGTTGGAGATGATCCTATAATCAGTTCTCTAATGGACCCATCACATTCAACTTCTCCTGGTAATGGCTATTCCCTAATGCAACGGGTTATTTCTTAGCTTACCCTAGCCCAATATTACTTTTTGACACTTCTCCTGATTAATTGGCAAAGACTCTAAAAATGGTCTGGTTTATGCGACACATTTCTTTCCCAATCATCTTTCATTGTTTCTAAGACGGACACAACGAAACCAGGTTTCACCCGATGAACCTCCTGCAGAAGTGGACCCACATTCTTCTCAGTTTGTTCCCCATGAAAGGTCAAGAGTTCAAATCGCGTATCATTATCCAATTGTGTCGGTTGATTACATGATAGTGTATAGCGGATTGACCTTTTCATCTTCGCAGACATTATTTCACAGAGTACAACACTAAAGCCCTTATGTAACGAAAACGCGGTTTAAATCAAGGAGTTATTAGTCAGTCCAAAATAGACTTTCATTTCTTTCATTTCAAAATTCTATAGGAAAAATAGATTTTTCGATTTACGTGCCAGAACAACTGCTTGAAATTCTTCAAAATACTCTCTCCCCGCATCAATAATGCACTTGCTTAGACGCGTCTGCCACGCCTGGAAGATAAACTGAAACTCCTCGACGCCAATGTCTTTCAGGAACGTTGAGTAACATGCTTTTCGATGTTTTCCACGTGGCCTTCCAATACTTCTAATGGATCACGGTCCGGTGACATTTCGTCGGGTGTATGTTCACCCCCTGCCACAGGTCCCTATCGGTGGCTTGCAGGGTAATTTAAGAAAAAAATTAAAAAATAAAATAAATAAAAAATAAAATAAACAAATTATGAAATATTTTTCAATGAAAATGAACAAGGTAGTATTCTAATTGTGCTAGTTTATTAGGCCAAGGGCCATCTTGTGACTGACATAAGTCTTCACTTCTGACATTTGCATTCAAATACTCGGAAATAACATTCATGGAATGCAGCAAGGGACGAGCATCCATTAAAACTTAATATAATAAGATTTAAAGAAAATTCCTCGCTGTAAAAATGCCAAAACACGACGTCATTGACTGTCGCATAGCAACTGCGTAGAGAACAACTCGATATTTCCTGAACTCATGACCCCACGCCAATGCGATAAAGTCGTCTTAGAAGTTTCACTTAACAGCCAGGGGAAACTGCGATGGTCATCAAGGAATGACCCAAAGAAATATAGTCGACTGTAATTGTAATTACCATGTGAAGAATAACAAATTACTGGCCTTGGTAAATATCACAGAAAATATTACCCGTTTTACTTGTATGTATTGCAATTCAGAGCACGTTACACTTTCAAAGCAGGCATTCCAGGGGAAAAACTCCTTTTCAAAGGAACTACTATTCCACAACACGTTTAATCATGAGCAACACAGAGGTCTCCGCTAGTTTCACGGGTGATTACTTATATGCATGCATTGTAAATGATTAAAGTAATGAACATGACTTTATTTTGATGCGATTACCCATGGCATCGTGTTAAAACCAGTCAGGGATTGTGGTAGGGGGTCTGCCCTTCCCACGCCGCCGGTCGCCTGTTTGCTCCGAGCAGTCTTCCAAGCGGAAAGACGTACCTCCGCGTGAAGTGTGTTTTTCGACTTTGTATCATGGCGCACGACTCGATCAAGCTCCAGCATGACAATGCCGCTGTCACACGTCCTTCATCGTTACCAACTTCCTGGCTCGGGCCACCAACCCGGTGGAACCCAGCCACCCAACAGTCCCGACTGGGCTCCATTCAACTTTTTTAATTTCCGTGACTGAAGAGAGAAATAAAAGGTGAGCATTGGGAGACCGTGGAAAACATCCAAAAGCATGTTTACAATGTTCCTGAAGGAGACATTCCCGTATATAGGAGTTATAGGGTGCCTTCCAGGCGTGGCAGACACGTCTCCGTAAGCGCATTGATGCAGGGGAGAGTATTTTGAAGAACTTTAAGGATTTTTACGAGAACGTAAATCAATAAAATACATTTTTCCCAGAGAATGCGTATTACTTTTACAGTGGACCCTGCGTGTTATGTAATCAACTGCACTAATCAAAACTCATAACTGCCGAATTTCTGACCGACAAAAGTTTCTGCAAAACCGTAGGTAGTTTGAGAAAGTGAAGTTGTCTTCATAATAATATATATGAATTTCACCTATCGAATACTTCACATAGACCTTCAACTGGCATGTCCTTATCCTTTTCGATCCCTATAGCATCAGGGAATTAGTAGAGTTTTTATCTCTGAGACGGTGATAGGGAGGAGAACGAAAGCCCTGATCGAAATCTGATTTGGATCATAGATTGAAATTGGGTAATGGGCTGAAATGCTGGTAGTGGGTAATGATGGAGGTGACCGACAGCTAGGGTCCTTTGTTTCATTTAAATATGCATTCTCACCGGGGTAGCCGCCGGAAAGGCATGTGGGGGATGGCGGGGGCGTAATCGCCAAACAAGGACGACTATGACGTAATTTGTGTATTCATTTGAATGTAATTAGCTGTGATACAATGCCTGTCCAGAAAATAGCAAAGGTTTCGGCATAGCGTGGCGGTGAGTAATAGAGTCACCATATTGGCATATAAACATCAATCAGTTCGCATCCTGCTGTGATAGTGTTCTGTAGATTGACTGTGGTTCATATGCTTTGCTCACATTGCGAACTGTTAAAACGTGCCCTACAGTAGAAACCTCACAAATTGTCACGTGCAATCCGTGATTAGGTTTTTATTGGCAAAAAAATGACTCGACCCAATTGAAATTCAAAAGTAACTTTGAGAAGTGTGCACGGAGACGGAATACTGAGTGAAGGCGAAGTGAGGCATTGGTGAATTCATTTTAAAAATTGCCACAGCACCAATGCCACGACGAGGACCGCAGTGGCCGGCCTAACCTTGTGGTGACTGGTGAACTGACGGTGAAAATCAACGGAAAAACTCCTGAAAGTCGTAGATTTACGATGGCAGATCTCTCGCAAGACGTGATTTGCAACCCAAAGCTTTGACAGGAACGCGGGATAGCATGCTGGAGTAAACAAGTGGTTAAAGTGTTGGGCGGAAGATTTCTTCTGAGACGGAATTGAAATGCTTACATAAATGTTTGATAAATGACTCAATATTAATGACGACTATGTAAAAAATAAACAAGAAAGTGCCTTTCAAATGAGCATCATACAAATATGCCTAGTCATTGGATTCAGATTTTATTTCAAAATGTAAGTTACTTTCTGGAGTATTTTCGTACTGAAGCATTCAAATGCCCATACGTATTGTAATAATTGATAAGTTCATTAAATGATACGTTTCATTAACTGTACATTAAATGCTCATTATGTGACACTTATACATATTTGTAAATGTTTGTCTGTATGTGTCTCGGGTGCTTGGATTCGATTTTGTTTAGATTGCATATTATTTTCGGGAATGGTAACACTTGAATCTGTCGGTAACGGTGTCCCCCTTACTTTAGCTCGATGGTTGTATCTACCAATATAATATCTTGCCCGAACAAGCCCTTTGGTTTTGCAAGAATAATCAGCAGTTTCCAGTCGTTCTAAAAGACTTTAAGTTTGAACCGCATAATCTTTGGCGAGTGCACCCATGAAGGCGTTGATGTCGATGTAACTGTCAAATATTTTGCCATTTTTAATTTTTGTCCCAACTATTTTCAAATTCACGTTTTTTTTCCTCAATTGAAAAATGTAAGTTTTAAATTTTTCCTGAGAAGGGTAAAACACATTCTTCACACCTCTTGTATGTCTGGTCTGAATCGCAAGAGAGTATCCCACAATCTTCACCCATGATTTTTCTGTGAATCAATGTCGTATGAAAATAAACTAAGCTTGGAAACTTAGTTCGTATCTGTATATCAAGAAAATAAGGGACCCTATAGCACTTCCCCGTAGAACTTCTTAATTTACATATTTGCCTCGAATGAGCTAAAATCATCAAACTACCTGTGTTTACAGTTTGGCAGGAAGTTCCGAATCCAGTCACTCACGTTGAGATTAATAACCTAATATTTCTTAGTTTTTGTTTCAATTCCTCGTGAGAGACTTGTCTATGACTTTCTTGAAATTAATAAATTAAGCATTTCCTGAATTATTCCCTTCCTAAATTTCCTAGATATCACGAAAACAAGGGCCAACTTTTTTAGCCTCACCTGTTTTTCCTAAATTGATTTTTGTTTATGCAGAATATGTTTCCACTTTAGAAATAATGTGTCCGATTGTTGGAAAATTTTTCCTCCATGATGTTTTAGCTGTTCACTGGAAATTGTTATAAATAATTTGATAGAATGATTTAGGCATAAAAAGAAGGATTAAAATACTGTGATAGCTTTTCTAAAATTTTTCTGTTAGATCCTGAGAAAGTATAATTTTATATTGTTTCATATTATATGAGATGACGATTGAGGAGGCATGTGAAGAACAGGACGCAGGAATGAAAGTGGGTCGGGAATTTGTAAAATCAGTTAGGGTTGCTGATGACCAAGCTCTAGTTTGCCAGTCAGCCAAGAGATTGCAAGTATTGCTGAGCGAATTGGAAATTCAGTGCGATAGGTACGGAATATAAAGCAATATTAATAAAACAAAGGTGAAGTGATTTCCCAAGAAAGATAAAGATTAAATAAAACGATAAAATAGGAGGCACACTAGAGAAGTGGAACCATTTACTTACCTCGGAAGTATTTTGGACCACAATGGCCAAAGTAGCAGGGAGGCAAGGCAAACGAGGAAAGGGCAGGAAGGGATAGGGATGTTGGACGGGATGAATGGGGAAGGAAGAACTCAGAGATGAAAAGGAACTTGATGTAGATTAGGAGAGTGAATTGTGTTTTTTGGGAGAAACAAAATGTTTATTTGGTATTTGTGTTCAGTTTCTACCTTAATAGAATGCCTTATAATAATCTACCGATACCTACCGATAGACTACCTAATAATAATCAAAATTATATAACATTTTATTACCAAGAATTCGTGCTCTAAATGTGCAAATAAATTTATGAAATTAAAGAACTAGCCATGGCAGAGGATAAGAATATGCAATTAGATCACCAGATGTGCTACGAAATATTATGCAAATAAACTTACTTATAACAAGACCCAAAGGGCCAGACTGGTGCATAATGGCCATTTGTCATAGTACAAGTATGCAACAGGCAATGCAGTCACCACTTTCACATCTCTTGTGTACACTCACTTAAAATTACATAGGTAAGCATAGAAAAAATGCAGTAAAGATCCACATGATGTCTGTATATTGTCCCAAACTTATGGTGAACTTCGACAGAAAATATTCATTCAGGTCAGGTGGAAACTGTTATTACAAGGGACGTATAAAGAGAATTGGAAGTGAGACAGACGGGTGATATATGTGCAATACAATTAGAGATCTTTGTCCATGCTATGAAAGTTCATCCTCGTTCATTTTCCATAAAATTTTCAAGTTTTACTCGTATTTCCTCTTTGATGGAGTGATCGGTTACACTGTGATATGTAGCTCATAAAATCCGTCATTGCAAAAAAACTATTCCCTGTTTACCCACGATTCCGAGTTATCGTCAATGCTTTGCTCGAAATTAATGCGTTTTGAATGCACCCGTTATTGATGTTAAAATTGATGTTTGGAAGGCCAGCTCTCAGCGATTACTTAGTCGAAGTCTCGAGCAAATAACAATGCAATTACCAATGAAACAGGCTCAGCTAAACATTGAAATAGAAGGGTTAAAACTAGTGCAGGCGGAAGAGTCTACGTATCTCGGAAGTGTTTTGGACCAAAATGGACAATGGATGGAATTATTTTTCCTGTTAGGCATTCCGTATATTTACGTTTCAATAGAATCGGATTTATCAATGCTGCCAATTTACAGTGGTAATGTTCCTAAAGAATTCGATGCCCATCAATGGTAAGTGATTTGGGTATTCGTCGCCAGGCGTGGAATGGGTGAAAATTATTGTAGTACTGATATTGCTGGTTACTTGTTGGCTTCATGTGCAAGGATACATAGAATGCGTGGTTTTGAACGCAAATGTCGGAGTCGAGGAAAATGATAGGGGAGTCAGAAATGGGGGGAATGAATTTAGCAGAGAGTACAGACTTGGTCTTAAGGAATTAAGATAATCTAAAATTCATTTGAAAATGGTTTCAGTTATTGCCTGGAAGGGAGCATTGGTGCAAAGTTAGTCGTAGTAGTGCTAGTTTTCAGGTGGGGCGACCAACAGCTAAGGTAAGATCCCTAAGAGCCTTTAGGGATGAATGGGAAGGGAAGGGTGAAGAGAAACCCAGCGTCGGCATTAATCTACTCTAAATGAGTCAAGGGTCAAGCAATTTAACGTCCCATCCAACGGACGGCGTAATCATTCAAAGTGCTCTTCACCACAAAACACCTCAAGTAGGGATCGGGGCACAACTGAAAAATATCTGTCCTCTTCAGGATTCGAACCCGGTCTCTTTCGGTAAGAAGCTACTAGATTAGTCTCAACACGATCCCCTTGTTCAAAGTTACCCATTAAGTGATTGATTAATCTGCCTCTACACAATACCCCGCAAGCCGCCTAAAGGGCGTGTGGCGGGGGGTGTTAGGTCACCACCCATAAACTAGAATAAAACCACATACAAAACCGAAATATGCAAATCTACAAAAATATTAGTTTATTCTTGCTCTGGACAAACCTTCAAAACACGAAATAAACTACTTACATCCAACAATATTTGATTACAGGATAATGATATTTTAACCATACTTTATAACTATTAAAAAGGTGAGTTCATTAAATAAAAAGAATGACATGCAGGAAGAAACAAGCGCGAGTATCGACCAACACAAATACTACAAATTCTAAATATCTCCTACGCGATTTCTGTCATGTCTATTATGATCTCTAATTGTTCGGAAATGAAGAAAATAGTAACTTAGTGATCCTACTGAAAATTTACTACGAGACGCCCCGGGTTTCGACGTTCAACGTCATCTTCAGGTGACAACCCTTACCGACATCCATCTATACACGAGGGCAAGTCAATGAATAACTCGCTAAACTAAGTAGAGGCGAAGTAACTTCACGAAAATTATCTCACTTTTCTCATGCATATTCACCCTGCACATTCAGAGACAGCCATCCCATCTCTAGCATCCCGGCAGCAGAGACGTCTTTTGCTTGCAGTCGCAGCTAGCCCAAGAATCACCTCTAAGGCATCATTCCTTTCAAAGCGTCGTCCGTCCAAATGGTATTTTAAGGAGCCCGAGCTCAAGGCAGTCCTTGGGGGCTCGAATTCGGGACTCGGGATGTTCCTAGCGATCCCAGTGAAGTGTTCCCAGCAGCTCATGCGTTTGTCTTGCTGTCACTTGCGATTTGTTAATTTACACACCCTCGTAAAGTACACTCAGGTAGAGGCGGGGAGGTGAGAAGGTCGGAGGGTGGGTGGGGGAGGGTAGTGAGCAATAATGTTGTAATTATCAAGTTGTTGACAATAAATACAAAAAAAAGTTGTATTTATGTCTTTGAACCGCTTAAATCCCCCACCCACCCACTTTCCCACACCCACTTTCCTCGGCCAATAGGAGAACTGTTCCTCCTATTGGCCCTGTGAAGGCGGAATCAAGCAGATCACGAATGATCGCAAATCTCGGTGTAAATTAAGTTTCCTCGATAGCTCAAGTGGTTAAGAGCCTCAGCCCGGCAAGTGGAAAGATCCGGAGTTCAAATCCCGGTCAAGGAAATATTTTAACATTCGTGATCTGCCTGATTCCACCTTCCCCACCTCTCCTGTGTTCGTCCTTTATGAGTGTTCCTATCCCTTTTCCTTATATCTGTTTCTAAATGAATGAGTATTTGCTCGCCGATTGGCGGGTTTTCGTGTTTGAATGTGCATTAGGCCAATGCGGCTTGTCTCTTCTAATTGAATAACTTTGACTAAATATCACAATGGGAATTATTTTATCCGCATTAGGCAGGTGATTGTTCATCTACATCTACATCTACTCAATACCCCGCAAGCCGTCGCAAGGGCGGGAGGTGTTAGAACACCCCCTCGTAATTAGGAAAGAGAAAATAACCTCATTCAAAAGCCAAAAATGTATACTATCCACAAAGACAACATGGTATACATTCATGCGAGAACACTTACATCCCACACACATACAAACACACAAACTACCAACTAACATACATAATATTTTTGCAATGTTTAATTTTGTTCTGACTTGTAAATTCATTGCTTTTAATATTCATAGAGTGACTTCGGTTTCATACTATTATGATTCCTAATTGTTCGGGGAAAGAATGAGTATTTGTATCTATCTCCATTATTTTATCTTTGAATATTATTGATATTTATATTGTTTTTTTAGAAACAATCATAAAAATCCGCGTGTGTAGTCCATCGCAATCAGAATTCTATTCCAATATCAATATTCCGAGCTGTCCCAATTTCCTCTCCGCCTCTCCTCCCCCCCCTCCTCCTCTCCCCTACACGACTCTCCCTCCCCAACCACATCTTCTGTACATATAAATAAGGTCTCCTTACTATTTAGTTTGTCTTGTACCTGATGATGACTCTGTGAGTTGAAACGCGTCGTACGTTAAATAAACTGTGGAAAAGTGCAAATTTTCCTTATTTCATTATGATGAACTTCCACGACCTCAAGCCTGAATCTGTTGAACTTGTCCCAATTTCCTTCGATAGGATTCGCCCAGCGAAAGTAGCTCAACCTGAGTTTTATTCTACCAATGATCTTTGGGATGAGAGCTGTAACTAGGCGTTACTAAGCTGTGAAGCCTAACTAAAATATGTTCCTTGAATGTATTTTTTGATAATTATATTTCACTAGTTGTTTCTTGGCTTAGAAGAAATAGTGTATCCCTCGTCTGAATAAAAAAGGCGTTCTACACACGTCTCCACTCGAGTGTATCATTGATGCAGGGAGAGTGTATTTTGACAAGTTTGTACAAGTTTGCAAATAAATAAATCTACTTTATCCAGAGAATGCGCTTTAATTTTATAGAGGGCCCTGTAAGACTTCTCTAATATAAAAGTTAACAAGCTACGATCAACAGAGAAAGAATCCTAGTCGTACTTCTTCCCTGCGCTCTCTTCCTCAGTCAAAGGATGCGTTTGATCACTGCAATCTGTTCTTTTTGCAACCTCTGGTGCGGTATTTCTGCGGTCTCAAGTTACAAAATTGTTAATAATCCTTTGATGAGCATAACTATAGCATTTCCTCAGGGCTTTTTCCAGCGTTCTCTTCCAGGAAACTTTGCCAAATACTTTACAAAATCCTAAATGCGTCAATTGAGGAAGAAATACAAGTTGAATGATCTATTTTCATTTTGTTCTCTATGATCTCTCACTGCCACAAAGGCCTATCCCCTGACTGTTTGTTTTGGCTGAAGAGAAATATGAGTCTCCCCTGGAATTACCTTTTGCTTTTCTATATCTTCCTAACTATTTCTGTCGTAGGAGCTTTGCACTCTGTTACAGTTAAGATTAATCTTTGCAGTCGGAAAGGGCCCCAGGAGCCACGGATTCTTAAGTTCTTGATCGAAATGCTTAAAATAATGAAATCACAGGTTGTGTTTCCGACATTTTTTATCGTTCAGAAGCTTGCTATGTGATTGAATACATGGTCCACCATAAAAGTAATGCGCACTCTCTGGGATAAATAGATGTATTGATTTACATGCTTGAGTAAATGCTTAAAATTCTTTAAAATAAGAACTCTTTCTCCCTGCATCGTGTCCCTGGACGTGTCTGTCACACCTCAGAAGGCACCTTGAAACTTCTCGACGGGAACATCTCTCTGGAATGTGGAGTAGCATGCCTTTGGAAGTTTTCCACGGTCTCCCAATGTTTTCCTTTCAACTCTTTCTCTCTTGAGTCGGGGAAACAAAAAAAAGTCGCACGGAGGCAAGCTGGGGCCGAGAGGGGCTGGGGGACCACCGGGGTGGTTCTCCGGGCCAGGGAGTAGGTAACGATGAAGGACGTGTGCTGTCTCCATTCCCCGCCTCCCTCCAATCTACTTATGGCCACCATCAAAGTTACCTCGCCTTACACCCAATCCCAGCCCCCCTCGACGGGAATTCTCCTCAATCTAACCACTTTTGTCCTGACAAATAGCGCATTTCCGCTCCAAAATTGTTTCTATATAAAAACCAAAGGCACAGTGATGGGAATGAGGATGGCGCCATCATATCCCAATCTCCTCATGGGCCACCTTGAAGAGACTTGCCACTCACGGCAACCCTTCCAACCTCTTTTCTGGGTCCGCTACATAGACGACATTTTATTCTCTGGACACACGGCTCTGAGTCCCTCAATAATTTCTCATCGGTCTTGAATTCTTTTTTCACTGTCAAATTTACTTAATCCATTTTACACTCCACCATCACCTTTCTTGACTCAGACGTCTCAATTCACAAGAACAAATTCACCATTTCAGTACATATCAAAGCCACCAACCATCAGCAATACCTACACTTCACCATCTGTCACCCTTCTCACACCAAAAGCTCGAATTCGATTCCTAACTCTCTCTCTATCCGGAACCACCGGATCCACAACACCACAGCCACTCTCAACAAATACCTTCACAATCCACAAAATGCACTCCACAAACATTTTTACCCCGGAAAGCTTCTACGGAATAAAATACACCACACCACCCAACCTCACACACCACAGAAATACAACACCACATCTGACACAGGGCTACTACACCTTTGAACCGTCTATTTCCCCGGATTCCATGGACTGAAAATCTTTCTTAAGTGACTATTTCCTATTTTAAAGGACAATGGCGCGACCTCATCCTAACTACCCCAATTCCCCTCTCTCGCATACAGCCGGCTCTGCAATCGCCAGCTCGGCCCTGCAATCTCAAAAACCTTCCGAGATCCAACAACCCTCTGGCGCCCTCCCGACAAATGTTCTCATATTTCCCCTACATGCAACCGCCCCCGATGTAAAACATGCCTACTTATTAGATCTACTCCCCAAATCTCCTCATTTCCCTCTCACCTCGTTCCCACGCTAAAGACCTCTCAAAAAACATTATTTATCTTCTTTCATTCAAGCAATGCCCTTCTTTTTACATAGGCGAATCATTACCTTTATATCCATTCGAATGAACAATCACCGGTACTCCTGCAATTCTGCCTCACTCTCTTCTCTTCCTATACCTTCACACGCAAATTTCTGCCAACTTTCATTCGACCAGTGTTTCTCCCTAGCTATCCTGGAATCCCTACCCGATCAGCCACCAACGTAGAGATGAGAACTCGCGAATCCTCATATATTCTAGCTTTTCGATCTTTTAAAATTCCCATCCTTAACCGCCATCTTTAATTCCCCTCCCAGCATTCCCTGCATTTCTCCCCCCACCCAGGCCTCAGAGAAGGCCGAAAACTCAAACAATTTAAAATGTGAGTGTTCTTTTAAGTGTTGTCTTTTTGCATTCTATTATGCCGCCCAAATGTTGTTTTGCTATCGTGAGTGCTGCTACATCATCGACACATCAAGCTACCTAGCTACTGTTCCTGTCTCTTCTGTGTTCAACATTAGATCTCGCTCAAAATCTTGCGCTGTCGATTCTGGTCCATTCTGAATGTGCTATCCTTCCCTTCGCCACTGTCTTCCTTTATTTCCCATCTCTCTTCCCACAACCTTCCCAATCGCCCAAATATGAGCCAATCTTTTTCCAATTCATTTTAGATCCGAAATTTTCTCCATCACGCTTGTAAGCTCGCAAAATTCACATGCTATACCGAGTTTCTCACCTCCTTCCAGTCCTAAGGAAGCGTGTCCAGCGGTCTAGTTATTTCCCTACCTTTATCTGCTACTCCTCCAGATGTTCCTCCTGAATGCCACTTCCAGGAAATGATACTGTTTACACGCCGGATAACATGTTTTCCTTGAAAGCAGAGTATTCCTTCCCCGGCGAATTCCCCGGCTAATTGGAAGTTTTTTAAGAGATTTAAACCGAAATAAATGGAAATTAGGTCCCGAGGTCACCATACGTGTTGAGAAAACGATAAAAAAGGCTCTCGATGGCCTCGCATATCTATATTAGCGATTGTTGACTATATTGAGTGACACAAAAAATAAAGTATTTTGATTTCAAATGAACTTTTTACATTCCTGTTATGTTTTTCATTCGCTAATTCTTCTTCGCTGTCGCTGAAGTAGAATCATTTATTAAAACTCGGTTAAATTTATTTTATTTCAATGTCACGTAACATTTTGAAGGCTGTCATAGAGGGGAGAATTTTATGCAAGGAAGGGAGAATTTGAAATAGAAAAGGTACTTTTACCTACCCCGGAAGTAAGTTTCCGAAAGATTTCTGAAGGTTACCAAGATCTGAAAGAAATTCAGATCGGAATGTTTCAGCACCAAGGTCTCGCAAAATATCAGCACTCCAACACACTCGTACCCTGTTCGCCTGAACCATGTTTATAAAATTAGGGAAAATTTTATAGTTCTACTCAATTGCATGCACTTCCACAAACCTCGTGTGTTTTGTTTCCCTTCCCGCATAACTACAATGGAATGCAATGAAATAATAAAGTGTCCTCTACAGTATTGCTTGCTCTGCCTTTTCTGTTTGTAAGTTTCCCCTTCCATCCCTCGTCTCACTCCATGGGGGGACCCTCCCGCTGCCTGGCGCCTTGTGTCACATTCCCTACCTATGTCCTTGGGGAGGAGACCGTTTTATTTAGCATGTCCATGTAGCAGTTGAATTTCGTTTCTTACTTTTCAAATTACCAATCTTTTATTCATATAAGTTTATATATATATATATATATATATATATATATATATATATATATATATATATATATATATATGGGTCGCGGTAGTCCAGTGGGTAGAGCGTTGGACTGCTGACCAGAGGGTCCCGGGTTCGATTCCCGGGTTTGGCACTCTGGGCACCTGCAGCTCCGCCCAAGCTAAAGTGATTTTTCGGGTACCAGATCTTCCTGGGAACCATATCCGGCACAGGGAAAGGAATTGGCCCCCCTACCCTGATGTGTGAATTTTAGGGCGCCGTATAGGGCTTAGTACTAGGTGATCTCTACCACCACCTACTAAACCACCTTTCGGGTTGACTACTGTGTTTATGGTCAAAAAGTCTTATATATATATATATATATATATATATATATATATATATATATATATATATATATATATATATAAGACTTTTTGAAAGTCTCACGGACGTGAATAATAATGTATAACACTTAGCACTAGTGGACACAGACAAAAACACAGAAACACACAAAAAAAGAGACTCACTATTTTTCGAATTTTCGGTGGTCGTTGCCACCTTTATCAAGGAAGAGAGGGACAGAACTGAAGGGAATACGAGGGCTGGAGCGATGGATGGAAGGGGAAGGTGGGGAGAGAATTCCGAAGGGACGGGTTTGGAGGGGCAGCGTTAGAATGGTGGGCAAACCACCACACCCCTCAATATCAGAATCAACAACCACCGAGCCTCATGCAAAAACTCTTCCTTAATTGACATGCTCCCTATCCCCAAACACGCCTCCGAACACAACACTCCCTTTGATAAAAGTCTATAGTGTATCCATCATAGCATCCCTCCCACCCTCTGATCCTCCTCTGAAACAGAAAACACTAGAGCAATCCTTCATCTGGCTTTTGGAGTCCTGGAACTGGCCAGGAATTAATATTAGGCACTAATTACCCTGCTCTAATTATATTTTCATCCCCCTTCCACCCCAATCACCTTCTACATTTTCCCCACCCTTCTAACGCTGCCCCTCCAAACCCGTCCCTTCGGAATTCCCTCCCCACCTTCCCCTTCCATCCATCGCTCCAGCCCTCGTATTCCCTTCAGTTCTGTCCCTCTCTTCCTTGATAAATGTGGCAACGACCACCGAAAATTCGAAAAATAGTGAGTCTCTTTTTTTGTGTTTCTGTGTTTTTGTCTGTGTCCACTAGTGCTAAGTGTTATACATTATATATATATATATATATATATATATATATATATATATATATATATATATATATATATATATATATATATATACATTACATTATATATATATATATATATATATATATATATATATATATATATATATATATACATTCAAACACGAAATCCCGCCAAACGGCGAATAAATACTCATATATACAGAAACAGATATAAGGAAAAGGGATAGGAACACATATAAAGGACGAACACAATAGAGGTGGGGAAGGCGGAATCGAACGGATCACAAGAGTAAAAATATTTCCTCAACCGGGACTCGAACACCGGATCTTTCCACTTGCCGGGCGGATGCTCTTAACCACTTGAGCTATCGAGGATAGTCAATTTACCCTGAGATCCGTGGGTTTAATATGTCGCCAAGCGCCCCAATTCTTTCAGCCAAGAGATGGCGTCAGGGGGCTGTTTCACCCACCAAAGGAGAAATAGACAATACACAAGGAAAGGAAAGGACAGTGGGTTAGAATTCATACAACATCATACAGGAAAGGAACAGTGCGTTTCGTGGCACGCATAGCCAGAAGAAAGAGATGAGCCACATTGGCCAAATACACATTCAAACACGAAATCCCGCCAAACGGCGAATAAATACTCATATATACAGAAACAGATATAAGGAAAAGGGATAGGAACACATATAAAGGACGAACACAATAGAGGTGGGGAAGGCGGAATCGAACGGATCACAAGAGTAAAAATATTTCCTCAACCGGGACTCTATTGTGTTCGTCCTTTATATGTGTTCCTATCCCTTTTCCTTATATCTGTTTCTGTATATATGAGTATATATATATATATATATATATATATATATATATATATATATATATATATATATATATATATATATCCATTTAACACCGCCACCATGGATGATCTTCCCCTACCGTATTCCGCCGGCAACTTTCGCTCTCCCGAGAAACCTATCCCTCGAGAGATGAGTGGAATGCAGTCCGAAAGCAGCCGCAGCGCAGTGGGGTGTTGGGGATGAGAGGGGAATCTCGAGAGGTCGGCGAAGGGGGGCGGGACGAGGGGGGACTGGCGGAGGGGGAAGCGGTGGGAATACCGAATGAACGGTCGCCGCCGAATTTCCCGTTGATTTTATAACTCCCAACCAGGAGAAAGCGAGCCGTGCTTTTTTATTCCTATTGCACTCGAGATCTTAAAGATCACAACCCTCGATTTTCCATCGGCGGCCCGTGCCCGCAGGACCGGTTGCCTTGTGTGGAATGCGGCCCACTCTGTAGCCCAGGGAACGGGGGAGAGAGGAACTGTGGAGGTAGAATACTGAAAACTAGGGCCCAGAGAATCCAAAGCGAAAGAGCTCGTTATTCCGCGGGCTTCTTGGAGTGTGTTTGCATGCGCGGGTGCTGATCGGTCGAACGGGCGCTTCTAGAGGACTGGCATTTCGAATTTTCCTTGGGAGGTGTGTGACCCGGGGTCATCAGATCTCACACGCCAGCCAGCAAACCTTTTGAATTCGACTGAAACCGGTTCAATATGGATATAATCATCACTCTCTGAGTATTCTAAAGCTTTCGCCCCGTGAATTCAGAGTAGTACGGTGACGAAAACGTGTGGGAAACGTGCTATTTATGTTTAGTAGAGCCTAGCATTTAGTATACTTCGAGCGTTTGGGATTCTTTTCCAAATACATTAATTACTGAATTGAATAGGGCATAGAAAAAGGCCGCTAGGTATAAAATAACACTCACCAAAGGACAAAAAGCGTCATACACAGTTAATACAGACTCCAGGGTAGGAATCTTTAGATAAGAGAAGACTCAGGGCTAGATTAAAATTGTTACAAATATATTGGGCGTGCGGTTTTGCTTCCGACATTGGAGATATAATTAGGCCCCTTTATTGCATAGGAAGGCAATTGCTACAAAATTAAAGAGTTAAAATGTCGGATTAATGGATTCAAGTATTCGTTTTTCCCGCTCACTGATCGCGACCACGATCAAATGGGGAACCCCTAAGAAAATCATAGGTACTTGTTGTCGAAAGTAGGGTCATAGCACAAGATTAAATTCTCACGAAATACGCTCCGAGTCCGGCGTCCTAATGCCCCCCGCCGTGCGCCCTATTGACAGGTGGGGTGTAGGCGAAGGTATAAAATGTCTGCTTTAGTATTTCCGAATTGTCCTTCCGGAATGCGTGGAAAACATACAAGTAATGCGTGTCTGAAGTACATGTGTTCATGCCCTCTTTATCTCAATATCTTGCACTTTTTTTGCAGGCATACGAGTAGCTGCTAACCATGTATTAATGCTCGTAATATATGCGGGCACGTTGCATGACTGGCGCTCGGTCGCCCCACTTCCACTTTGGTTTTCGGTGGATCGCGGGGTGACAGGTGTGTGAGGAAATAAACGGAATATATGTAGAATGGCTGGTGACCTACCACCACCTGCCACTTGTCCTTGCGACGGCTTGTGGGCTCTTGTGTAGATGAGGATAGATGTAAATCAATTCACGCGCGGCAATTTTAGCTTCACGAATTTAAGATGACGTTGGTAATCATCATAGCTGTAGTTCTTTGGATTTGAGGAGGCCCTACGCGCTCCTTTAAGGAGATGCACTCGGAGGTGAAACGAGTCGAGGCGGCGTTGAAGGCCCCAATTGAATTAAGTATTTGTAGTATTGTGCAGCGTATAGACCGCGGAAGGCTCGTTTGGAGGCGGATGGAGAGTTTAAACCAAAGATCGTCGGGATTTTGTGGGGAAATCGGAGCGGGCTTTGTTGATCTGAGGCTTGTCCTCTCATCTTGTCGGATACCCCTTGATCGCTCCGGGGTGCATTATACAGCCGAGGCATTTGAGTTTGTAGCGCGTGGGTTACACGCACATGTTTAGAGGGTAAAGCATAGTTGGTAGGCCATAACGCAGGTCATATTTTGAGATAAATAAAGTAGAGTTCAGCGCTTTATGCCACTTCAAATCAGGTTACGCCTCTCAGATCCCAGCGGTAATAGAACAAATAACACTTGCGTTTAACAACATATGCCCCACGTAGAATTTAGAAAATTGGTGCTTTTAAATACATAAAAGTCAGTAATTTAGTGTTAAGGGGTTACTGTTAACCATGAATTCCCAAAAAACAGTTTTGTGAGCAAACATAAAGGCGCAAAACAAGAAGTGATTGACCAAATAAAATTTATAATATTAAATTATAACATAAAATAAACATTAGATACAAAATATCGGATATTGAACATATCTTTGTCAGTACAAACGTGGACATAGTAGTCGGAACGGAAAGTTGGCTCACGGGAGATATAGGAAACAATGAGGTTTTTCCAAACGGTTTCACAAATTTACAGAAGGGACAGACCAAATAGATTGGGTGGGGGAGTATTCATTGCAGTAAAGTCACATCTTAGTAGCCAACGATATGAATGCGATGTAGATGACATAGAAAGCGTTTGGTGCAACATAAAAAGACTACAACGACAGAAGCCTATTCGTGTGTTCATTTTATAGACCCCCAGATTCTAACGCAGATGTCCTACACAAGCTTGACGACCAAATATCCACTCTCAGCAGCAGACAAAGCAACAGTATTACTATAATCGCTGGTGACACAAATTAGCTTTATTGACTGGGACTTATTAGCTTATTATTATCTTTATTGGCTGCGTAGGAAAATCTGCCAAAAACAGAGATGCATGCCTAGAACTCCTTAATATATTCGCAAAGCACTCTTTAGAACAAATTGTTAAATCACCAACACGAGGCCAAAGCATACTTAATATCTTCAGGCCTTCTACGACCGAAATCATTACTAACATTAGAATAATGGACGGAATAAGTACCCATAAAGCTATTTTACAACCAAGTCCGTGCATATAAACAAAATAAGCGTAAAAATACTTTTTCAAAGAGGCAAATTTTAACGGACTACGAGAATATTTAAAAAAGGAATTACCAGAACACAAGACAAAAACACTGACACCCAATACACAGAACTCTTAGAAATATTTCTTAAACACTGTAGGCGAAGGAATGAAGACGTATACGTATCCCATCCAATCTTACATGCGACAGTAAGGTACCTAGATGGTACAACGGGGCTGTCAGATCGGCATAAAGAAGGCTACAGTCAAATTTTAAAACGAGTTTAAAATTGAAGATAAAGTTTATGTGAATACAGCCGAACAGAAACTAAAAGAATGTCGTCGTCACACGAAAAGTATCATGCGCACAGCACTACACTCTTTTAAATGTAAAATGCTATGCGAATATCTTGAGGAAAATCCAAAGTCATTCTGTTCCGATGCTAAGGAAATACAGGGTGAACGACCAACTTAACTGAAGACGGAAAACGGAGCAATTATTACAGGCAGCGTGATAAAAGTTACAAGGATGACGTTTTCCAAATAATCAGGTTAATTTTCAGTATTTTGCAAAAGTTCACTTGAAATAACCGCTCGGTTGGCCTTTTGGCCGTCTGCAAACACCTTGGGCACGAACTTGGCGCATACCTTCCTCATCGCTAAATCTTCAGCAACAATGCAAAACACAACAGTAGGTGACAATTCAGTTCATTGGCAGCCATCTTGATACTCAATCGGCGGTCAGAGTCCAACAATTGTCGAATACGAGCCACATTGTTGTCGGTTTTGCTGGTTGACGATCGACCAGAGCGTTGTTCGTCGTGAACCTCTTACCGGCCCTTAAGCTTGAAGGCCGCTAAACACCTCTCAACTTGTGGGAGTAGTGCAGAGCAAAACATTTTGTTAGTCTCCTCAAGAGATTTTTTCAGTCAAGCCCAACAATTAGTAATCGCGTAACGTTGCTCGATCGTCGATTCCATTTATTTCGTGGCACATTTGGCGCGCCTAGGTTTACAATAACTGGCGTCCTTCCGCTTCCACAGCTTGGAGAGCACTGAGACCGGATTCGCGGCAAAGCTTAGAGTCCCCCCTCCCCACCTACTCCAAGTGGTTTGATCCCACCCCGACCAATAGGAGTGGCAATTGAATTGCATTACTTTTGGAACGCACCCTGTATACTGCAGTATCGTTGTATTCATATGATAGCTACAAAGTGCGTGGTGTACCGGTCGATATTTTTGATAAGAGCTGATGTAAACTGAGGAGTTTGAATTTTGGCGAGAAAATAAAAATCGTCAACGTTATAATGAATAACTATAAATTAGTAATTACATGGTATTTTATTTCGACACGGTAGAGGTCTCGGCGATCAACTTTGTCATCAGATGATCACCTGATTACGACGCTGAGCGTCAAAACCCACATCAGGCCTATAAAAAGCTTTGGAGGCACAAATTGAAAGTTTTTCATTGTAGAACCATCAAAGTCGCACCTCAAACTATAAAAAATGACCAAATTATGTGTATGGCATTAAAGAGTTGCAGATAAGCGCATTGATGAACCCGGAAGAAGGTCTTCTTTTAGAAATCATCTCCGGCTTTGTCGTATAATTTTCAAATATAGGTCTCATTTAAATATAGGGAGTCATTTCCTTGTGTCACTATTCGTTTTCCTACTTTGCAATGTGAGCATTAAATCACACTCATTGAAGTTTAAACGGAACAGTCCAAAGATGTACGCCGAGAGTCGACCCTGATCCCATTATAATAATTATTCGGGGTTTACTATCTTTGATTTACATTACAAAACACTTATCCTTCCTGAAGAGCTCATTCTTCCTAAACGTACAGGGCCCTATGCCCTAAAAAGATAGAATGATTTTTTCTCGCCGTCACGGACGGTTGGAGTGTTACGATCTGTAGCGAGAAGGTAGGTGGAAGTTCTTGTATAGGCAACGTGACCCGTGTTAGTTTGCTGCGGGCCGTTCCATTTCGCTAATCGTAATCTATAGACGTAGATATTTAAACAAATATTAATTGTACTCTGCTTACTGAGCCTTCTAAATTATTTCGAAGAAATTCAATTCACAAGTTTTATAGTGTTATAATTTATAGAATCACGAAAAAGGCTTTCTCACATTAATAACTCTTAAACAACCATTTGTCAATGACACAATAGCCAATTGAATGCCGTTTCACGAAATTTCCAATTCCCTTATTTTTTTCTATCGTCAGAATTAATATAGTAATGTGGCAAAATTTAGATAAATTATATAAATATGGAAAATATGGCTTAAAATGCTTTTTGTGTGTTCACGGCAATCAACTAACATACGAGGTACATGGCTCGTATAAAAAGTATCGATCACAATTTATTCCTTACGTGCATTGCGCGAAGTGAAGTCAAAGCTAGATTCAGACCGTTGTTTAAGTGTGCCTACGATCGCAGATATCGTGTAATTGGCATTGATAAGACACAATGACAGTGCACACACCATTGGCGCCGTAAATTTGGCGATTCAAAAGATCTGCGCTTAACTCGTCCTCCAAAAATAACGGGAGGGCGACCTTCTGTACGGCATTGCTACGATTTCCCAATCCCCCAACAGTCCCGACATGGCACCGGAAGACTACCCCCTATTCCCAAGTGTGAAATCCTCCCTCAAAGGACATCACCATGAGATCATCACTAAGTCAAGCCGTCAAAGAAGCCTTCACGTTTGCACCCTTAAGGACCTTCCACCCACCACGGAGCCTTCGAGTCGTGGAAAAGCCGCTGATATTTCGATACGTGGCATTTGCGTTTCCTCAGTCAATTTCATTTACAATAAAAAAGATAATTTAAGAATTATTTTCAATTAAATTAAATTTAAACACATATGCGTTTAAATAATCTTCTGCAAACCACTGCAGGGTGAAATGGGAGGGAGAGGATTCTGGAGACTCTCCTTTCTTAAGAGTAAACACCTACTTTGAAAATCATATACTCATCCGAGGTCCATGATTAGTGAACGTAAACAGCTTTGCAGGATAAAAATGTTTCTCAATTAATCAAAATGGGATTTTGACCCCTGTTGCTTTGTGATACACAGTTTCGTGAGGAAATGAAACATAAATATATTTTACCAAGTTGCTAAAGGATTCTCTAAATTTATCCGAAAGGTCTCATATGCCAATATACATAGTTTATTATGAAAGTAATGCGCATGATTTTATTGTGACAGGACTATCCATGGCCGCGCGGTAAAACCTAGTTAGCTTCTAGTTCTCGCCGAAGCTAGTTTGCTTCGAGCAGTCCGAGTGAAAAGAGTTGCCTCCAGGTAAAGGGTGTTTTTCGACTCTGTTACACGGCAAAGACACGGTAAAGCTCCATCATGACAAAGCCCCCAGGCACACGTTCTTCATCGTGACCATTTTACTGGCCCGGAACACAACCCGTCTTCCCCCGGCCCCACCAAAGTCCTGATTTTACTCAGTGCGACTTTTGTTTGTTTCTCCGACTGAAGAGAGAGCTGAAAAGAAAGCATTGGGAGACCATGGAAAACATCCAAAAGCATGTTACTTTATGTTCCTAAGAGAAATTCCCGTCGAGGAGTTTCAAGATGCCTTCTTAGACGTAGCAGACACGTCTCCACGCAAGTGTATTGATGCAGGAGGAGAGTATTTTGAAGACTATTAAGAATTTTACAAGCACGTGTATCATTAAATCTACTTTTCTCAGAGAATGCGCGTTACTTTTATCGTGGACTCAGTACTCTAATCCTATTTCAAGTGCCATATGCCGGTCATTTTCAATAACGACCGGCGTAATTATGATAATGAACTTTGAGTAAGGGTTTGAGTAATATCGTTTTTAGTTAGTACCTCCAAGCATACCATTTCAAATGATTGATGAAAAGAATATCGATTAATCTTTTTATTGAGGAAATAATAGCAGTACCACATTAGTAGAGTTAAAATACTCACTCCTATATGCATGACAAGGTCTACTTTTCCTTTCCACTGTATTCGCGATTGCTGAATATGGTTGATACTGAAAGAGCGAAATCATTTCCATATCTTTCCACAATTTCTCACGTACTATTTAAGATTTTGTCTTCGCACATGGACTAAACCATTCCTAGAGACCGGACTCGGAGTTATTTGGCAGAAAGTGCCTTGGTGCTTTCCATACTGAAGAGGAGAGAATTGTTGATCTCTTTTCACTGAAATTTTTGGAAAATGAACACATTATGTCGTTCGATATTTATTCGCAATATTCTTTCGGATTTTAATTCCGCTTTCACTAAAGTATGTATACTCTGGCGGAAAATCCGGAAATATTGGCGGTAAAATTTCATGTGCGTATGAATTTATTTTTTCATGCGAAAAGAAAGTATTTGGGTTACTTTTTACGAGAATATGTGCATTTTTTTAAATTAAATTTTTCATCTAGAATTGAAAAAAAACTTGTGCAGCGCAATGAGCGAAAAAAAACATCTTTTATTTTATCTTTTAAATTTTGTTTTAGTACGCTGCAGGCCACATTTAGGGTGTTTGGAAGGGGGTGAATACACACTAAACTAATTTTGAACCGAATAAGACCCTACAGTGATCAGACAATGCGATTCTGATCCATTAATCTTCACGGGAAATATGGTATCTTAAATCTATCTGTCCTACATTTAATATCTTTAATTTTATAGACATGATCTTTCCTACCGTAGTACGATGGTGGTACTAATTCATTTTCAACATCACTGCTAACAGGACGTCCTTCCAACTTATCCAAGAGATTTATTCTGTAATTTAACCCTGCCTCCATTGAGTGATTCAGAGCCAAGCTGATGTAATATATTGGATAAGCTACTAAGTTTATCAAAACAACGTTTTACAAGTTTAGTTCCTCTATGCTGCACGCGATCCAATTCGGCAATCAATTCAACTTCGGATCCCATTTTACTTCAGCATATTCTAAATGTGGCCTAACCAGCGACAGATAACATTTCCCCTTGACCTTTTCATCACGTTGACCCAGAATTCTTTTAATAAATCACAATTGAGTGTTAGTTTGTCCAAAATTCCCCAAAGTATATTTTTCACCCATGAAAGGTCGTGAGTGAGGGTTACGCCTAGGTATTTAATTGAGTCTCCCCATTCCACATTGGTGTTCCCGATGCAGGCGTTCGGGAGGGAATTGCTCTTTTTTTTTAATTCATAATATCTTCTATTATCGCACATCTCCTATTATCTCACGGTTTATATATCTTATGTGCAGTCTGACTTTTGAAAAGCCTCATCTTACCTTTGTTATATGCATCTAACTTCAATTATATATGAAATATTTGTTGTCTGATTACGTTAAAACATCCCCGATTCAATAGTTTTGACAATGGGGGCAAATATATATTCATTTTTGTGTACAATCAAGGTAGTCAATTTGGGACTATGATAATGAAGTTATATATTTTCATTAATACTCTCAGATTATCACAACTTTTCCACGACCATCTAGAGACTGTCGAATATAAACTATTTGTATTTCGTTTACTAAATTATTTTTTATGTTCATGTTAATATTTTCTATTTATTAGCTTGATAAACTCTCTGAACGGCTTGAGCCAATATTTAAACGATAAAATTGCCAAATTATATATATATATATATATATATATATATATATATATATATATATATAAACTAATTACTGAAATTCTTTATTAATAAGTCAACTTAAATAAACATTATATATTTGATGCTCTTTTCGTGTGCTTTAGTCTAAGAGCAAAAAGATTATCAAAATCTTTATAATAACTCCATTTTCAATAACCATTTTCCTCTGAATTCTCGGATTTTTTTTCATGAACACGGCCTTTTCTACAGGCGTACGGTGCTTTTTTTTGCCTCGAAGAAGTTAAAAAAAAATTCATTCGATGCCAGATCTGTTTTGCCCTGATGATCTTCATGCATCGTAACTTTTTAACTCATTGGCTGAAGTAGACGCTAGAATATCAATAAAATTCGATCCAAAAATCAAAAACACCAGTTAAATTCTGGTTTAAGTTAAGCAGTTAAAAAGTGCTTCTCTATGAATTGGCTTTGCACATTATCTGTGTTCCCAAAAAAATGTTTTTCACTCCCCATAGCTGGTTTTAAATGGTGCCTCTTGATATTGTCTTAATTACGCTTTTATAAACTATATATTTATTAAATATAAAGTTATAGATACATAATGTATGTCATGATAGTTTATTATCGTGGGAACTTATTATTTCTCATAACTTCTGACTGTCCCAAAAGTCTAATCTCAAACAGGGTTTTAACACTGCCATCTTGTTTATATAACAACGAATTCAAAGCATTTCAGCAAAACATGAAGCTCAATTTGGGCAAGTTTGTGGCAATAATTTGTTCTCATGGACGTATATATTAGGTAATTAACCGGTTAAGGCAGGTTTTTTTTGGATGGGCACAGTTTTTTAAATAAATATTTTGTGACTCCTAACACAACACAAAAGCCAGTATCCTACTCTATATCAGGTCCCTCTTCATCTCTGAGTACTTTCTTCCACCCTTCATCCCGTCCAACACCCTTATCCTGTTCCTGCCCTTTCCTCGTGCCGAACATTCTCCCCTCAATTACAGTCTTCAACATCCCACTGCCGGTCAAAAACCCCTTCATCCACTTTTCCTGCATCCATAGGAATTCTCCCAACAGACCCCTCTCTTCGCCCACCATACCAAGTACTTCCTCATTTGATTTCTTCTCTCACATGGACGTATGTAGTATCTAAAATAAATATGCGCGAAATAATAACCATAAATAAATGATAAATTGTAATAAAAGAACTGTTAAAATGCGCATTCTATGGAAAAATATAATTATTGATTAACATACATGAACAAATGCTTAAAATTCCAATGCAACAATTTCAGAGCGTAAAAATCATTCGCCTTGACTGGGACTCGAACCCAGATCCCTCAATATCCGGTCGAGTGCTTTAGCCACTTAAGCTACCGAGGCGTCCTCTTAAACTCTGAAATTTTGGGGCTTTTAAAGGAACTAGATGTTATGACGAAATACCGTACATACAATGTCACATGTATTCGTAGTCGTGCGCGAGGCGCCACTGTCCACGAGGTTAAAGCCAACTTTAAACACGTATGGTGTTTTCCCTTTGACAAATTCCAAAGAAACTGCGGGAGATGCCGACACAGTAACTTTTAACGGAGTCATCCGCTAATGTGCATTTCAATGCAACAATTTCAGAGCGTAAAAATCATTCGCCTTGACTGGGACTCGAACCCAGATCCCTCAATATCCGGTCGAGTGCTTTAGCCACTTAAGCTACCGAGGCGTCCTCTTAAACTCTGAAATTTTGGGGCTTTTAAAGGAACTAGATGTTATGACGAAATACCGTACATACAATGTCACATGTATTCGTAGTCGTGCGCGAGGCGCCACTGTCCACGAGGTTAAAGCCAACTTTAAACACGTATGGTGTTTTCCCTTTGACAAATTCCAAAGAAACTGCGGGAGATGCCGCAACAGTAACTTTTAACGGAGTCATCCGCTAATGTGCATTTCAATGCAACAATTTCAGAGCGTAAAAATCATTCGCCTTGACTGGGACTCGAACCCAGATCCCTCAATATCCGGTCGAGTGCTTTAGCCACTTAAGCTACCTGAAGCTACCTAAGCTACCTGTACCTTAAGCTACCACTTAGCTGAAACATCTCCCGCAGTTTCTTTGGAATTTGTCAAAGGGAAAACACCATACGTGTTTAAAGTTGGCTTTAACCTCGTGGACAGTGGCGCCTCGCGCACGACTACGAATACATGTGACATTGTATGTACGGTATTTCGTCATAACATCTAGTTCCTTTAAAAGCCCCAAAATTTCAGAGTTTAAGAGGACGCCTCGGTAGCTTAAGTGGCTAAAGCACTCGACCGGATATTGAGGGATCTGGGTTCGAGTCCCAGTCAAGGCGAATGATTTTTACGCTCTGAAATTGTTGCATTGAAATGCAAATTAGCGGATGACTCCGTTAAAAGTTACTGTTGCGGCATCTCCCGCAGTTTCTTTGGAATTTGCTTAAAATTCTTCAAAATACGGTCTCCCAATCCTTTTCTTTCAGCTCTCTCTCACTTCAGTCGGTAAAACATTTAAACGTCGGACGGAGTTCCAAGTTGGGACTTTGAGTGGGCTGGGGGACGACTAGTGTGATGGTTCGGGCCAGGAAATTGGTAACGATGAAGGAAGTGTGGCCGGGGTCATTGCCATGGTTGAGCTTGACCGTGTCTTTGACGAGTTACAAAGTGGAAAAACACGCTGCACACGGAGGCAGCTCCGTCAGCTCAGATTTCTCTGAGAAAACTGGCGACAGGCTGTTTCGGAAGGGCAGACCGCCCACCATATTTTCCGACCTGTTTAATCGCTATGCAATGGTTAGTTGCGTCAAAATAAAATCATGCGCTTTAGTTTCATAATGGGTCATGTATGTACCTTCCCTTGCCAAGTTGTAGAGTGTGCTTCAGCAGGGGGAAAGGAGAGGGGTGGTATGGGTCAATCCGCCGAGAACAGTCTTGCGTTATCCCACATCGCACGTATTTGAAAACATTCTCCTTATTATTGGTAAGAAGGAACAATTCTTAGCTTCAGAACTTCAATGGAGCCGTCGAAGGAATGTCTTCGGCGTCGCTTTTGTAACAATCTTTAAAAAAATATCTTTTTATTGTTTTTTTAAAGACCCTATCTTCCTGACGGTCACCTGGGTTCAATCTGGTTGAAATCACCCTCGCAGCATACCGAGAGAGAGTGAGAATAGGCGTCCTCATTATTATTTGATCGCTCCGCTAAAGCTGTTTTCGCGGTAGACTTTCTTTCCCTGAATTATGGCCAAATTCCTTAGCCGCAGTTTTTCAATTATAATCCCCGAAAAATCTCACTGTGCTGTTTTGCTAAATTTTTGACTATCATCATATACATCTACACCTACACCTACACCTACATAATACCCCGCAAGCCGCCGAAAGGGCGTGTGGCGGGGGGTGTTAGGTCACCAACCGTAAAAAAGAAAAATACCACATGCAAAAAAAACAACACGGAAAATAACACCCACAGCAGCGCACACACTCATGCAAAAATCCCTTCATCCAATACTCATGCAAACACATAAACCGCAAAACAACTAAAAAACTGCACCCCATGATGCAGCACGAAAGACATCCTACAACACGGAAGCCAGGACGCAACAAGCAAGAAATTGAAACATCACTACCACATGAAAATGCACCACGAAACACTCTACCCCCAAAGAGTCTCTAAATGGCAGGGAATGCGACCCAACGTTGCAGGTAGCAGGAATTTGCCCCCGCGGAGAGGGACGAGGGATTGAAAGGGAGACTTAAAAACAGATGAACGGAACACGAATGAGGTCATTCGGAAAGAATGGGTTATTATAGCAAAACACATAAGGTTAGTGGAAGAGCATGTATTTAAATACAACTTATTATTTTTTAGGCGCTGATGGTGGCAAGTGGAATTTTTGCTATCTATAACCCTGCAGTTGCTATCCCGTATTGTCCGTGGGAAGAAGGAGTCCTTGAGTCGGCTAGTTCTGGCATCTATTTCCCGAATTTTATATGCATGATCCAAGCGACTAATGTATGTAGGAGTACGAATAATTTGCGAGACCTCGGTGCTGAAACATGCGGATCTAAATTTATTTAATAATTTCAATCTTGCATTGAATCGTCTCTCTTCCAATGATTCCCACCCCAAATCCATGAGCATTTCAGTGACGCTTTGCGTTTTATCGTAGGAATTTTTTACAAAACGGGCTGCCCGGCGTTGAACCTTCTCGATTTCCCGAATGAGACCTTTTTCACTCGGATCCCACACGCTGCATGCGTATTCTAAATGAGGCCTTACAAGAGCGTGGTAACAACGTTCCTTGACCTTCGAGTCACTTTTGCCGACAATGCGTCTAATGAATCCCAATTTTTTATATGCTTGACCGCAGACTTTACGTATATAAGTCCCCCAAGTAAAGTCTTTGGTGAATGTGACACCTAGGTATTTTACCGTATCAACTACTGCTAGGTCACCTCCAGCTAATTTGTAAGCAAATCCCGTTGATCTTTTAAAGAAATTTACCACTGAATATTTATTATAATTTAGAGTCAATCCCCAGTTAGAACACCATTTAGTAATGAAATCTAAATCCTGCTCTAGAATAAAACGATCCTCATCCTCAGATATCTCCCGATAGATCACCGTGTCATCCGCGAACATCCTAATTTTACTTTTCACATCGCGGTTCAAATCGTTAACAAATATCAAGAAAAGCAACGGCCCGATCACACTTCCCTGAGGTACCCCCGACGTGACTCGAACGCTGTCGGAACTAGCGCCATCAAGGACTACCCTCTGTTCCCGCTCTGAAAGAAAATCTTTAACCCAACTTATGGCACCCTTGTTTATACCCGCGACCTTTAATTTATGAATGAGTTTACCGTGTGGGACCTTATCAAATGCCTTTTGAAAATCTAAGAAGATGGCATCCACTTGCCTACCTCTCTCACCCGATAAAAGTAAATCATGTGTAAATAATCCTAATTGGGTTTCGCAGGAGCGGGTTTTCCTGAATCCGTGTTGATTGTCACTTAAAAAGTTAATATTGTCAAGGTGTCTCATTATTGAACTGACAATTATGTGCTCTAAGATTTTGCAACAGATAGAAGTGAGAGATATAGGTCTGTAATTACTGGGATCCTCCCTGTCACCACCTTTAAAAATAGGCGTTATTTGCGCGGTTTTCCAAATCTTAGGTACTTTGCACTCTGTGAGGGATTTGTTAAATATAAATTCAAGGTACGGGGCAATGTTTGGAGCTAAATGTTTTATCACCCTAGCTGGTATATTTTTTCGGGACCCGGGGATTTGTTGGGTTTAATCTCGTTAAGCAATTTTAGAATTCCTTGTTGGTCCACTGTTATTTTTTCCATGGGTGGAGTATGTATTGTTTCTTGGAGATATGCGGTGGCAACATCATTCGAGAAAACGCTTTGGAAGAATGAATTTAAGATGTTAGCTTTATCCTCACTGTCTGTATGAATTATATTGCTACAATTCCTTAAGCAAGCCACGGTTTGTTTACTCCCATTTACTTCCCTAACATATGACCAGAAAGCTTTGGGGTCAGTGTCCAAGTGCTCGCAAAGTACTTTGCGTTTAAAGTCCAGTAAAGCGCTACGTAATTGTGTTTTGGTTTCAATTTTGGAGGATCTATATGTGTCCCATAATTGTTTATTCTCAGGGGATGATGTGTTCACGCCTACCCTCTTTACCCTAGAGTGTAGCATTCTCTGCTTTCGAAGGGCTTTTCTAACGTCTTTATTGTACCACCTGGGGTCGCGATTTGCTTTAACGTATTTTATAGGTATGAAATCTACGATTCCTTTTTGCATGATATTGACAAATTCTGTCCAAGTTTCTTCCACGTTGACATGACTTAAGCGGGTTTTGAACTCGGGTAGTGAAGAGTTTAATTGATTGGCAAAAGATTCAAAGTCTGCTTTATGGTAATTATAAATTTTTCTTTTTGGTTTAATGATCTTTTTTATTTCTATGTCCAAGTGGACATTAATTGCTTTATGGTCACTCAAGCCCTCATCAGTTGATACACTAATAATACGTTCAGGCGTGTTTGTAAGAAATAGATCCAATATGTTCTTTCCACGGGTGGGCATGCGTACTGCTTGATGGAGGGAGTTTCTTTGAACCAATTTTATCATGGAATTGCAAGATTCGCGATCGCGGGTCCCAGATTTAACGATATTGTTGTCCCAATCTATACCAGGGAGATTAAAGTCGCCACCAATTATGTTTATGCTGTTATTATATTTACGTGTAAAATTGTAAATTTGATCGTTGAGGGTGTGAAGTGTTTTCAAATCTGAGTCTGGAGGTCTGTAGAAAGAGCATAAATTTATGTTGGGTTGATTGGTCCGTATTAAGGTGCACCAAACACTTTCTATGTTATTATTTTCAAATGAAACTTGTCTGCTTTCAAAATGACTTTTAACTGCCACGAAAACCCCTCCTCCGGGTCTTGTATCTCTATCGTGTCGGTAAACTTTGAAATCTATTGGGAAAATTTCTTGGTCGTTTATGTCATTGCACAGCCAACTCTCTGTGCCTAATACTATATCAGCGGAATGAGTTTGGATTAAGTGTTCTAGATCCGCTGATTTGTTCTTGAGGCTTCTGCAATTTATAACAAGTATAGTTAAATTATTTTGATGTTGAATGACGTCCTTATGACGTCCATCTACATCTATATAACAACCCTGAAAGCCACCGTAAGGGCGTGTGGCGGTGGGTGTTATATCACCACCAGTAAAGGGGAACAAAACAACATGCACAATCAAAACAACCATGAACACCTATACCCGCAGTGTCGTATACATTCATACAAAAAACCTTTCAAATTTTTAAATGCAAATGCATATACTATCAACTGACAAATTATTTCACCTTAGGATGCAATAAGAAATGTATCCAATGAAGCCATAATTTGAAAGGTAAGACGGCAAAATTTCACTGCCACATGGAAATGCAACATGCAACGGTCTCCTCCCCCAAGGAATATGGCCCAGCGCAGTAGGGAGCGGGATGGTCCCCCCCCCCCACACAGAGAGACGAGGGGTGGAAGGGGAAACTGAAAAACAGAAAAGGCGGAGGAAGCAATACAGTTAAGAGCACTACATTATTTAATGGCATTCTAATGCGGTCATGCGGAAAGAAAGGGTTTTGACATCAAAGCAATGGCGTTTAGTGAAAGTGCATGCAATTGAGTAGAGCTAATTATTATTCCCTGGACGCTGAGGGTGGCAAGTGGATTTTTGTTATCTATAACTCCACAGTTGCTATCGCGTATTTTTCCATGGGAAGGAGTCCTTGAATCTTGAGTGATTTGAACGTCTTGGTCATTAATAGAGAGATATTATTAAATGTAAATAAAATATGATTGAAAAGAGGGAATGTTGAAGGCTGGGAGGAGACTGAATTTTATGCATATAAAAGGGATACTCTTTGTTGAATGAGAAAGAGGGATAAGGGAGGAAAGGAGGTGATCTTGTCTTCATAGAAGAAAGAAGAATTGTCTGAGATGGGCATTAACGCAAGGACAAATGCTGTTTGTATTTTGTAGTCCATGAAGTTTCGTTGGGGAATGCAGGGAGTGCCCATAACTGGAGATGCACCGGCGATCAAGTCGTGTCCTGTGAGTTTGCGAGCAAATGTTTGAGTCGTCGTCCTTGAGGAGTTCCTGAGGGCCTGCGGCCATTGCAACTGCTTATTGGGTTGGTCGGAGGAAACGAAATTGCCAAATGAAAGCGTATCGCGGAAACGTCTCTTCACCTTGATGCTCGAGGTCGCCTCGGTCTTTTCTGTGTTCTTTATTTGCAGAGCCCAGTTTTCTCAAGGTGTGGGCAAAAGTTTAATGGGTCGGGTATTCGTCTTCAAGAGACCGTGTGATCCCAAATAAAATCAATAATTGCATGTTTTTGCCGCAATTTTAACTCCCTTTTTTGAATTTGGTTGCGTTTTATACGAGATATATTATATATTAATAGTCACTTTCTCTTACTTGTACTTAGATTTTAAGGAAGTAGCTGTTCGTTCTATGATGAAAATTGGAAATTAACCAATAGTTTGTCTTTGAAAAGACCCTTTCATTTTATCGTTGTAATGTTTCCTTCAAAATACCTATCATTCTATTGAATGGCTATAATGGCCAACCAAAATGCAATTCAAAGTGTTGCGAGGCATAAGAGCTTGAATTAAATTTGAATAAATTTTTTCCGATACATTTTTAGAGGAAATAAACTTCACCTGATAGTACTCACACTGCACAAGAAACAATGTAGCACACTTGGAATCGATCAAATCGAAAAACTTGGGTGTAACGATAACTACGGATATTTCCCGGGGAAAGCACATTCGTTAAATTTGCGGAATAGCTAATAAAAAGGCAAGAATCATAAAGAGAACACCTGGGATGAGTAATGAGAGGGTCAATGAGGTTTCTTATTCCACGATTGTTAGGCCCCACCTTGAATAAACTCTGCAAGTTTATTGGATCCTTATGAAGTAGGCTTAATTTCGGAACTAGATCGAGTGCAATAAAGAGTAGCTAGGTTTGTGAAAAGTGGTTACGAGCAAGGTAGCAGTGTCACGACTCTATTGAAAGCATTAAAATGCGAGGCATTAGTTGAGCGTAGGCTTACAAGGTGTGATCAAACAAAGATAGAACTGATTTTATACCTTGTTTATTTCGACAGATATAGCTTAATCGAACTTTTCGCCTTCGAAGGACATGCCTTGGCTGATAACACACCTTTGCCAACGTTTCTTCCAGCTCTCGAACACTGCCTGGTAAGCCGCCTTGAGGATCCTCTTCAGTTCCGCCGTACAATTAGTTTTGATGCCCGCATTAGAGTCGAATTGGTGTTCCCTAACTCACCACCACACCACTACACATCAGCTATCTCCCTAACAGTTAAACGGCATTTTGCCAGCACCAAATCGCCCACCAATTTGACATGGTTGGGGTCTGTCGAAGTGGTTCGTGGATCTTCATATATCGAGGTTCTGCCCGATTTAAAGCAACTTTACCACTCAAAACACTGGCTTCGACTCATAGCTTGGTTGAAAAAGGCTTGCTGAATCATTCCAAATATCTTCGTAGCTCTTTTGCCTACTTTTGCTAAGTTTGAAACAAAATTTCACACACACACGCTGTTCCTTCAGCTCCTTCTTTGCTGCTGTTGCACGCGGCGACGAACAGGTTAAGACACGTACCGCTGCGGCTGCGTAACGACTCGACATACACAAACGCAACACCTCTCGTTTTAGTTGTAAGATGTGTCGCTAGATGGGCCACTGTGTCTCGTTTCGATCTGTCGAATGGTTTGTGCAAAAATAAAATCAGTCCGGTCTTTTTTGAACACACCCTGTGTATGCAGGTTAAATTTACTGCGCAATTTGAGCCAGGTCACTTATCTGAGGATGTTTAGGACATACAGGTATTACAGGCCCTGGTAGATCTACCAGGGCCCGTAGATTCTTGTAGATCAGATCACCCACGTAAAATCAGGTAGATTTATTGTAGAATGGAGAGACTTAATTTTCTGCATGATATTCTTTTTATTTTAATAGACCCATCCCTTTAACAGTTCTACAGTATGATGTGAATGAACAGGTTCTATTATTAAATGTTGTTGCGTGTAAGTACTCTCTTTCGTGTGTGATTAAGGTTTGTCAAGTACATGTACAACTAGTGCTTGTGTCGAGGTAACATTATCAGGTTTTGACCGTGGTTTTATTCTAGTTTACGGGTAATGATCTAACACCCCCTGCCACACGCCCTTGCGGAGGCGCTCGGGGCGCATTCACATAATACTCCACAATGTATCGCAGGGACGTGTGGCAGGGGGGTGGTAGGTCACCAGCCATTCTACATGTTTTCCCTCAATTTTAATTGTAGTAATGTGTATTGTGTAGATGTAGGTGTAATTTACATTTTGGAGTTATTATTTCATTTTCAGGTGTGTGCATGACTTTGTTCTAATGTGATTCAATTTATTTCCATTCGTTAACCTATTTCTTCTGGTTCAACATCGGTCGGCACTTTGCATTCCTGTATAGGAAATAACTTTAGCCATTCATTTTTCAACTCTGGGATTATTCATATGAATTCCACAAAAAGCTGATTTGCACACATCTATATGGGGATTAGCATTTTACCGAACCGGGTATATTGATAGAATACTAGTCGTTTCACAAAATGGCCGCAGTAATCAAATTTCAGAGAGCGAGAGAACGTAGAGCTTAAGTTTTTTTAAAAATAAATATATCTACATCTACACAATACCCCGCAAGGTATTCCAGCCCCTATTCTTCACACAATTTTTTAATGTTGTTTAAGTTAGACACTTATCATTCACGATATGGGTAATTCGCTATTTCCCTGTAGATTGCTGTGTCGTCGTCGAAGGATCTGATGTTGCTCTTTATCTTACTGGTAACGTCATTAATGTATACAAGAAATAGTAAATTGCACATAATTGGGGCTTGATCTGTCTGTCACTGCCCTTTGTTTGTTATCATTTATGCGTAACTTCTTATCATTTTGTGGGCGTGTTCGCATTTCCATTTCTTTCAGATATAGTTTCTCTGAAATATATTTTATGTTGAATATTTCTCAACTAAGAGCCGCTTAGTCGGCTCCGGCCGATTATCCGCCCGCCGGTCCTGAGTATGGACACGAAGCGTAGACTGTACCAAGCGTGCGTGCTGCCTGTCATCACGTACGCTGCTCCGGTATGGTCAGGAGTGTCGCGAGCGAGTCTCGCTCAAATTCAGGTGGTGCAGAATTCTGCTCTTCGTGACATCATGGCACGCGGTCGTTACGCCCGCGTTTCCGAGATGCACGAGGACGGAAAGCTGGAAACCCTGGACGTCCTTCTGCCTAGAATATCTGGAAAATTCTTCAGAAAAGCAGCAGAAGCGGAAGTAAAAGTAATTCGCCGGGTTGGCGACATAAGGGTCTGGCCATGGGACCGCTACAAGCGCCCCATAGCATCCCAAGACGAGCAAGACACCCTTCCGGCAAAGAAGAAGCCAAGGCTGCTCTGAGCGGGAATAAATCAAACGACTGACAACGCAGAAGAATTCTTCCCGCCTTAGTAGCCTTGGAGGCTGGAAAGGCGCAGTGTAAGGGCTACGCAAGAGCCCTTGCAAGAAAACTGCTCTAACTAAGAGCGTTTCTATTCTATTGATTATTAACGAAGTGGATTGCTATATTATTGTTCAAATTAATTGCCTCCATTTCCCACTTTTTCATCTCATTTCAAGTGTAATAATGCTGTAGTGTATTATTGAAATAGTGGTCAAAATAATTCATAAATTATAAACTCCGATGAGATTAAATTTTCTCGCAGTGATTCTGCCCATTTTGTCAATTCTCTATTATTGATTCACCTAAATTGAGAGACTAAATACTATTTTTTGCCCTCGGGAGACAATGCCCACAGTGCAGATTAACCCGAGCTTACGCTGATGTTGCAAATCGGAAACCCAAAACAGCGCATTCGCCAATTATTTTGCGTGAAATGTGTCGGGTGTCGAAATATCAACAGAAATCAGTCCTTGACTCAAACATCTTTCAGCTCCATTACCTGCGATGCAAGTGGGCGGGGACTGCAGTTGGGGAGAAAGGAAGGGAGACAGGTGCACTGGGTTTAAACACCGCCGGCGTGCCTTTTTATCCGAACCGTCGAAATGAAAAGCTTCGAATCCGACGTCCCCAAGGGCGATCAGAGTCGATCGTTGATCTGGATATTACGTTCCCTCTTTGCTCGTACCGGTACTGTAATCTGCAGGGAATTGGCAACCGACGCAAATCGTGAAACACCACAAAGTGACGAAAACAAACATTAAAAATGGTGTGAAGACTGGGGGCTTAAAACAAATACGAAAAATTTACCGTGATATATTTATTAAACAATAGAGAATAGAACCAAACTCCACCAACTTACACGCTCGGAGATGCTCGGATGAGCGTCGTCGATGAAGTAAAATACTAACTATTGCGGAGGTCTCCATTGCATCGGATCTTTCTTGGAGAAAACATGTGCGCCCTATTTCTGGAGGGGTGCTGGGAAAGCTGGCATTCGTCAAACGCATAGTCGGAAGATATGATATATACCTATACAACAAGGCAAATTTTAACGGACTAAGAGAATATTTAAAGATAAAATTACCGGAATACAAGACAAAAACACTGACAACAAATACAGAGAACACTTGGAATTATTTCTTAAATATTTTACGCGAAGGAATAAAGACGTACATCCCGTCCAAACTCAAATGCGACAGTAAGGAACCTAGATGGTACAACGGGGAAGTCAGATCGGCATTAAGAAGGCAAAGAAAGCTACAGTCAAATTTCAAAAAGAGTTTAAAAAGTGACGATATAAGTTTTGTGAATACAACCAAACAGCTACTAAAAGAATGTCGTAGTAAGACGAAAAGTATTATGCGCACAGCACTACACTCTTTTAAATCTAAAATGCTAAGCGAATATCTTGAGGAAAATCCAAAGTCATTCTGGTCCTATGTTAGGGAAATACAGGGTAAACGTCCCACTGTTCACTCTTTGAAGACGGAAAATGGAGAAATCATTACAGATAGCGTGAAAAAGGCAAATATTTTAAACCATTTTTTCCAGAGCGTCTACAACAAAAACACAAACGCACCAAACGATCCTCCACACCCACCCGGGGAACACATGAGCGATCTTACACTGACCAAGCAGGGAATAGTACATCTGCTCCGTAGTATCAAAGCACACAAGGCACCTGGTCCGGAAGAAATACCTGCTAGAATATTAAAGGAATTAGCTGACGACATTGCCCCATTTTTACATATTGTTTTTCTAAAATCGATAGAAGAAGGCTCAGTGCCTCGCGACTGGAAGCTAGCCCATATAACTCCCATCTATAAAGGCGGCGATAGGGATAAACCAACCAATTACCGACCCATTTCTTTAACATCGATCTCTTGTAAAATATTGGAACACGTTATTGTCACTAACATTATGAAATTTCTTGATAGTAGGAAAATACTAATCCACAACCAGCACGGATTTAGGAAAAGCAGATCTTGCGAAACACAACTTGGTCTCTTCATTCACGATATACTTAGATCGGGAGAAAACAACACCCAAGTTGATGCAGTATTCCTGGATTTCAAAAAAGCCTTCGACAAAGTCCCACACAATAAATTGTTACACAAACTTAAATACTATGGGATCAATGAGAAAATAATTAATTGGATTAGGGACTTCTTGTCAAACCGCAAACAAATAGTAGTCATAGATGGGTTGTGCTCAACGGAGAGAGATGTTACTTCGGGCGTCCCCCAGGGAAGTGTAATAGGGCCTCTTCTGTTCTTAATATACATAAATGACTTAAGCACACACGTTAGTAGCAATCTAAGGTTATTTGCTGACGACACGGTGATATACAGGGAAATAAGGAGCCAACTAGATCGCGAGCTACTCTCTAGAGACTTAGACAATATCTCGGAATGGTGCAATAAATGGGGATTAACACTTAATATAGATAAATGTGCAGTTTTGAAATTTTGGAATAAAGGAAGCGAGGAACAGGATATAAACTACAAAATAGAGGGTTCAGTATTGACTACGGCAAATCAAGTTAAATATTTGGGGGTTGTTCTAACACCACGCCTTTCATGGGGAGCACATATCAGGACAATATGCGGATCAGCTTTAAAGAAACTTGGCTTCATAAAACGGGTGGTGGGGAAATGTAATGAAAAAGTTAAAGAGAGGTGTTATTTTGCTCTAGTTAGACCTCATTTGGAATATGCCGCAAGTATTTGGGATCCGTGGGAGAAAATTTGGCAAAAAGAATTAGATAAAGTCCAGAGAAAATCCGCTAGATTTGTTAAAAATTGTTATGATAAAAACACAAGTGTGACAGGTCTCTTAGGGGATTTAGGCTGGGAACCACTTGAAGTGCGGAGAGAACAAGCGAGGCTTAGACTTTTAGAAAGGTTCAGAACAAACGAGTTTAAATATGACACTGAAGGAATTATAATGGCCCCACACTACTTAGGTAGATCAGACCACAAAGATAAACTAAGGGAGATAGATTCCAATACAGATAGGTACAAATACTCATTCTTTCCCCGAACAATCAGTAATCATAATAGCAAGAAACCGAAGTCACTTTAGAAATATTAAAAACTTTGAATTTACAAGTCGGAACAAAATTAAACACTATAGAGATGTTAGGTATACTTTCAGGTGCATGTGTATGTTAGTTGGTAGTTTGAGTGTTTGCATGTGTGTGGGGTGTAAGTGTTCATGCATGAATGTATGCCATGTTTTTTTTTATATATGATTTTGTCGTTATTGCATGCGATTTTTTTTTATTATTTTTCTTTTCTAAATTATGGGTGGTGTCCTAGCACCCCCCGCCACACGCCCTTGCGGCGGCTTGCGGGGTATTGAGTAGATGTAGATGTAGATGAAGATGTATTGGCGAAAAAGTGAAGGAAACATGCTATTTATTTTTAGTAAGGCCTCAAGTTGAGAATGAGGTGAGCGTTTGGGATCCATTTCAAAAAACATTAATTTTAGAATTGAATAGGGTACAGAGAAGGCCGATAGGTTCATGAAAAACTCGTACGAAAGGACGCAAAGCGTCATATACATATATATATATATATATATATATATATATATATATATATATATATATATATATACAGAATCTGGGGTGGGAACCTTTAGATATGCGAAGACTCAGGGCCAGATTAAACTTATTACAAAGATATAAAGCGTGTAGTTTTGCATCCAAAATTCTGTAGTAAATGTTTTTTGTATGTATCCGAAATGCTTGACGAATACTTAGTGTGAGGCCTTACCTGAGATAAAATTAAGCCCCCTAATTACATTGGCGGGGTCGACAATTGCTGAAAAATTAGAAAGACGAACTGATAAATTCAAGTCTTCGTTTTCCCGGACACCATCCGTGGCAACAAAAAAGGGGGAATCATTAAGAAAATAATAGGTACGCGCCGTCTAAAATATGGGTATAGCGAAAGATTAAATTCTCACAAAACACTCTCAAAGTGTGTCGTGCTAATGCCTCCCGCCGTTCACCCTTATGCCAGGTGGGGTGTAGGCGAATGTACTTATATTAAGTGTATTGTGCTCGTGAAGTGTCCGTCAGGAATGTGTGGAAACTAACCGGTAATAAGTGTCGGAACTGCATGCGTGCCTGCCCTCTTTTGACGTATTTTCTTGTTCTTTTTGTGTAGGCATGGGAATAGCTGTTAAAAATGTTATACTCGAAATACGTGAAGGCATGTTACATGATTGGCGTTCGGTCGCACCCTTTCAACTTTGGATTTTAGTGAATCGCTGGGTGCCAGGTGCACGAGGAAATAGAGTGAATACATAGTCAGAATGGCTAATGACCTGCCACCCCCTGCCAAACGTCCTTACGACGGCTTTCGTGGTATTATGAAGATGTGCAAGATCTACCCTGTCTCGAAATTACACAGGATGAATTCACGAGTGGTCACTACCATTAGGAAAGAAACCGTTGCAGTAGAGCCTCGCGTGTAGTGTGACTTAATCGCCGGAAACGTACAAGATCTTATTGATCTTATTGAAACGTTAATAAAACAGAATGTTTCTATTTTTGATGACTTTGCAGCGTGGGCTCTTTTGCGAACTGGTTTGGATAGCATGACATTTGGTTTTTATATGGAGTGTTCCTCCGAGGCAATTAGGGAATCCAAGGACAGTGACTAGATCATTCCTTGTACGTACAAAAAATCTCCCTTTCACTTTTCATTCTCGCTGGTCTTGAGGACAAAAGGCTCGACCTGCGCTCTCGAGATGTGTATTTGGAGAAAACTGAGAAAATAAAATGGGTGTAGAGGAATTTTAGGCCCACGTTTGAAAGGTGGAGGTTGAAATGAGGTTGTTGTGAAATCTTAAGAAGGGAACAAAGTGAAGAGAGGATATATATATATATATATATATATATATATATATATATATATATATATATATATAGGTATTTCTTTATGTAGTGCCTGTGATTCCTGTTAAAATGGAGAACTTAGCGTAAGCGAAGAATAGGAAAGAAGGGACGATGCTCTTTGGACGGCACGATGGCAGGTAGGAAGTCAGAAAGGTTGAAGGATGAAATATCGGGATGGACAAAAGAAAGTCCACGCGAAATATAATGCCTTTTTAATCTACAAGGTACCCCTAGGATGTTTGGCGTGGGAGATACCACAATCCCACACCCGGAGGCAGCGTTTAAGTTAAGAGTTGTGTAAATCTATATAATTATATATATATATATATATATATATATATATATATATATATATATATATATATATATATATATATAACACTTTTTGAAAGTCTCACGGACGTGAATAATAATGTATAACACTTAGCACTAGTGGACACAGACAAAAACACAGAAACACACAAAAAAGAGACTCACTATTTTTCGAATTTTCGGTGGTCGTTGCCACCTTTATCAAGGAAGAGAGGGACAGAACTGAAGGGAATACGAGGGCTGGAGCGATGGATGGAAGGGGAAGGTGGGGAGAGAATTCCGAAGGGACGGGTTTGGAGGGGCAGCGTTAGAAGGGTGGGGAAAATGTAGAAGGTGATGGGGGTGGAAGGGGGATGAAAATATAATTAGAGCAGGGTAATTAGTGCCTAATATTGATTCCTGGCCAGTTCTAGGACTCCAAGAGCCAGATGAAGGATTGCTCTAATGTTTTTGGTTTCAGAGGAGGATCAGAGGGTGGGAGGGATGCTATGATGGATACACTATAGCATTTATCAAATGGAGTGTTGTGTTCGCAGGCGTGTTTGGGGATAGGGAGCATATCAATTAAGGAAGAGTTTTTGCATGAGGCTCGGTGGTTGTTGATTCTGATATTGAGGGGTGTGGTGGTCTGCCCAATATAATAGGCAGGGGAAAGTTGGCACTTCAGAAGGTACACTACATTGCTAGATGTGCAAGTAGAGGAGGGAATTGGTGGGAGAGAGTTAAAAAGCGGGTGGGAGAGGGATGGGATTTAGGTTTTGAAAATAGGGCATGTTTTGCATCTGGGGTTATTGCATGGCGTTGGAGTGGTTTTAGGACGGGTTGGGGATTTAAGGAGTGGATTTGTTGATTTGAGGAGATCGGATAGGTTGGCGGGGTATTTGGAAGTAACTGAGGGGCACTTGGGAAAAAGGTTGGCAGTGGCATTATGATTTTTTAGGGTAGGGTAGAGGTCTTTTAGGATTGATCGTATAGATTCTAAGCCCGGGAAGTATGTTGTGCAAATTGAGAGAGGGTGGGGTTCCGCGGTGGAGGAAGGTTTGGGAGTGTACGCATGTTTTCGGATTCTTTTGTTCAGGAGGGATTCGGGATAACCTCTTTTGAGGAGGGAACAGTGTAGACTTGAAAGGAAATAATCAAGGGAATCAGGGTCACTGCAAATTCTGTGTCCTCTAATGGATAGGGAGTAAGGAATGGAGCGTTTTGTGTGATATGGGTGGCAACTATTATAGTGTAGGTATTTCTGTTTGTTTGTGGGTTTAATATGTACAGAGGTGTGAAATGTTTGGTTTCTTAATGTAACATTTACATCCAGGAAGGTGATTTGGGAGGAGGAAACTGTAGAACTGAAGGAGACAGAGGACGAAGCATTGAGGTCGGAAATGAAAGCTTTCAGGGAATCGGTACCGTGTGGCCAGAGGAGGAAGATATCATCTAACCCGCAACTCCTTTTCCTTTAACGACAAATTCTTCTTACAAATCAAGGGCTGTGCCATGGGTAGCAGGTTCAGCCCTTCCTATGCAAACCTCTTTCTTGGTCTTGCAGAGAAGAAATCCCTGTCAAAACAACCACTGAAACCTCTATTGTGGCTCAGATACATCGATGATATCTTCCTCCTCTGGTCACATGGTACCAAGTTATATACTCACATATTTGCTATAATGCTTTCGAAATGCTTAACATCCAATCCACGTGACATGTGGAACAAATACATGGATTACATGTCTGAAGACATTTTACATTGAATTCGTGTAAGTACAACACATCTCGATAATGAGGCAATGAGGAGATGCATAACCAGGCTTTGCTGTTGATTGAAGACATGTGTTACTTCTTGTGCGGCAGTTTATAGGTGAAGTTAGGAATGGCAACGTCATATCGTGGAATGAACGACGTTTTTAATCGAGAATTGGAACGTGAATATGATCGACATGAATTAGACCAATTAGTTCAAAGGAGTGTACCCCTGCTGATCCCCCCACAGAATAAGTATATGATACATCAATGAAGGCAAGTGATGATGGAAATGGTGGTGTACGGCTCATTCTGCATTAAACCTCCAAAATTCTGAACAAGTGACTTGTAACATTTCGAAACAGTCCGCTATGGCCAAAATTTTAGTAGCATCTAAAATCATATGGGATGAATGCACGATGGCGCACAGACGCGCATTGGAAGCACTTGGCCGGACATTGAAAGATCTGCGCGATGACTCGAGACGCTTTGATGGCGCAATGGTTTTACTGTCTGGCGATTTCTACCAATCGCTGGCGGTCAATCCAAGATCTACTGTTGCCGATGAAATGAGCGCTCGCGTCAAATCATCAAAACTGTGGCGCTATGGGAAGCAACTTTAACTGAAAACCAACATGAGAGTTGCATTTCTGAACGATGCATTTGCTGATGTCGACTATGGGTAATGGCCGTGTTCCCGTCGACAAATCGAGCGGATTTATTTCATTTCCTCGGAATTTTTGTAATTTCGTTTCATCGATAGATAACCTCTTCAACAAAGTTTTCCCGCGTATCATTGATAACCACAAATATCACAAATGGTTGAGTGAGCGAGCAACTTTGGCGGCCAAGAACAAATATGTGGATGACTTAAACTTAGTAATTCCTAATCAAATCGTTGGTACACTGCATTCATTCCAATCTATTGACTTTGCAACAAACGAAGACGAAGTCACCGGTCCAGTCCATCTGAATTTTTAAACTCCTAGGATGTGCCTGGCTTACCACCGCACAGTTAACAGCTGAAGGTTGACTCGGTGGCCATGATGCTTCGAAACCTAAACCAACCAAAATTATGCAATGGTGATAATTGGTGATAAAAAACTAATGATTAATGTGATTCACGCGACTATACTCAAAGGAAAATTCAAAGATGAGGAAGTTCTTATTCCGAGGATTTCCATAATATGCCCTTTGAATTAAAATGAAATCAATTTCCAATTCATGTTGCATTCTCGTTGACTATTATCTAATCACCAGGTCAATCGTTGAGTGTTTGTGGTCTAAATCCAGAAAATCCATGTTTTTTCATGGTCAATTATAAGTGCATGTTCACGTGCTGGTAAACCATCGGCTTTATTTGTTCTTGCGCCAAATAACAATACAAAAATTGTTGTATATCAGAAGGTGCCTGACTCAAGAGAATAAACCCGAATGTACAATCCGCTCGATTCGCCAATGATTTTTTGATACGTAGATTGAATAAAGAAAATGCCTTTCTGGCAAGTCATTGTAATACTTATTTTTGTAGTTCAATTGAGTTTTTTTACATCTACTACTATAACAAGTCAAATATGATTAAAATTGGTGCAGCCGTTTTTTATTTATAAATGGTGTAACTAAACTGTTCATACGAAGTTCCCCGGGTCAGCTAGTGTTTCTGGTTTGCTGGTTTGCATAAAAAGTATCAGGGAAAAGTTTTTGAAAAATATATTTATTTCAGATATTGGTAAAATGGCTTAAAATTCTTCTGAGTACATCCACCGGGCGTCATCACACTTTTTCCGGCGGCTTTTCCAAGACTCGAAGGGTCCCTCGAAGGGTAAATTTAACTGCGTGACCAAAATAAGCCAGATAATTCCAAGGCCCAAGGACAAGATCCCGAAAGGTCTTCTCGAAGGTGTGTACCGCGTGCCTTGCTCTTGCGGCAAATCGTATATCGGCGAGACATGCAGGTCCATGAAGACCCGCCTGCAAGAACACAAGAGGGCAACGAAGAATAAGAAATTCAGCCTATCAGCAGTCGCCGAGCATGCCTGGAGCGAACCCGGACACGACATCAAATTTGACGAAGCCGAGATAATCGCCAAGGAAAAAAGATACTATCCTCGGCTGATTAGAGAATCAATTGAGATCACAAAAACGCCGAGAAACTTCAACCGGGAAGACGGTTACCACCTGACGAACGCCTGGAAGAGAGTGTTCCAGAAACCAACCAATCACAACGCAGCAGCGAGAGAGCGAGGGCTATATAAGCGCAGCCAAAATGATATCGGCACTTCGACCTGAAGACGCCTGGTGGAATCCAGGCGAAACTGTCGTCAACCATGACAACCAACGCGGCGGGAACCCGGAAAATGGAGACATCCACGAATCCTGAACGCCACGGAAGACTACGATCCAACATTATCTTACCACCTTATTACAATTAATCGTATAAGTAAATATTTTCAGCCTTAGCTAATTATAAGAGTTAGCAAGTTTATTTCCTAGAATTCATTCCATCACCTTTTTAACAAATGGATAGTTATCATAAATTAAAATCAATGAATTTATTTTAATGTGGACGAGGTAACCCACTTATGAAATCAACGGCATTAATTCTAACCAATTTAGACAACAAAGTATATGTCTTGGGGAAAACAAATTCGTGAAATTTGCGGAATACCTCAAAAAGTTAGGATTCATAAGAAATACTAGGGTTTTGTAATGAAAGGGTCAAGGAGCTTTGCTATTTCACGTCAGTTAGGCCCCACCTTGAGTTTGCTCTTCAGGTACGAGGGCGGTTTATTAAGTACCCGTGTTAGAAATGAAGAAACTATTTTTTCAAAAACATTTTTCTTAATTTTTCAACATAGTCCCCTTTTAGAAAGATACGCTTTTCCCAACGTTCCGGCCATTTTTGAAGCCAATCCAAAAAATAAGATTTGTCGAACGCTCCAAATTAATAATAAACAATTTTTATTGCTCTGGGAGCAAAGTCCCTTGGAGCAGAATACATGTTACATGAGGTTTTGAAACTTATGGAGTGAAACAGGTTTACATAATGCATAGAATAAGGTAATTAAACCAGTCACAAAACACAATTTAACATAATTTGTACGAAACATATAGTACAATACATACATACAAATGCAAAGAACAATAGTTAAACATTTAGCCTGATAGAACAGTAATAAGCTCATTTTGGTAGTGTGGTAGACAGATATTCAAACATGTTCCTGTTGTATTGGGATGTGTTTCGGGATAATTTTACTTTATTAGGCAAACAGTTCCATAGTTTACAGGATGAAATACTGAATGACTTTTCATATACTACATAGCCGTGCAGTATTTGGAAAGATCGAATGTTTTTGTAATGCGGGTTGTTCTCTTTGTCGTAAGTGAATTGAATATAAAATTTTCATATAAATATAAAGGGGTTTTAGAATTCAGAACTTTAAATAATTGTGAGGCCTTTCGAAGCATTCTCCTCTATTCGAGTTTTAGCCAATTCAACATTTTATAGCAACGAGTTACATGGTCATTAAAAAGCATATTAAAGATGAATCGCAGACAAGAATTTTGGAGCCTTTGTAATTTTGTACTTAGCTCCTTGTTCACATCAGCGTAGACAACTGAGCAATAGTCGAGATGTGGTAATACTAACGTTTGAACAAGCTTCTGGCGCAATGCTTAAGGGATTAGGTGTCTGAAATGCTTCATTGTGTAAAGAGTTTTGTGAACTTTATTATAAATGGCATTTACTTGCTCGCGCCAGGTTAAGGTGCTGCTTAGATAAACTCCTAGGCTTTTCACTGTATATGAGTAGTCAATTTGAATATTTAAAACAATTATTTTAGGGAGATCACTTGCGAGCAGCTTATGTACATTGGCGGTGCTTCCAAAGATTATCGACTTGGTCATTTTGGGATTCAGATTTAGCCGATTTTCAGTCAACCACTCACAGATGAGTTGGATATCCTTGTTGAACAAGTCAATGGCATGGTTAAATTCAGAGGGGTAAGACTCAAGATATATCTGGAGATCGTCAGCATAAAAGTGATGTTTACAATGAGTTATTATGGTAGCTAGATCTTTAATAAAAATAGTAAATAATAAAGGTCCGAGTCCGAATAATTGGCCCCTGTGGAACTCCACATAGGACAGGTTGGATAACAGATACATTCCCGTCTTCATCTTTAAAAGCTTGCTGACGATTAGACAGATAGGAGCGAAACCAGCGAAGGACAGAGTAAGAGAACTTGAGTTTGCTCATACGTTCCAGTAGTATGCCGTGGTCTACTGAATCAAAAGCCTTGCTCAAATCGAATTGGACTAAACTGTTACCTTTTTTGCGTCTATAGATCTGCGAATATCATCAGTTACCTTTATCAAAGCCGAATGAGTGCTATAGAGCTTACGAAAGCCCGACTGATACTCATCGAAGAAATTGTGCCGCGTAAGATGCTCCACTGTAACCGTATGAACGATTCGCTCGAGAGGTTTGGAAATAGAGCAAAGAAGTGCAATAGGTCGGTAGTCAGACATTACTTTCGGAGTTGCTATTTTCATTATCGGTCGCACTAGGGCAGATTTCCACAAGGTAGGAAATATAGAGTAATTGAGTGAACAGTTATAGATGTCTAGTATCATTGGCATTACTACTGGGAGAATAACGTTTAGCATTCTTGCACTGATTCCATCGACACCTGTTGAATTTGATTTTATCCTTTTCTTTTGTGCTATCAGCATTTCAGGTGCATAGTGGGGGAAATAAAGCCTTCCATCGTCAAAGTCGGAGAATAATGCATGATCTAATGAAGTGAGATTATTTTGGGATTGAGTAGAATGGTTACCATCCTCGGCATAATATTCATCCTTGAAAGCAGACGTGAGAAAGTAGCTATTTAAATCATCCAAGGGGAAGTTCATTTTGAATGGGGGACGTCTAGACCTTCCAAGTCCGAGGCGCCTCAGCTCCTGCCAAGTGGACTTTAGGTCCCATTTATCGGAAAAGCACGAAACATAGTATTTTTGTTTAGCGGTACGGATTCGGTGCTGCACTAGATTGCGAGCTACTTTGCATTGTTCGTGAAGGTTCGGGAGTTGATTTCTTCTGAAATTACGGCGAAGACCGCAATTAAGTTCCTAATTTCGGGGGTTAACCATGGAGCTGGATGACGTTTGGGCTGAATAACTTTTTTTGGCGCATGTGTATCAAAGAGTTGCATGAGTTTTGTATTGAAGATATTGATTTTTTTATCCACCAGGTGGGTGTTGAAAAGTTCACTCAGGTTAGTTTCAAGTGAGTCTGCTGCAAATTTGGACAAATCAAAATTCTTGAAATCACGAAAACACATATAATTAGGTTTATAAGTTGACAGTTTAAATCTATATTTAATGAAAACTAGGTCGTGTTCAGACAAAAAAGAGACAGGGAGCTGTCAATACTATTCAACCTTGGACATGTCGTCGACAATAAAGAGGTCTAGGAGGTTACTGCTATTCACAAGATTATGGGTGGGCTGGTAGGGAATGAGGAATAGGTTACAACTAAATAGTAGGTGACTGAGATAGGTGCTATTGTACGTTTTCTTCATGATATCAGTGTGAAAGTCACCACACACAATCACGCATTTGTAGCCAGGAAGAAGACGGATGAGAGAGGACTCAAGTCGTAATACATATAGCCTGTTTTGGGGGGTCTGTACACGACACAAAACAATATTTTACCCTCCTTTCCAGCTATTTCAATGAACATATATTCTGGCCTGAAGGGGGAGCCATCAGACTTTAACAGCAATTTAGATGATAAGCTCTCGTGCAAGTACACACAAACACCACCACCAACTCTTCCTGGTCTGTCATTTCGCAGAATGTTGTAATTACTTAGCTGGATGGATTCCGAGGAGATGTTTTCGTTAAGCCAACTTTCAGACACAGCAATGACATGATAATGTCGAGCAGAAAAGTAGTTCCGGAACACATCAAGGTGTCTGAATAATGACTGTGTTTACATGGCACATTTTTAACATTTCTGTGGAGTTAGGCATTAAGTGAAATTACTGAGATCCTCGAAACAGGAAATCACACTTCGTTCCCCCCGTAACTTATTCTCGTGTAAATTCTTCCTCCTCGTATCCAAAGATATTCGAATTTTCCTGCTCTTTTGAGTTCCCTGGCTTTAGCGTAAAGTTTCCTATTGAACTGTAAGAGGGCCTCGTTTATGTATATCGTCTGATAGGGGACACTATTAAACCCGTCTCTGCCTCGGCGATAATTTCCTCGTTTGAGCTTAATTTTTTTCCCGCGAGCCATTACTTCATGTTAGTAAATAAGAAAATGCCGCACGGAGCCAGATCGGGTGAATACGGGGGGTGCGGCCCTCATTCATAACGCATTTCATGCAGTTTGGCGGCGACAACTCCGGATGAATGTGCTGGTGCGTTATCGTGGTGAAACAGCGATCGCGGTACCCATCAGGTCAACAATATTTTCATCGCCAACTTATCATGTAAAATATTAATTGCCGTTCCGGTCGAAACACCCATGGCCTCTGCTACTTCGCGCAATTTCGTTCGTCGATCAGCGAAAATCATGGCGTGGACTTTTTGAATGATTTCCTCGGTAACCACGTCTGCCGGGCGTCCTGGTCGCTCCTCATTAAAAACAGATGTTTGCCCACGTTTAAATTCGTTGAACCAATATCTAACTATGGTCATAGATGGCGAAGTGTCCCCATAAAATGCATCCAACTTTGCTTTTATCTGCTCGCATTTCTTCCTATCAAAAATCAAACAGCGAATTACCGAAGGATACTGCTCTTTTTCCATCTTAGCGAAAATCACGAAACACGTCTTACTCTAATGGCTGCCAAGTCCAAACTAACCTTTAAATCAGTCTGAAATTTGTTTCGCCGTCGTTTGATAGATGGCAGCACACAATGATTACATAAACTCCCCTCAGGAACGCCCATAGTTGTCAAATACGGGTACTTATTGAACCACCCTCGTATGTTATTATTATTTTTTTATAATAGGTAATCTACAGATAAAGGTAGGTTTTTGGATAGACAGAATTACTAATTAAATAATTTGTTACCCCTAGCAAAACACAACATCCTACTTTACATCTATATATATATATATATATATATATATATATATATATATATATATATATATATATTTTTTTTTTTTTTTTTTTAAGGTAATCTACCGGTTAAGGTAGGTTTTTGGATGGACACAACTACCACACAAATATTTTATTACTCCTAACAAAACACAAAATCCATCATCCTACTCTATATCATGTCCCTCTTCATCTCTGAGTACTTTCTTCCTCCCTTCATCTCATCCAACATCCCCATCCTATTCCTTCCCTTTCCTCTTTTGCCAAACATTCTACCCTCTATAACAATCTTTAACTTCCCACTGCCGGTCAATACCCCCTTCATCCACTTTTCCTGCCTCCATAGGAATGCTCCCAACAATCCCCTCTCTTCGCCCACCATACCTAGTACTTCCTCGTTACTTTTCTTCTCTGTCCATTTTACCTTCTCCATTCTTCTCCACACCCACATTTCAAAAGCCTCCAATCTACGTCTATCTTCCTGCTTCAAAGACCTCGTTTCCGCACGGTACATAGCTACGCTCCATATCAAAGTTTTTACGAGTCTTTTCTTAATATGCTTACTCAACGTCCCTGTCATCAACTCCCTCCTCCTCGTGAAAGCCTCTTTGCCTAGCGCAATTCATCTACATCTACATCTACTTAATACCCCGCAAGCCGCCGCAAGGGCGTGTGGCGGGGGGTGCTAGGACACCACCCATAATTTAGAAAAGAAATAGAAAAAAAAAACCGCATGCAATAACGACAAAATCATATATAAAAAACATGGCATACATTCATGCATGAACACTTACACCCCACACACATGCAAACACTCAAACTACCAACTAACATACACATGCACCTGAAAGTATACCTAAAAGCTTTGCAGTGTTTAACTTTGTTCCGACTTGTAAATTCAACGTTTTTAATATTTCTGAAGTGACTTCGGTTTCTTGCTATTATGATTACTGATTGTTCGGGGAAAGAATGAGTATTTGTACCTATCTGTCTTGGAATCTATCTCCCTATCATCTTTGTGGTCTGGTCTACCTAAGTAGTGTGGGGCCATTATAATTCCTTCAGTGTCATATTTAAACTCGTTTGTTCTGAACCTTTCTAAAAGTCTAAGCCTCGCTTGTTCTCTCCGCACTTCAAGTGGTTCCCAGCCTAAATCCCCTAAGAGACCTGTCACAATTGTGTTCTTATCATAACAATTTTTAACGAATCTAGCGGATTTTCTCTGGAATTTATCTAATTCTTTTTGCCAAATTTTCTCCCACGGATCCCAAATACTTGCGGCATATTCCAAATGAGGTCTAACTAGAGCAAAATAACACCTCTCTTTGACTTTTTCATTACATTTCCCCACCACCCGTTTTATGAAGCCAAGTTTCTTTAAAGCTGATCCGCATATTGTCCTGATATGTGCTCCCCATGAAAGGCGTGGTGTTAGAACAACCCCCAAATATTTAACTTGATTTGCCGTAGTCAATACTGAACCCTCTATTTTGTAGTTTATATCCTGTTCCTCGCTTCCTTTATTCCAAAATTTCAAAACTGCACATTTATCTATATTAAGTGTTAATCCCCATTTATTGCACCATTCCGAGATATTGTCTAAGTCTCTAGAGAGTAGCTCGCGATCTAGATGGCTCCTTATTTCCCTGTATATCACCGTGTCGTCAGCAAATAACCTTAGATTGCTACTAACGTGTGTGCTTAAGTCATTTATGTATATTAAGAACAGAAGACGCCCTATTACACTTCCCTGGGGGACGCCCGAAGTAACATCTCTCTCCGTTGAGCACAACCCATCTATGACTACTATTTGTTTGCGGTTTGACAAGAAGTCTCTAATCCAATTAATTATTTTCTCATTGATCCCATAGTATTTAAGTTTATGTAACAATTTATTGTGTGGGACTTTGTCAAAGGCTTTTTTGAAATCCAGGAATACTGCATCGACTTGGGTGTTGTTTTCTCCCGATCTAAGTATATCGTGAATAATGAGACCAAGTTGTGTTTCGCAAGATCTGCTTTTCCTAAATCCGTGCTGGTTGTGGATTAGTATTTTCCTACTATCAAGAAATCTCATAATGTTAGTGACAATAATGTGTTCCAATATTTTGCAAGAGATCGATGTTAAAGAAATGGGTCGGTAATTGGTTGGTTTATCCCTATCGCCGCCTTTATAGATGGGAGTTATATGGGCTAGCTTCCAGTCGCGAGGCACTGAGCCTTCTCCTATCGATTTTAGAAAAACAATATGTAAAAATGGGGCAATGTCGTCAGCTAATTCCTTTAATATTCTAGCAGGTATTTCTTCCGGACCAGGTGCCTTGTGTGCTTTGATACTACGGAGCAGATTTACTATTCCCTGTTTGGTCAGTGTAAGATCGCTCATGTGTTCCCCGGGTGGGTGTGGAGGATCGTTTGGTGCTTTTGTGTTTTTGTTGTAGACGCTCTGGAAAAAATGGTTTAAAATATTTGCCTTTTTCAGGCTATCTGTAATGATTTCTCCATTTACCGTCTTCAAAGAGTGAACAGTGGGACGTTTACCCTGTATTTCCCTAACATAGGACCAGAATGACTTTGGATTTTCCTCAAGATATTCGCTTAGCATTTTAGATTTAAAAGAGTGTAGTGCTGTGCGCATAATACTTTTCGTCTTACTACGACATTCTTTTAGTAGCTGTTTGGTTGTATTCACATAAATTATATCGTCACTTTTAAACTCTTTTTGAAATTTGACTGTAGCTTTCTTTGCCTTCTTAATGCCGATCTGACTTCCCCGTTGTACCATCTAGGTTCCTTACTGTCGCATTTGAGTTTGGACGGGATGTACGTCTTTATTCCTTCGCGTAAAATATTTAAGAAATAATTCCAAATGTTCTCTATATTTGTTGTCAGTGTTTTTGTGATGTATTCTGGTATTTTTATGTTTAAATATTCTCTTAGTCCGTTAAAATTTGCCTTGTTTTATAGGTATATTTTACGCTTTTCTTTGTTTATTTTGACGAACTTAGTTTTTAACTCCACAAGAATAGCCTTATGGTCACTGATTCCGTCTATTATTTCAATGTTAGTAATGATTTCGGGCTTAGATGTCGCAAAGATGTCTAGTATGCTTTGGCCCCGTGTTGGTGATTTAACAATTTGTTCTAAGGAGTGTTTTGTGAATATATGAAGGAGTTCTTGGCATGAATCTCTGTTTTTGGCAGATTTTCCTACGCAGTAGTTGTCCCAGTCAATTGACGGTAGATTTGTGTCACCAGCGATTATAGTAATACTGTTGCTTTGTCTGCTGCTGATAGTGGATATTTGTTCGTCGAGCTTGTTTAGGACATCTGTGTTAGAATCTGGGGGTCTATAAAATGAACACACGTATAGGCTTCTACCGTTGTAGTCCTTAATGTTGCACCAAACGCTTTCTATGTCATCTACGTCGCATTCATATCGTTGGCTACTAAGATGTGACTTTACTGCAATGAATACTCCCCCACCCAACCTATTTGGTCTGTCCCTTCTGTAAATTGTGAAACCGTTTGGAAAAACCTCATTGTTTGCTATATCTCCCGTGAGCCAACTTTCTGTTCCAACTACTATGTCTGCGTTTGTACTGACAAAAATATGTTCAATATCCGATATTTTGTTTCTAATGCTACGGCAGTTTAATGTTATAATTTAATATGGCTAATAACTTCTTGTTTTTCGGTTTTATGTACGCTAACAAAACTGTTTTGAGACGATTCGTGGTGAACAGAGACAAAAGAATTACATTCACTTGCATTGCTATCTGTTATGTATGTAGAGGCACCAATTTTATTAAATTTACGTGGGTTATATGTTGTTTTAACGCAAGTATTTGTTTGTTCAATTTTTTTGGGGATATGAGAGGCATTACCTGAACTGAATTGACAAAAAGCGCTGGATTCTACTTTATTTTTCCCAATATATGACCTACGCTCTTGCCTACCAGCTATGCTAAACCCTCGAAACGTGTTCGTGTAACCTACGCGCTACCAACTGCGATGCCTCGGCAGTATAATGGACCCCGGAGCGATTAAGGGGTACCCGACACGATGAGAGGACGGGCCTCAGATCAACGAAGTCCGCTCCGATTCCCCGGCAAAATCCCAGCAATCTCTGATTTAAACCCTCAATGCGGCTCCAAACGAGCCTTCCGCGGTCTACACGCGGCACAATACTACATATACTTAATTTAATTGGGACCTTCAACTCTGCCTCGACTCGTTTCACCTCCGAGTGCATCTCCTTAAAGGAGCGCAGGATCTCTTCAGATCCACGTTCCGAGGCGTCGTTTGTCCCGACATGAGCCACAATGCGTAGCTTGGAGCAGCCCGTATTACTGACGGCCGCCTTCACCGCCAGCGTCGCCTGGGGTACCCCGCCGCCCGGTATACACCAGGACGACAAGAATCCAACACCTCCCTCCTGTTGGACTCTGCGGCGCAGCGGGTGCATTATACGCCGGACATTTGAACTACCTAATATAACGGTTCCCTCCCTCCCCGACCGCTGATGCCTTACCCTAGGCAGTGCCCTCGGAGTAGGGATAGGGGCTGCAGGTACGGTGGTGCTGTCATCCGACAGCACCTGGTACCTGTTGGAGACGGGGATGGTATCTGCCTCCGCAGAGTCCAATCCTCGCCGCAGCGTTACCTTAGCCCCGAGAGACGACCCTCCAATCGTCCGACCTACGGACGTAAGACACTCCCTCGTTGAGAGATGGGACACGGGGTAGGTCTCTAATCGCCCAGCCACGTGTTGCATTCGGACGAATCCGTGCACCCCTATGGGCGTGGCGGGTTTTCGTATTCCCACCCTGAGCACCATCTCTCCCGAGGGGAGCCCTCCGGCCGGCGATCTCCGATCGAAACTCCCGCACCATTCTCTCCAGCATGACGATACGGGCCCTTAAAGCCGCGCATTCGCCAGTGCCTTCGAGCATGGCAACAGGGGACCTGGATGAAGCCATCCTAATTTAATTGCCAAGTTCCCAACAAAAGCTAACCTGTATACACTATGCTAAAATTTCTAGAAGGGGTTAGCTAAATTTAGCTCAAACAATAAGTTACGATTTGGAATTGAATATGAAGCCTAAGTGGAAAAAACGATGCTTGAGTAAGGTCTGGTTTTCAGAGGACCAAAAAAAAGATAGTAAGAAAAAGGAAAGCACTCACCGGTCACCAATCAGAGTCGAAGGACAAAAACCACCACAATCCACTAAATAAATTACTACTACCACACACTACGGTTAACAAACCACACACAAAACGAAAACTATATAAACGAAGCAACGTATACGTTGACACTACACTGCACTTCACTAAAACCAAAAGCACCAAGAATCAAGCTGGCAGGCAGGTAGTCTCTGGTGGGTCAAACCGGTTACCAGGAGCGCTCAGTAGGCAGGTCCGCTCAGGTTGAGGGCCAGAGAGAGAATGAGGGCCAGAGAGAGAAATCTTCTCCTTACATCGCTATCACTTTGACCGTGTTGGTCCAAAACACTTCCGAGATACGTGAACTGCTCTACATACTCTAGTTTTTGTCCTCTAATTCAATGTTTAGCTTAGCCTTTTTCTTTCTAGAAAATCGCATAACCTTCGTTTTATTAATATTGAATCTCATCCCATACCTGTCGCACTGAATTTCCAATTCACTCAGCAATGCTTGCAGCCCCTTGGCTGACTGACAAACTAAAGCTTGGTCATCAGCAAACCTAACTGATTTTACGAATTCCCCGCCCACTTTCATTCCTACCTCGAGTTCTTCCCATGCCTCTTTGATCATTTCCTCTACATACAGGTTAAACAGCAACGGTGATAATAGGCAACCCTGCCTTACACCCCTTCCTAAAACTGCCCATCCTGACTCCCCGTTTCCCACCCGCACCTGAGCAGTCTGAGACATGTACAGGTTGCGGATTAGCCTTCTTTCCCTCCAACCTATTCCTATTTTCTGCAATATACTCATAAGTTTTTCCCATTTCACTCTATCAAACGCTTTTTCGAAATCTAAGAAACAGGCAAATACCTCCTGGTTGTGTTCTATATTCCTCTCGATTAATAATCTCATTACTGCAATGACATCACGCGTACCTCTCCCCTTCCTAAACCCAATTTGATCATCCCCTAAGTAATCATCTGCCCTACTCTCTATCCTTTTGTTTATGATCCTGAGAACAATTTAAGCTGCGTGGGATATCAATCTATTTGTCCTATAGTCCTCACAAGACGTGGCCTTTACCTTTTTGGGAATAGGAACTAAAACTGATCTCACAAAGTCCTACGGCCAGATTCCCTTCTCATAAATACTACGGATCAGCCCATATAGCCTCTTCCTCCCACATTTTCCTAAGCATTTTAAAAGTTCCACGGGAATGATATCTACCCCCACGGCCTTATTTAGTTTCGTCTCCCTTAATGCCGTTTCTATCTCATTGTCTAGTACGTCTGGACCTAGGCTGTCTTCCTCTACGTCATTTTCTTTTTCAATGTCTATCTTTGTTGGTCTGAGTTCTTTACTATACAGTTCTTCTATGTACTCCTTCCATCTCTCTTGGATCTTTCCTGCGTCAACTATTAACTTACCCGCCTTATCTCTAACTGTTAGCATAGCTATTCCTTTCTTACTTCCCGATAACGATTTAACTTTGCTGTACAGCGCACCAATTTTACCCTTCCTCTGCAGACTTTCCATATCCTCGCACTGCGTCTTCCACCATGCTTCTTTTGCTTTATTTGTTGCCCGCCTCAATGTATTGTTCAATTCTTTGTACTTCATTTTGCCTAATTCTGTATTTATATTCTTCCATTTTCGCCGCTCATCCATCTTTGTAATCATCTCATCCGTGATCCATGGTTTCCTAGTCCTTTTAGCGTTAACGGTTCCAATAGTGTCTTTTGCGGCTTTAGACAGCCCTTTCTTGATCATTTCCCATTTTTTTCGATAGTACTAAGCCCTTTACAATCCTCCATGATTTCCTCTACCGCGTGTTTGTATTCCTTCCTTTTCAACCCATTTAATGCTTCTACATTCCATTTTCTAACCCGCCGCCCCTGCCTTATCTTTTTGAAACGTACGCTACATTTCATAACAACTGAATTGTGGTCTGAGTCCGCATCCGCTCCCGGGAAGCCGAGGGAATTTATCACACTGTTCCTAAACCTGTGTCTTACCAGGATATGAGGGACTCCTCCGCCTGGTGTATACCAGGCGGAGGAGTCCCTCAGGTGACAAAGGCAATCGAGGCGGCGGTCAAAGGCACGAAGTGCTCTAGGCTGCAGGTCGTGGCCCATGTGGGCACCAACGACGTCACGGACCGTGGATCCGAGGAGGTCCTCCGTTCCCTTAGGGAACTGAGCTCCGAGGTGAAGCGCGTCCAGGGCGTCCAGGGGGTTCGGCTGGGACTAACGGTCTGCAGCATCGTTCCGAGGGAGGATCGCGGGTCTCTGGTTTGGAGCCGAGTGGAAGGAATAAACCAGAGACTATCGAGATTCTGCTCGGACATAGGAGCCTCCTTCGTCGACCTGAGACCATCCCTCCGATCTTGCAGGACTCCCCTTAACCGATCTGGGGTCCATTACACGGCGGAAGCGGCGAGTATGGTAGCGGATAGGATACTCGACCACTGTAGGCCTTTTTTAGGATAGAGGGCAGGTCACTTAGTGGGTCAGTAACATCTGGGGATAGCGCGTATAATATTATTAACAAAAATATAAAAGTAACCGACAAAACTGGCATTGATTTAGAAAGACATGTGACACGCAATTCCCCACAAAGGCGTCCTAAATTACAGTCAGGCACAAATAAGGACGTTATTCAACACCAAAATAATTTAACTATACTTGTTATAAATGGCAGAAGCCTAAATAACAAATCAGCGGATCTAGAACACATAATCCAAACTCATTCCGCTGATAAAGTAATAGGCACACAGAGTTGGCTGTGCAATGACATAAATGACCAAGAAATTTTCCCAATAGATTTCAAAGTTTACCAACACGATAGAGATACAAGACCCGGAGGAGGGGTTTTCGTGGCAGTTAAAAGTCATTTTGAAAGCAGGCAAGTTTCATTTGAGAATAATAACATAGAAAGTGTTTGGTGCACCTTAATATGGACCAATCAACCCAACATAAATTTATGCTCTTTCTACAGACCTCCAGACTCAGATTTGAAAACACTTCACACCCTCAACGATTAAATTTACAATTTTACACGTAAATATAATAACAGCATAAACATAATTGGTGGCGACTTTAATCTCCCTCGTATGGATTGGGACAACAATATCGTTAAATCTGGGACCCGCAATCGCGAATCTTGCAATTCCATGATAAAATTGGTTCAAAGAAACTCCCTCCATCAAGCAGTACGCATGCCCACCCGTGGAAAGAACATATTGGATCTATTTAAGTAGATGTAGATGTATTTCTTACAAACACGCCTGAACGTATTATTAGTGTATCAACTGATGAGGGCTTGAGTGACCATAAAGCAATTAATGTCCACTTGGACATAGAAATAAAAAAGATCATTAAACCAAAAAGAAAAATTTATAATTACCATAAAGCAGACTTTGAATCCTTTGCCAATCAATTAAACTCTTCACTACCCGAGTTCAAAACCCGCTTAAGTCATGTCAACGTGGAAGAAACTTGAACAGAATTTGTCAATATCATGCAAAAAGGAATCGTAGATTTCATACCTATAAAATACGTTAAAGCAAATCGCGACCCCAGGTGGTACAATAAAGACGTTAGAAAAGCCCTTCGAAAGCAGAGAATGCTACACTCTAGGGTAAAGAGGGCAGGCGTGAACACATCATCCCCTGAGAATAAACAATTATGGGACACATATAGATCCTCCAAAATTGAAACCAAAACACAATTACGTAGCGCTTTACTGGACTTTAAACGCAAAGTACTTTGCGAGCACTTGGACACTGACCCCAAAGCTTTCTGGTCATATGTTAGGGAAGTAAATGGGAGTAAACAAACCGTGGCTTGCTTAAGGGATTCATCTACATCTACATAATACCCCGCAAGCCGCCGCAAGGGCGTGTGGCGGGGGGCCCAAACAAAGTAATCAAGCCAGATCATACAGCCAGAGAGTATAGCTCAAATCCATGTCAGTAAGTGTCACAAGATGTCACAGTATTTTTACTAAGCTGCTTTAATTTTATTACACTTTGCAAAAATATGAAATCTGAATGCAGACAATAATTCCTGATATGCATCCCAAAAGTTAGGTTTACATTGACCATTATCACAATCACATTCCTTATATTTTTTTACTTTCACTTAAAAAATTTGAAGCCCTACAGATTCCTCTTAATGAACCAATGATTTTATTAGATCAGCAATGCTCAAAATGACCATGCATTGAGTTGAGTAAACGTTGCTGATTTTATAATGAAGAGGTAATCTTGAATGAGGTGAGAGAAAGGCATCTGTTAATAATAATTTCATGCCGAGACTTACAATTTTACTAAGCCATTTTTGTCATGGTCAATGCATTCAAGATAATTTAAATTTTTATAACACCATCCTTTGGTTACTAATAATAAAGGGATTGTAGCAATATAATTCATACAGACAGTGAGGGTAAAGCTAACATCTTAAATTCATTCTTCCAAAGCGTTTTCTCGAATGATGTTGCCACCGCACATCTCCAAGAAACAATACATACTCCACCCATGGAAAAAATAACAGTGGACCAACAAGGAATTCTAAAATTGCTTAACGAGATTAAACCCAACAAATCCCCGGGTCCCGAAAATATACCAGCTAGGGTGATAAAACATTTAGCTCCAAACATTGCCCCGTACCTTGAATTTATATTTAACAAATCCCTCACAGAGTGCAAAGTACCTAAGATTTGGAAAACCGCGCAAATAACGCCTATTTTTAAAGGTGGTGACAGGGAGGATCCCAGTAATTACAGACCTATATCTCTCACTTCTATCTGTTGCAAAATCTTAGAGCACATAATTGTCAGTTCAATAATGAGACACCTTGACAATATTAACTTTTTAAGTGACAATCAACACGGATTCAGGAAAACTCGCTCCTGCGAAACCCAATTAGGATTATTTACACATGATTTACTTTTATCGGGTGAGAGAGGTAGGCAAGTGGATGCCATCTTCTTAGATTTTCAAAAGGCATTTGATAAGGTCCCACATGGTAAACTCATTCATAAATTAAAGGTCGCGGGTATAAATAAGGGCGCCATAAGTTGGGTTAAAGATTTTCTTTCGGAGCGGGAACAGAGGGTAGTCCTTGATGGCGCTAGTTCCGACAGCGTTCGAGTCACGTCGGGGGTACCTCAGGGAAGTGTGATCGGGCCGTTGCTTTTCTTGATTTTTGTTAACGATTTGAACCGCGAAGTGAAAAGTAAAATTAGGATGTTCGCGGATGACACGGTGATCTATCGGGAGATATCTGGGGATGAGGATCGTTTTATTCTAGAGCAGGATTTAGATTGCATTACTAAATGGTGTTCTAACTGGGGATTGACTCTAAATTATAATAAATGTTCAGTGGTAAATTTCTTTAAAAGATCAACGGGATTTGCTTACAAATTAGCTGGAGGTGACCTAGCAGTAGTTGATACGGTGAAATACCTAGGTGTCACATTCACAAAAGACTTAACTTGGGGGACTCACATACGTAAAGTCTGCGGTCAAGCATATAAAAAATTGGGATTCATTAGACGCATTGTCGGCAAAAGTGACTCGAAGGTCAAGGAACGTTGTTACCACGCTCTTGTAAGGCCTCATTTAGAATACGCATGCAGCGTGCGGGATACGAGTTAAAAAGGTCTCATTCGGGAAATTGAGAAGGTTCAACGCCGGGCAGCCCGTTTTGTAAAAAATTCCTACGATAAAACGCAAAGCGTCACCGAAATGCTCATGGATTTGGGGTGGGAATCATTGGCTGAGAGACGATTCAATGCAAGATTGAAATTATTAAATAAATTTAGATCCGCATGTTTCAGCACCGAGGTCTCGCACATTATTCGTACTCCTACATACATTAGTCGCTTGGATCATGCATATAAAATTCGGAAAATAGATGCCAGAACTAGCCGACTCAAGGACTCCTTCTTCCCACGGACAATACGGGATAGCAACTGCAGGGTTATAGATAGCAAAAATTCCACTTGCCACCCTCAGCGTCTAAAAAATAATTAGTTGTATTTAAATGCATGCTCTTCCACTAACCTTATGTGTTTTGCTATAATAACCCATTCTTTCCGAATGACCTCATTCATGTTCTGTTCATCTGTTTTTAAGTTTCCCTTTCAATCCCTCGTCCCTCTCCGCGGGGGCAAATTCCTGCTACCTGCAACGTTGGGTCGCATTCCCTGCCAATTAGAGACTCTTTGGGGGTAGAGTGTTTCGTGGTGCATTTTCATGTGGTAGTGATGTTTCAATTTCTTGCTTGTTGTGTCCTGGCTTCCGTGTTGTAGAATGTCTTTCGTGCTGCATCATGGGGTGCAGTTTTTTAGTTGTTTTACGGTATATGTGTTTGCATGAGTATTGGATGAAGGGATTTTTGCATGAGTGTGTGCGCTGCTGTGGGTGTAATTTTCCGTGTTTTTTTTTGCATGTGGTATTTTTCTTTTTTACGGTTGGTGACCTAACACCCACCGCCACACGCCCTTGCGGCGGCTTGCGGGGTATTATGTAGATGTAGATGATATAATCTAGCTGGTATCTCTCTGAGTCACCTGGCATTTTCCATGTATACCTGCGTCTTTTGTGTATGTCTAAACCAAGTGTTGGTGATGACTAGCCCCTGTCTCCTGCAGAACTCAACTGCTTTCTCCCCGCGGTCATTCCTCGGGCCTAAACCGTAGTCCCCGACCTCGTCATTATCTCTTCCTTCGCCTACCGTCGCATTCCAATCCCTCATCACTATTAAATGTTTCCCTGCAGGAACACACGCGATTACGTCCTCTAACTGGTCGTATATCCTATCGACCTCTTCTTCCTTATGGTTGCTTGGTGGCATGTATACGTGGATAATAACCAATTTCGTCGGTGCTGCTTTTATCTCCACTAGTTGTTTTCTATCCGTTACCTGCTCTATGTTGACGACGCTTCTTCCTACCTCTTCATTTAATACTATGGCAACCCCTCGTTGGCTCTCGTCCCCACCGCTGTATATTATTCTATACTTATCACTCCAGTAATCCCCGCTATCTTTCCATCTCACCTCGCATAGACCTAAAATATCTATATTTCCCCTTTCCATCTCTCGCTTAACATTATTCTCTAATTTCCCTATCCTCATCATTGTCCTAACATTCCACGTTCCTATTCTAACTAACTTGGTCTTCTTCTCCTGCGTCTTCTGTCCTGCTGCTGCTGGTTTTCCCTTGCAAGGGTTTCGTGGGATGACGACCGCGGAAGCCTTGCCTCCCCCGCTGCCGGGCACGACACACGGCCGATTGGGGTTAGCCACGTGGTTGCCAGGACTCAAAATATCTCTATTGTCCATCATATTTTTCTTGGGAATGATAATTGAGGTGGTTTCCCGTTGCCTCCCTCAATAGTGTTTTTAACGTGACACCATCACTTACTGGCCGCCCCACTGGGGTCAGACGCCATTGCAGCCGCCTCACTGAGGAACAGTCGCTGCGTGGACTACCTTTCGTCTGGCTCCTAACCTTCGAGCTATCGGGCATGGGTGACCCTACCAGGAGCAATAATTATTACTCCCGCTAGTACAGCTCTAGGGGTCGTCGGAACGCACAAGCCCTTACACCACGTCAAGGTTGTAGTCCGGGAAGGGGCCTCGTATGTATGGGATACTAATGAAGAAGGCTTAATTCCGGAACTAGAACGAGTGCAACGAAGAGCTACAAACCATCTGGGACTATCATCCCGGAGAGAAACACACTTATACACTACCTTAAGATATTACTCGCCTATGAGTCTTTACTATGTCTTTTAATTTTAAATTTTCTTCATAGTCTTAAGCCGCTTCACGGCCGGACGGATCTCTTCCTCCGTCCTCCAAGTTATTTCAGTATCATTTTATCCGCTTCACGGTCTTGCTGTCACCCGCTTCCTCTTGCCCAAGTGTAATTTCCCGCAGTGGGAAATGGGCGACCCTCGCCTCCGCTTCCATTTTGTACCACTCTATGCTGCTCTTTGTACCACTCTATGCTGCATTTTCATGTGGTAGTGATGTTTCAATTTCTTGCTTGTTGTGTCCTGGCTTCCGTGTTGTTGGATGTCTTTCGTGCTGCATCATGGGGTGCAGTTTTAGTTGTTTTGCGGTATATGTGTTTGCATGAGTATTGGATGAAGGGATTTTTGCATGAGTGTGTGCGCTGCTGTGGGTGTAATTTTCCGTGTTGTTTTTTTGCATGTGGTATTTTTCTTTTTTACGGTTGGTGACCTAACACCCCCCGCCACACGCCCTTGCGGCGGCTTGCGGGGTATTATGTAGATGTAGATGAGTGTGCCGGTGGGCAGTTAGTGCTGTTAGTGACGTGCTTTTTTTTCTTTTTTGTAAAAAGCCGTTCCCTGTCGGCTTTCCTTTCTTGTTAGATTAAGAATTCATATTTTATTCCTAGTTTTAAGTTTCACTTTCTCGCAAACCGCACTTCCACCTCAGCCATGTTTCTTTCTTCAATGCCCTGCGTTTCTCATGTACAATGACCGGTAAAGGTGGGACTTCACTCACCGGGACGGTTTATACTTGCCCGCTTGGGCAGTCAATGAACTTGTGGAAAATGTGGAAGAGCAGCTAGGTTTGTGGAAAGTGGTTAAGAACAAGGTAGCAGTGTCCCAACACTATTGGAAGAATTAAGGTCACTAGTTGACCGTAGGCTTAAATACAGGTTAAATTTACTGTGCACAATTTGAGTCAGTTAATGTACCAGAAGTTTATTGAAGACATATTACACTTACTTACAGGTAGATCACATCAACAACGTACAATAATGGAGAATTATTAAACAACTGATAGATTTAAAATGTTGTTTTTTCCTCAAGCCATTAGAGATCATAATAGAAATTAGGGCAATCACGTGGAAGGTAATTAGAATTGGAAGTACTTATTATCGTCGATATTTTGCGTGTTTAATCCTGGATGTTGTTCTTTAAATTTAATACACCCATCTTTTTAATACTTTTACAGCACGATTTGAATACACGTATCCTGTTATTAAAGAGTGTTGTATTTAGGTACATTATTTCGTGTGATTAAGGTTTATCGAGTGCATGAGCAAGGTAATATTGGTGTAGAGGTTACATGCTTTGGTTTTGCATGTGATTTTATTGCAGTTTCCGGGTGGTTACGTAACACGCCACACGCCCTAGCGGTGGTTTGCGGGGTATTGTGCAAATGGAGATACTATCTAAACCCTTAGGTGAATATGAAGTGGTTCAGTGTTGTAGTTCAGCCATACTTAACACATTATTTGACTTGAGGGACCGGGCGTGTTTGGGCAAATTTGGCATCCAGGAGATCCAATAGATAGGGAAAGAAAGACGGCATCATCGGAAGGAGGGCGTTCCCGTCGGAGGGCGCTTCATCGCGAGCCTTCGACCGAGGAAGTGGGCCCGCGATAGTAGGGGTTGGAAGAGTAAGGGGGGGGGGTACTACTTGATGTGCCTTTGCGTGCGGGGGTGCAGGTGCCATTATTGCGATCGGGTGGTTGGATAAGGGGGGGGGTCTTCCGTGCCGTAGCAACACTCATCAAAGGAGACACTAAATCAGCGACCCTTTTGGCATTAGAAGTGCCGAGTTTATGCTCACGCGATAGCTGTCTTATGAGTCGTCCCCTCCCTCGGATGGAGTCATCAGGGAGCCCCCCGAATCCACTCGGAATTAATGCAAGAACTTCCGCTGGAGTGCTAATGCATGCACACCCAGATCCACGCAATGCAGAAGTGGTCTACCTAATTGGCTCGTTACTGCTCAATTGCGTGTAACACTTGCCAGGGCATGATCGATCATAAAACTTCTTGATGGAGGGCCCCCTCCTTATTTTTAACGGCCGTTATTCTCAACGTAGTGTATTTGTCGATATCATGCTTGTTTTTTCTTTCATATTCTTCTTTTTATTTAATAGACCCATCTTTGCTAGAGTTCTACAGCATGATTTGAATGGAAGTATCTTGTGATTAAATATTATTGCATGCAATTAATTTTTTTCTTATTTGATGAAGGTTTAAGGAAGAGATAAGGTTAAGGAAGAGTTAACATGAGTTGACTTACGGTTGGCAACCGAACACCCTCCGCCACACTCCTTCGTGGCGGCATGCGGGATATTGTGTAGATGTATGTGATGGAGAGAGTACATCTGCTAATTTCTACATCTACATCTACATAATACCCCGCAAGCCGCCGCAAGGACGTGTGGCGGGGGGTGAGAGGTCACCAACAGTAAAAAGGAAAAATACCACATGCAAAAAAGCAACACGGAAAATTGCACCCACAGCAGCGCACACACTCATGCAAAAATCCCTTCATCCAATACTCATGCAAACACATACTATATACCGCAAAACAACTAAAAAACTGCACCCCATGATGCAGCACGAAAGCCATTCTACAACACGGAAGCCAGGACACAACAAGCAAGAAATTGAAACATCACTACCACATGAAAATGCACCACGAAACACTCTACCCCCAAAGAGTCTGTAAAAGGCAGGCAATGCGACCCAACGTTGCAGGTAGCAGGAATTTCCCCCCCGCGGAGAGGGACGAGGGATTGAAAGGGAAACTTAAAAACAGATGAACAGAACACGAATGAGGTCATTCGGAAAGAATGGGTTATTATAAGAAAACACATAAGGTTAGTGGAAGAGCATGCATTTAAGTAGAACTAATTATTTTTTAGACGCAATTAGTTTTCGATTCGAAGAAAAAGACTTTGTGATATTTAACTCCATCAAAATTAGGACTACACCTAATGGAACTATGTAAGCCACGACTAAAGCACGCGACATGGTCATTTCACACTTACATCTACATACGAGTAGTACGCTGCACTCCATCGCAAGGACGTGTGGCGGGGGTTGTTAGATAACCACCCGTAATAGAGAAAAAACGGCATAAAGAAACCTACAAATTCATGCTAACCCATAGACATATAATGGTATATATTCATGCAAAAACCTTGGCAGCTCTAACACACGCTGATTTTTTACTATCAACTGACACACACATTCACCTTCGAATATACTTTACGTCTGCGTATCGTTCTCTCTTCATCTATAACTACACAGTACCGCGCAAGCCGGGGCAAGGGCGTCTGGCTGGGGTTTAAGATCACCCCTCGTAAACCACAATTAAACCACTGGAAAAACCAGATCATGTTACCTATACACAGCAATCGGTTTGTTCATACACTCGACAAACCTCAATCAAACACGAAAGAAAGTACTCACATGAAACAAGCATTAATAACACGATACGTACATTCAAACAATGCTGTAGAACTGTTAAAAAATTTGGTCTATGAAATAAAAATATTAACATAGCATAGAAGAAAAACATGCAAGATACAAAAAATATGTATCCTTCCAATTCTAACTAACCTTTAAGCGAATCCTGGATGAGACACAAAAAAGAGGGTGAAACAGAATTGATTCCCTGATTTGAAATGTTGGTTGTTGAAAAACTAACAGGAAAAAATTAAAATTATTTGATAAATAAAACCATATACAATGACATTTTAATAGGCTTTCAAAATGACTTCATCAGGGTGACGACCTCGGTGATCGATGCACGTTTTGAGTCGTTCAAAAGAGTTTTCGAAAAATCTTCTCAGCATATTTCGCGTTATGCCAGCGATGACATATGTAATTGCTTTCTATTGAGAATTCCAATGCCCTTGGTCGAACTTTGTAAATCTCAGCTATGAGATATCCTCAAAGAAAGCAATTGCATGCGCTCAAATCCGGGGAGCGACATCCCTTCCTCGTGAGGAGATCATGCGGCCGGGAAATTGTTCTTTCCGGATTTGGCGCGAACGACGGGCGGTATGAGCCACGGCTCCTGTTGAAACTAAAATGCTTCCGTGCCATATTTCTCACCATAATATTCCAATTTTGGGGAGTAATAATTTCTCCAGCATCTCTCAATAGTGCACAGAGTTCACAGTAGCAGTTGAACCTCAAAAATCAAGAAAGTAAGGCCCAATAATATCTATGGAGGACACAGCGCACCAAACTGTTACTTTGGGGCCATGGAGAGGTCTAAAGGTGAAGTTCGCGAGGGTCTCCCAGTTACGAAAATGTTGCTTATTTCCTGAGCCGGAGAGGTGAGAATGCGCTTCATCGCTTGACCACAGCGCCCTCGGCGTCGCCACCGCTCTATTATTGTTCTTAAAGAGCGTTTCCACGACAAAGCCTCCACGCTCACCAAACTACTGCAAATGGCGTTGTCTTCCCCAGCTAACTTTATTTTCATTCTGCTAATTTACTTGCGCGCTCTTCAATGATTTTTTTTTAAATTAGAAAGTGCATTCCGATCCACCCTGTATGTGAACTATCAAATCGAATTGCCTCCTACGCGAATGCTGTCGTGTCCATTATGACCTCTAATGTTTCGAGGAAGAAACGATATTTAAAATATATGTTTCTACAATAAATCTCCCTGATTTTACGTTGGTGATCTAATCTACCATAATAAGTGGCGTCCTGTTATATGTTCTTAACATCCTTAGATACGTAGCCTGCCCCAAATAGTACGCTATACATTTAACCTGTATTTACGGCTACGGTGATCTAGTGACTACTATCCTAATTCTTCCAATAGTGTCGTGACGCTGCTACCTTGTTCATAACAACTTGTCACAAATCTAGCTGCTCTTCGATACACTCGATATACGTAGTTCTAAAATTAAGCCTACTTCATGAGGATCCTATACAATTGCAGCATACTCAACGTGGTTCCTAACTTACATAAAATAACAGAGCTTCTTGACCCTTTCATTATAATCCCAAAATATTTTTTTTGCGAATCCTGAATTTTTATTAGCTGTACCGTTAATTTAACGAATGTATTATCCCCTGGATATATCCGTAGTTATCGTTACACCCAGGTACTTTATCGAGTCCACGTGTGTAATGTTGGGTTCCCTAAATAGAGTTTTTTCTGGTTAAGTAATTTTCATTCAAAAGTTTTTTTCGAAACACATTTATTCAAATTTAATTATAGCTTTTTATGAATCCTAACGTTTTATTAGATATTCCGCAAATTATTTGTTTTCTGGTGAAGTACTTTTCCTCCAAAAATGTATTGAGACACAGTTATTCAAACTTTATTCAAGCTCTAATTTCTCGCACCACTTCTGGATGGCATTTAACTCGTTAGCTATAGCAAGCTATCTTTATAAATGGATATTTCCCTTTATATCACGGCATCGTCTGCAAATAGACGAAGTTTCTTGGAAACCTGATGCCAGATGTCCTTAATCTTAAAATACATCAAATATGTAAATTAACCCGATACCCAAGTTTACATTAAATAGATACAGAACTGACTAATGTAACAAATGAACATTAAATATTGGTTAAGGGTTGATTAATGATAGATAAAATCTTTAATATTTAAGAATTAGATACTTCTTTTAAATTCATTTGCAGTAATTGAAATGTTTGTCTAAATTTCAGCTCTTGCTTTACGTATACGAGCGAGGTTCCCGGTACTGATTACCAATAAATAAAAGAATTGGGTGGTATAATTGCTGAGGAACAGTCTAAATAGGGTAACAAATCTTTCCGTGAGAATCTTCGTTGAAAGTTTTTTATAGTCATTATCGTTCCAGAATATACGGCATCATCATATTTTTTTAATTCCTCTCTCACATTTCAGTAATATTACCACAGTGCAACGTGGCCTGATTTATAAATTTAACTCCGTTTAAAATTGCACGGCTTCTTTCATAATAAATGATAGAATCTATACTCGACCTTCAACCTTTCATCGCGTAACAAGTACGCCAAATGTTCAAAACATTTGGCGTACTTGTTACGCGATGGCGTCAAATATGGCGAAATTCAAAACAATTTTTCATTTGTTTACTAGAGTACCGATAAACCTGTAAAAAGTGCACCATTTGCAATTTAATTATGCAATTGAAATATCGAGCATAGAAATAAATATGCCGAGTTTTCAACTGTATATGCTCTTTCCTGGATATGAACGTGGATATGTAAGTTTGTGTGCATGAATTTCTTTTCTTTGTAAGCAATTACAACACAGCAAGCCATTTAAGTGAGTTTAAATGGGTTGGATAAAGTGGTCGATGAGTGGAAAATTACAGTTCAGAAGATAATTTTCAACGTCAAAAATTTAAAACCTGAATGGTATCTCGTCTCAAAACAAGAGGCGGCTAAACAAAGGGGAAACATCAAGGTGAAACTGGGATGAAAATAACTGCACGGAATATTTTTCTTGAATTCGACAAAAGAATTTTAGGTTAGTTTCAAATTTTTTTGGTTTACCTAAAAAAATATATTTACAAAATTCCGGAATTTGTTCCTTGGACAACAAAAATGGTAAAAGTAAACCAATTTATTCTCTTTGTTTGCAACTAAAGGATTTATTAATGGAAATACCAATTTTTAACCCTGACTGTTAGTAAAAAAAAGTAAAAACGCACCGTACTCAATGCTTTCCCCATGCAGTTTGATTTTCGTTCAAAAAGCCCAATGGAATTTCCACCGGGGGAAAGGACAATCAATTAAAGCCGTTCTTTGTAAACTCAACTAGAAATAAAAAAAATTAAGAGTTCCGGATTTTTTTCAGTGGACAATTTCCTTCGGGAATGAAAATTTAGACGAGATTAGATGAAATAATGACATTAAATTGCCATTTACCTATTTTTCGTTATTCTTTCAATTTACCGGTTCATGGCCCATTCATCAATTGCTGCACTTATATGCAAGAAGAGCACTCTAGTTGTGAATTATATTTACCTTTAAAAAAAAAGTTAGGTACAGGGTTATTAGATTATGTCAGCATCTAGAAAATGCTTAGATACGATCTAGTGCTACGCAAAGACAGGCTAAGGAATGGTTTGATGTTAATCATTTACATTTAAATACTAACGACACTCAGCATATTGTGTGCAGTCTTAAATCAAAAATAACTGATACTGATGTTAAAATATTAGGAATTTATGTTGATGCAAAATTTAACTGGGAGACACACATCAGTCATACCTGTAATAAACTGAGTAAAGCTGTTTATTTGTTAAGAAAGCTCAACTTTCTCATTTCCAATGAGTATCGTTTAACACTTTTCTATGCCTTCTTTCAATATAATTTTAATTATGTTGTTGAGTTATGGGGTCATTGCCCACATGTTAAATACATTTTGCAACTACAAAATAGAGCTACTTGCTCTGTTGCTAATACTACCTTGATCAAAAATTTCCCGGAATTTATTCAGAAAATTAAAAATACAAGTTTATTCATCTAAATCTATATTGTCTATCTCTATCCTGTTCCTTCCCTATCCGCCTTTGCCTAACATTCTCCCCTCTATTACAGTCTTCAACATCCACCTACCGGTCTATACCCCCTTCATCCACTTTTCCTGCCTCCATAGGATTTCTCCCAACAAACCTCTCTCTTCGCCCACCATATCAAGTACTTCCTCATTTGTTTTCTTCTCTGTCAATTTCACCTTCTCCATTCTTCTCCAAACCCACATTTCAAAAGCCTTCAGTCTAAGTCTCTCCTCCTGCTTATATGACCACATTTCCGCCCCGAAAATAGCTACGCCCAATATCAACGTTTTTACGAATCTTTTCTTAATATCCTTGCTCAACGTCCCCGTCATCAACTCCCTCCTCCTTGTGAAAGCCTCTTTTCCTAGTTTAATTCTTCTCCTTACGTCCCTACTACTTTCACAACCCCACCGACGGAAATCGACTTTAATGCAAAAAATGAATACTTATACAGTTTGTATAATTCTGAACCAACTCCAGTTTCTGCTGGAAGCTCATTCAAAATTTCTCCCGTCACACAATTGGAAGTCCTCCAGGCCCTCAAAAAAAGTAAGTCCTCCTCAAATGGAGCTGACGGAATTTTAGCTATTCTCATACAAGCCTTACTTCCCATTGTGCTTCCTATTTTAACTCATATCTTTAATTTGTCTATTCTAACTGGAACATATCCTTTACTCTGGAAACGTGCCCTCGTCCGTCCCATCCCCAAAAAATCCACACCCACTAACATTGCTGAATACAGACCAATCTGCATTTTGCCTCCTTTATCAAAAGCATTCGAGAGACTCGTTCACGAACAAATTTCAAAGATTTTCAATGAGAATAACTTACTTGATCCTCTACAATCAGGCTTTCGGTCCTCTCACAGAACAGCTACCGCTCTCCTTAAAATAATAGATGACATCCGACTATCCATGAATCGCAAAGAGGTGACAAATATGACTCTCCTAGACTTTACCAAAGCCTTCGACTCTATTGACAAAGATATTGTCTTAGCAAAACTTCAAAACCGGAATTTTTCTTCCTCGTCTTTACTGTGGATTCGCTCATACCTAAGTGACCGATTCCAAAGAGTCATTACACCTAAATCATCCTCTTACTAGCTTCAAATACACAGGGGTGTTCCACAAGGATCCATTTTTGGACCCTTGCTTTTTTCCCTGTATATAAACGATATTAGTAAAGGCATTTTAAATTGCAATCATCACCTTTATGCCGATGATCTACAAATATTATACCACCTCGTGATTCTGCAAACCTTTTTTGATTGGGTACGGAATCATGACTGTATTTAGTTTATATATCTTTAAGGCTCTTTTTCATGTGAAAGTCAATATAGAAACTTACCAATTAAGATATAATATTCCTAACTACTCCACAAGAGGTAAATCAAATCTAAATACTACTTATTGTAGATTGTCATCAACCTACAACACATTTCACAACATGAACATACGACTGTATTACTTACTGCCTATTCATTTGAAATCTGATGGTATCCATATTTTCAAGAATGGGGTATATACCTGGTTACTTGCTCGCCCACTTTACTCATTTGATGAACTCTTTTGTGACAATCTTCATCGCATTTAAGAACTCATGTTTATATGTTAAATAATATTTATATTGACGACATTTAATATGGTTGCACCATTTTTCAAAATGAATAAAGTATTACTATTATTAGTACTGATGCATTAGGAAAAGTAATTCTTCTCGAAATTGTATCCACGAATTCCATTCGAAGGTAAACAATACCGACTAACTTGTAATTTAAAACTCTTTCATAATACCTGTATAAGCATTCAAAAAATAGTGTTGAAACATCTTAGTCTAATAAATGTGGACAAAATTAAAACTAAAATTTATTTGTTGAATTATTTATATTTCTATTGACTAGTTTTTTATACAATTTCCTTCGGTATCATTTGCGATTTTCTCTCATTTAATTTCGATTTTTTAACTTTCTCAATAAAAACTTTTTTTATCGATAATTCCATTAACGCTTACATAGTATTATAATATTCTCCTGCAGTATTTGCTCCTCGTGAATTTTGCAAAATATTTGGAAAATATGTGGCAATTCCCATTTCCTCTGTGAGTGTGCTAGTGGATTGGTAGTAATTGTGATATTATGAATTATTCACCATAGTTTTACTTTATAGTATTGAAAGGGTCAAAGAGCTTTCCTATTTGACGTCAGTTAGGCCCCACTTTGAGTATGCTGCCAGGGTATACTTATATACTTCGTATGTATCACAAAGTAGGCTTAATTTCAAAACTAGATCGAGCGCAACGAAGAGCAGCTAAGTTTGTGAAAAGGTGTTATGGACCAGGTAGCGGTGTTACGATACTATTGGAAGAATTAGGATGGGAGCCAATAGGTGACCGTAGGCTTTAACGAAGGTGTTGCGTACCTTTTGAAGCAGGTTACTTTACTAAGGGTGTTAAGGACATAATACAGGTCTCCCTTAATATGACATATCAGATTTCCAACGCAAAATCATGAAAATTTATTTTATAAACGGATATATTTAAAATGCCGTTTCTTCCTCGAAACATTAGAGATCATAAGAGACACGACAGCAATCGCGTATGAGATAAATAGAATTGGTAGTGTATATTCAGGTTGGAGTGGAATGAACTTTCTAGTTTTAAAACATCACTGAATAGCGTGCAGGTAAATTAGTAAATTATGTTATTCTTTTTATTCACTAGATCAATCCTTTTAAAGGTTTTGCAGCATGATTTAAAAGTACGTATCCTGTTATTGAATATTGTTGCATACGAGTACTAAATTTTGTGTGATCAAAGTTTTTGGTTTTACATGTGGTTTTACTCTTGTTTAAGGGTGGTGATCTAACACCCCCCGCCACACGCCCTTATGATGGCTTGCGAGGTAAAGTGTATGTAGATCAAAATGTGTAATACTGGCTTTTGATCATGTGCAATTGCAATAATTCGAAGTAATAAGAAGCGATTACTAAAGAAAATAAATATGAATAACAGCTCAATAGTTTCAGCCTCAACTTTGTGGAAGTACATTTTAATAAATGAAAAAGAAACACTTTGTTCCAATCCACCACTTTATTTCAGGTACGACTAGTTTCGACGCTACGGCGTCATCCTCAGGTACAAAGTTTAAAGTCACAATCATTGTATATATACCCTCTTCAAGAAAGGGTGGGGGAGTTTGGGGGAAGAGGGGGCGGGGAGGGGAGTACGGGGGTAGGTACGAAGGAATGTGGGAGAGGGTAGGAAAAACCAGGAAAAGCGTTAGTGAGCTGGGGGGATTGGAAGGTGGGTTAAGAAAGGGGAAAATTTCATTGGTCGGTATAATTTGAGTCAATGGCTAATGGGGATAAAGGTACGGGTTAGGAGTCCATGGGAGTTAGGGGGAAGGGATTAGAGGTTCTGTTTTTCTGTTATTGCTAGGGAGGCTTCCAGGAGAGGTGATACGTTCTCAAACAGAATGTAATTGAGTAAAGGATGTTTCTTCATTGTTCTCCGGATCTCCAACTCTTCCTTCTTGTCCATCCTTCTCCCTTTTTCTTCACGATGTAGAATATTGGGGATGAAATCACTGGTGTGATTTTCCTCCCACAGGTGTTTGGCAAAGTGGGATTGGGCGAGGTTACACTTCTTGTAGCACCTCTTGTGTTCCTCCGCTCTTGTCCGCACCACTCGACCACTCTGCCCGATGTACCTCGCACCGCAATCCCCGCAAACCATTTCATATATCCCACTATTTTCCAGTGGCTCAACTTTATCTTTAGTTTTATTTATGAACATATTTAAATTTTGTTTGTTGTAGAAAGCAATTCTGAATTTGTCTTTCGGGAACAATTTGCTAATTTTTTCGGACGGGACACCATAATATGGCAATTTTACCCACTTAAGTTTTTCCTTAATAGTTCTCCCTGAATTGTAAAGTAGCCATTGGGCTCTAATGGAGCGTTTCTTGCCGAGCATTTTGTCCACCATTTTTTAACTGTAGCCATTTGTAGTTGCTATAGATTTGATTGTCACCAATTCCTCGTTAAATTTTCCTATCGAGAGGGGAATATTAAGTAGTCTATTCAGTAGGAAGTGGAATGTGGATAATTTTTGGGATACATGATGGCGGGAGTCAGCAGGAATTACATGGTCTGTAGTGGTGGTTTTGCGATATAACTGAAACTCGAATCCTTTTTCCCTTTTAGTCACTGTAACGTCCAGAAAACTTAGTTTCCCTTCATTTTCTTTTTCGCACGTAAACTTGATATTATTACACTGAGAATTTAAAACCGACAAAAAACTGTACAGTTAGTTGTCTTTCAGTGCCAGTCCATATTGCAAAGATGTCATCCACGTAGCGGACCCAGAAGTAAATGTTTTTTGTGTTAACTGAACTATTCATAAACAATTTTTGTTCGAACTCGTCCATGAAAATGTCGGCTAGGAGCGGTGACAAAGGTGACCCCATGGCTAAACCTTCTGTTTGTCTAAAAAAGATTTTTTAAATTTAAATTTAAATTTTAGACAAACAGACATTTACAATCGCCAAAACAAAGTAAGGATCAAAGAAAATGAAGGATCTTGAAGTTTGTTTGAAGCTGGATAATTATATTTATTTATTTGTTTGCTGTGAATTTAGTGCTTGGTGAAGTGCGCACTTGAATGATGGGAGAGATGGTGTATTGGCTATAATGGATTATAGCTCATTCCACTGTCGACATGCAGTTACCGCAAATTACTGGCTGCATGTAGTTGTTCCGTGATGAGGGATAACGAATTTATGATTACATCTGGTATTTAGTTTATGTAATCTATCAAGGCTATTAAAGTCATTGGTAAAATACTGAGGAGTTTTATATTTTATTATTTAAGGGAATAAGGACAGCACTTGGAGTTTCCTGCGAGAATCCAGAAATAAACAGTGAAGTTTGTTAAAATATTTTTAATACGATCTGTAATTTTCAATTTTTTTAAATGAAGCATACGCATGAGTTAAATGTCCTTCATAATTTTACCTAAGAGAGGTAGAATTATGGAAGCAAGAGTACATATTTTGTGAAACATAATATTCATATTCTGCGCACTGCAAAATCCAAGAAACTGGAAAATACGAATCTAGAAATGATAGATTATTTCTTTGATTACCGAGTACAGACTAGAAAGACTATTTAGGTAGGCTACCAGACTAGAAAGAAATATTTAAGTAGGTACTTAGCTATGGATGTAATCATATAAGTATAACAGGGTATGACAATAGTTTACAACAACAATTGGAACCTCGTGTATCGAAAAGAGGCGTGGCACTAATTGGAGTAATTTTTTTAGATAATCCATACGTCACTTCGATAAATGTCGCGATTTAGCATACGTAGGTATATCATTGAATTGAAATTTTAAAGTTGTGCCCTCCAAATTGATGAAATGGAACTTTGGAAAACGTAGGCAGCACACACACATGTGATACGTCCAAAACCAAGGGTGTTTGTCCTCGGTTTGCTATTTTTAGTCGCAATATGGTCTTTGTGGCGGGGTCATTTTTAGCATAATCCAAAATTGGGGCACTGGCTGAGGCGCTATGACATGGGGGCACCTGCCTCAAGGGGCACAATTATGATGAGGTCAAAAACGCGATAACGCTTAGAGTGAAAGGCCTTAGGTGAAAGATTGTCGGAAGGAACAACAAATGAAAACCCCAGAGAGAGAGAGACGGTATCCGTATATATAGGGGATAACAAAAATTAACAAATTGAACTCCTGAATATCTTTTGCATTTCATAACTTTCCATGCAAAACCGATTCAAAAAATGCTCCTGGTTTGAGATTTTTCGTGACATCGCCGGTTAAATCTTATTCATTTCCGAAAGGCATTTTTAAATACCAGTAAATAAACTCTTTTCCTACGAAGACTCAGCATTGACTGAATAGCCTAGCTATAATATGGAAGAAATATATGTGATAAAGTTTTACTATCACGTCACAACCATTTCATATGTAACATGAGTCTCATTCTTAAGGATTGAAAACCATTGCATGCACTTAATGTCCCGCAAGGCGCCGCAAGGGCGTGTGGCGGGGGGGATTACGGCACCGGCCGTAATTAAAAAAACCGCATGCAAAAGCCACAAATTTATACAGCCCACAAACGAAAAATGGCATACATTCATGCAAAAACCCTTACACCCCACGTACTTGCAAACACGCAAAATACCAGCTAAAATACACATGCACCTTCAAATATACCTGATGTCTTTGCAATGTTTAATCATGTTCCGACTTGTAAATTAAATTTATTTAATATCTCTAAAGTGACTTTGGTTTCTTACTATTATGATTTCTGATTGTTCGGGGAAAGAACTAGTATTTGTATATATCTGTACTTGAATCTTTCTTCCTTATTTTATCTTTGCGGTCAGATCGGCCTAAGCAGAGTGGGGATATAAGTAATCCTCTTGTGCCAATGCTAAACTGTCACTTTAATCAAAGCGAAGAATCATAAGAGCAGAAACTACTGCTTTTTCAATGTGATGGGCATAACATATTGATATTTCCTAAGGCAATACGATGAAAATGTAAAGGGATATTTGTCATAATGAAAGGAGAAACTTTGTAATTCCACATAGATTTATTCGACGGACGACCTAGGTTTCGACGTGGCACGTCATCATCAGGTACATTAGGGATACAGAGGGATATTTGTCATCCAAATCCAATTTGGATAAACCTCACCCTTGACCTCTCAATGTTTTAAAATCGATCACGAATCACGGGGTTCATACTGTCAATGAAGAAGTAAATACTTTTCAAACAAATTTCTATAAAATGAAAATCACTGCAAATTAAAAAGGATTTTGGGATATTCCATTGATCAATAGAACATGCAAGGATTCTTGGTAACAGTTGAAATGAAAATTCACAAAATGACTTACTTTCACCGAATAACTATTTAAAAATCACTATTCCAACTTTGATTTTTTTACGCATTAGTATATATTAGCATTTTAAGTTTTTGTAACTATGCATTGAAGAACAAGTTCAGGTAAGCGGCGATTGTCGCAATACTTCAGCCACACATGTCCATAATATTAATGCATAAGCACAATTCAATCGGCGACGATATCATTTTTGCATTGCTCTTCACAGGTTATTTTTATTATTTCCGAAAATAATAATATCGATCGCCGACCTACCCATTTGCCAGAGCGGCTTTTCCACTACTCGAAGGCTCCCTCGTGGGCGGAGGGTCCTTAAGGGTACGCGTGCAACTTTCTTCGACGGCACTTAGGGTCCCGTGATGGTGTCCCTGCATTTTTGGGAACAGTCGGCTGGTGTCAAATTGGGACTGTAAAATCGTTTCAGAGGGTGATGTCCTTGACCGATCTATTATTCGGTTTCACTATGACATCAGGTATATTTGTAGATGCATGTGCGTGTAAATTGAGAGTTTGCATGTGTGTGGGTTGAGAGGGTTTTTGCATGAATGCATGCAATATTTTGTTTGTGGATTGTATAAATGTGTGATTTTTGAATGGGGTTTTTTTATAATTACTGGTGGTGCTCTAACTGCCCCCACGCGTTATACGCCCCCTTGCAGCGGCATGAGGGGCATTAAGCAGATGTCTATTTAGAGATATTTGCAATGTTTATTTTGTTCCAAAATGTAAATTAAATGTTTTTACTTTTTCCAATGGGACTTCAGTTTCTCACTATTATGATTCCTGATTTTCGGGGAACGATTGAGTATTTGCATCTATTTATACTGGAATTTATCTCCCTTATTTTATTTTTGTGCTCTGATAGCCACAGGGATTTTGTGGTGTTATGGGGCCATTATAATTCCTTTAATGTAATGTTAAATTCATTTGTTCTGAATATCTCTAAAAGTCTCGCTTGTTGTTTTCGCATCTCAAATGGATCCCAGCGTATACTCCCAAACAGACCTGTCACACTTGTGTTCTTATTAGAACAATTTTTAACGAATCTGGTGGATTTTCTCTGCCCCTTATCTTACCCAAATTTTCTCTCAAAGATCCCAAATACCAGGGTGGGCTGAAAAGTAATGCACACATACTACCTTGATCAAAAATTTCCCGGAATTTATTCAGAAAATTAAAAATACAAGTTTATTCATCTAAATCTATATTGTCCCCTTCAAAGTAATCCCCATCGACTGCAACACACTTATGCCAGCGCTTGATCCAATCATCGAAACATTTTTTATATTCGGTTTTCGGTATGTCCATCAGTGCTTCCTGCGATTTTTCCATTACTTCCTCTCGGCTGCTAAAACGCGTTCCCCGTAATGGTTTTTTTAACTCGATTGAACAGAAAGAAGTCACAGGGAGCCAAATCAGGTGAATTCGGTGGCTGTTGGATGGTATTTGTTGCATTTTTCGTACAAAAATTACGAATAATGATAGCACTGTGCGACGGTGCGTTATCATGGTGCAAAATCCACGAGTTTTCTGCCCACATTTCTGGTCTCTTTCGGCGAATTGCTTCACGCAAACGTCTCATAACGCCCAATAATACTCTTTGTTTACTGTCTGGCCTTCTGGCAAAAATTCATGATGCACTACACCGTTGTAATCCATGAAAACCGTAGGCATTGCCTTCTTTTTTGACTGAAAACGACGTGGTTTTTTTGGTCTCGGCTCATTTGGTGAACGCCATTCACTTGCTTGATGTCTGGATTGCGTGTCGTACTCATAAACCCACGTCTCGTCTCCAGTAATGATCCTTTTGATGAATGTGGGATCGGATTCAGCCTCGCAAATCATGTCTTTTGCGACGTCAACACGGTCTCTTTTTTGCATGAAATTGAGGTCTTTTGGCATGCTACACGACGGAAACCCAAATCATTAACCACAATGTCTTGGGCGGATCCATAGGCAATGTTCAAGTCCTCCGCTATTTCTCTGATGGTTAATTTGCGGTTATTGACCAACTTTCTTTTTACTTTATCAATTTTTTCACCGACTTTCGATGTCGATGGTCTGGCACTGCGTTCATCATCTTCGATTGACTCACGACCACTTCTGAACCGCTCGTGCCACTGGTAAACGACCGTTTTTTTTTAGAGAATCGTTGCCGAAACACTTTTCCAACATTTCCAACGTCCGTGCGCCACTAAATCCGATTTTTACGCAAAATTTAATACAAGTTCGTTGTTGCAAATTTAAATCCATTTCTGCAATTGTAAAAAATCGCCAACACACACAGAGATAGATGTACTCTTGGCTACGTAACTTTTGCAAATGTCAAGTTATGACACTAAGATTTAAAGGGAATATCAACAACAGATGTACCAATTTAACAAAAAAACAGAACTCAAATCGGAACGATGGGAGCGCCACACGGTGGTTATTCCGGGAACTTTTTGATCAAGGTAGTACTTGTAGGGCGTGAACGAAATAACCTTAAGAGGCTTGTCAGGTGGCACGTGGAAGTAACATTCCACTTCAATACTTATGCACAGGTTTGAGGTCGCTGCATTCATCCAGTGTATTTAGAGAAGCAAGAGTATGGAGTCATGCTCTAGTGCTATGTTAACGCGAAGCGATGGCCGTTAATGGTGAAAATGCTGTTGATAGGTCTACGGTAAATCGATGAGATAAAATTTCGTGTTAAGAGCCTGGAAAAGCCATAATTGTTGATGAAACTTCTTTTGATATGCTCACCAAGTTTACGTGACCGATTTTCTGGAACGAGAGGCCCCGATCTTGCGCCTTGCGATTTCAATTTCTTCCTCAACTCAAGAGAGGCCTTAAGGGTAATCATTACACCTCGGACGATGAGGTGAAGGCAACTGCCAAATCCTGGATTGGAAAAACGTCCGAAGGGTTTTTCAATGGTGGAATGAAAAAACTTGTTACACGTTGGTACAGATGTGTTAGCCTTAACCACAGTGACTATTTTGAAAAATAAATATATGATTTTGAAACTTAAGAAATGTGCTTTGATGTACCTTTACCCATTCTTACTATTTGTTTTTGCCCGCCCTCTACAGGAATGTGTGCATGACTATTCAGCCTACCCACGTGCGTACGGTTTCTTTCAACTGAGGTTTAACTAGAGGGAAATAACACCTCTCTTTCACTTTGTCATTCCATTTCCTCACCACCCGTTTTATGAATATCATTTATATGATGTTCTAATACGGCAATACGGGAAGCGTTTTGGTAACCAAAAACACGAGGTTAGTGAAATTGCATGCAATTGAACGCAACTCATTCAGAAAGTACATGCAATTGAACAGAATTATTCCCTAGACGCTGAGGATAATAAGTGGAATTTTGGGTATCTATAACCTTTCAATGCTATCCCGTATTGCTCGTGGGAAGGAGTCCTTGAGTCTGTCAGTTTAGGCATCTGTTTCCTGAATTTCATACACAAGATCCAAGCGAACAATATATTCCAAAGAAACTGCGGGAGGTGCCGCAACCAATAACTTTTAACAAAGTCATCCGCTAAGATGCATTTCAATGCAACAATTTCAGAGTGTAAAAATCATTCGCCTAGTTGCTGTTGCGCCATCTCCCGCAGTTTCTTTGGAATTTAGTCAAAGGAAAAACCACCTAATGATTTAAACTTGGCTTTAAACTCTTGGACTGTAGTGCATGACTGCGAATGCCTTTAACATTGTATGCACGGTATTTCGTCACAATATCTTGTTCATTTAAAAGCCCTAAAATTTCTGAATTTCAGATGACATATCGATGGCTTAACTGGCTGAAGCACTCGACCGGACAACGAGGGATCGAGGTTCGTAATCCCGGTCAAGGTGAATGATTTTTACACTCTGAAATAGTTGCACCGAACAACAAACGAGGGAAGCCGTTGCAAGGACGTGTCGTAGAGGGTAGTAGGTCACCAGCTATTCTGCATACGTCTGTTCAAAAGGTCTGTCAACTGTTGTGTCCTTTTAAAAAATTATTTATTAATTCATGAATATCTAAATTGTCCCCTTCAAAGTATCCCCATGAGATATTATACTCTCGGGCAAAAGTTTTTCCAATCCTCGAAGCACTTCAAGAAATCATTTTTTGTGATCTTGTTCAGCCCTTCCTCCGACACAGTCTTTATCTCGTCTATTGTAGCGTAGCGTCGTCCTTTCATGGGCCTCTTCTATTTCCGGAACAATAAAAGTCAATGCGGGCCAGATCTGGGGAACACGGTGGCTGCAGCATCATTAGTGTGTTGTTTTTGGCCAAAATTCCCGCACAAGTAAAGATGTGTGAGCAGGGGCGTTGTCATGGTGCAAAAGTCAATTTTTGTTCTCCCCACAAGGTTTTTGTGGCGGATTGCTTCGCGCAAATTGCGCATATCTTGCAGATAATATTCCTTATTTCCGGTTCTATCCTGTGGTAAGAGTTCATGATCCGCCACGCCCATGCAATCGAAGAAAACTGCAAGCGAAACTTTCACATTCGACCAAACTTGGCGCGCTTATTTTGGTCTTGGATTCTGCTGCAGCTTCCATTGGGATGATCAATGAGCTTTAGTTTCTACATAATAACATTAATCCATGATTAGTCACCAGTTATGACCTTCTGGAGCAAATTTGAGTCGTCGCGGATAGAGTTAGCAATGTTAATGCGCTGCTGTTTTTGGTCGAAATTGAGTAGTTTTGGTACGAATTTCGCGGTGACCCGTGTCATGCCAAAATCATTGGTGAAAATCGAATGAAACGAGCCAATCGAAATTTTTAGCTCCTCAGCCAACTTCTCTAGTGGGGATTCGACGATTGGCCAACACTATTTTCTCAGATTATTCGGGTCTCCCACCGGGTCCACGTTCGTAGGGTTGCCGACGTTTCGATGGCCGAGTCGTCCATCGTCTTCAGGGCATGTCGGTACTCAGGTATTTGGCCGCCTTATATAGTTTGGTCGGGGGGTCAGGTCATGTCTGATTGGTCGGACGCTTTCCGCCTCTTGTTTTGCTTGATGTTCCTCAAAATGGGTTTCCACGCGTTACTGAGGGAGTATCCGCTGTCTCGGTTAATGGATTTGTTTTCGAGCCGGATCGCTATTGCTTCCTTAGTCAATCTTTCCCAGAATTTTTCTTCTCGGCAAAGGACCCTTGTCTCCTCCCACCGAATGCTATGGTCGGAGGATGATGCTGTGCTCTGCGATGGCTGACTTCTCAGGTTGGCACAGTCTGAGGTGTCTTCGGTGTTCTTTTAACCTTGTAGCAATGGTCCTTCCGGTCTCTCCCACGTAGACTTGGCCGCACTCGCAGGGTATTCGGTATACTCCCGGGGTCATGAGGCCACAGGGGTCCTTTGCCCTTACTAATTCGTCCCTGAGTTTGTTACAGGGACGGAAGTAGGTGTCGATGTTGTACCTCTTCAGTATTCCTCGTGACCTTCCCCGAGACCGTGGAGACAAAGGGTAGACCCGCCCTTGCCAGTGGTTTGGTTCGGCTTCCTTCGGTGTGGAGGCCCGCGGCTTGACGGTCCTTTTTAGCGCCAAGGCGATATCTCTCTCGCTGTAGCCATTTTGCCTGAAAGTCTTCTTAAGGTGCAGCAGCTCCTTGTGAAGACTTTCTGTGTCAGATATTGCTCTTGCTCGGTGTATAAGCGTTGATAGAACCGCCTTCTCTGGGAGGGGTGATGGTGACTTTTCCGTTGAGGTAAAGGTCTGTGTGCGTCGGTTTGCGGTAGACGCTATGTCCCCAATGACCCGTCTGCTTCCGCGTGGATGAGTATACGAGAAATGGAAGGCTATTGTTGACCTCCACCTCCATGGTGAACTGTATATTGGGTGCAGGCTATTCATGTGCTCCAGGAACTGCTTGAGGGTCTCCGATCCATGCGGCCAGATGATAAATGTGTCATCCACGTACCGGAAGAAACATTTAGGTTTGAGAGGGGCTGATATTAGGGCCTTTTCTTCGAAATCTTCCATGAAGAAGTTGGCGATCACAGGAGACAGGGGAGATCCCATTGCCACCCATCGGTCTGCTCGAAGAAACTCGCCATCGTATTTGAAGTACGTGGAAGTCAGTGCGTGGTGAAAGAG